>NC_139990.1:66420544-66940640 GCF_964263955.1 Coregonus lavaretus
TTTGTTTTTGTCTTTATGGGTATCTACTATTTGACCACATGAACATCATAACCATACGTTGTCTTTCCTATTTCCATAGATTGTACTCTAAAGGCCTTTCCCGTTGCTTGTCCAATTTCCATGTTCAACGTCTGCCAATATGTAGACATGATAGATGTGGTGTAACATTGGGTCTGACTGAATGATGCCCTCTTTTTATACCTGTTATTTACATTTTTCCAGTAATTGAATTGTTGCCGCATTTTGATATGGCAAGTCATGAGGATTGGTACTGTACAAGGCAGGAGCCCAGCTTCCACCTGCTTGGTACATCGGCTCCACCAGATTTTGTTGTGTCACCCTGCTTTTGGCTAGAACTAATGATATGAATTAAGCAAATATGCAAACTATAAGAGTTATATAGATAATTATAAACCGGGTGGTTCGAGCTCTTTATGCTGATTGGCTGAAAGCCGTGGTATGTATTGAAATAAGTGTTTCACAAAGAAAGTCCAACTATCTTTTAATTAATGTTATTCACTCACTACAACCTGCCTGACACTACAATGTAATTTGTATAAAGACAGTGGTTATGTTTGACAGATTTTTCCTATGGGTATGAATACAAATTAAAAGTAATACAACTGATACAGATTTGTGTTTTTCCTTAGTTTTCTTTGATTGCTTCACCAACAGAGAGGGGATGAGAAAATGAGAGAAAGAGGGAGGGAGTAGGAGAGAAGGCAGATGCCATAGGAGATGAGGACTTGCTGGCTCCTATCTGCTGGCCATTAGAGCTAAGTGCTTCACTGGATGCATATACACTGATGAGGTAAGAGCTATACTACATGTGTGGGACTTGTGTTCTTATGTTTGCTTTTAGGTTTAGATTACTAATCTTGACTTTATTGCAATTATGTTAATTGAATTTGATTGATTTTGATAACTATTGTTAATTGCATCAGTATTTTCAGGGCTGTAATACCTATTGAGAGCAATATTGGTCTTCTTGCATAGTAGCATCATGTAGTGTGTAATACTGCTTTATTTGATAGTCTGCTAAATCGCTTCCATTGTGTTCGCCTTTAATACCTCACACTGTATTGTATCCTCTGTATCAGGGTACCATTACAATTCAGTGGTTATCACAAACGAGTTCACAAGGTAAGGTTTGTGAATTCAGCCTTGTGTCTTTCATGTGTTTTAGCACGTGGTTGTTGGCAGTCACATTCAGGCTTTGGTGACAGGGGAGTGTGAGAGTGAGTTGGTGACCTTTTATAACTGAAGAGTTTCTTTCCTATGAAAGCTGTCGAGGTTTGGTACCAGTAAGGCTTTAGAAGCTTTGATATAGCAGCAGAGTTTATCTCCTCATCCGTGGTCTTTTTTAAGGCTGAAAACAACCAACATGTATCTGCTATTTTGGTATTATTGATGGAAGATTGTGGCATCATAAGTCACACCAATTCATTAATGCTAAGGGGTGTATGTTGTCTTGGGTCTATATTCAGCAGTGTAACAGAACAACTAGGATAGATAGATGGGTAAGAGAGCTGTCTCATATCCCGGCAAAGTTTTGTACTGTTATTCTTTTCTAATAGACTTCATCTGCTTGAATGTTTGAGAGGAGAGGGAGATCCCATTTGAGCTTTTAGATGATAAGATGAGGTGCCTTGGGAGAAGGGCCCATTGGGACAACCAGTTAAAACAAATACAATTCAGTTGATCTTGGCATTATATCTCAGCATAGTTGACTTAATTCCCAAGATAGAGCCAGAATTGGGTATGAGGCCAAGTGAGGCACAGATTGGGGAGCAAATATCCCTTGGGGAGTAAATCCTCTGTTCCACAGGGACACAAGCCATTAGTGACAGTGGGTGTACCACAGACACATCCAATAATCTAGTGACCCGATTCCTTTGGACCCAACAATGGCTGGAACAGATGGACGTAATGACAACATGTTCATTTCTATGTCATCATAATGTCATGAGACTTCAATGATGGCAGAATGTAGCAGAAGGTTCCAGACCTGGGTTCAAATACTATTTGAAATCTTTCAAATACTTTGAGTGTTTGCTCTAGCCTGCATAGAGTGCCAGATGGGGTTTACAGTTTTTTGACTATTCAATTGATCCATTAAGGCAACTTCAATAAAGCACCAGATAAAGTATTTGATTTCAAATAGTATTTGAACCCAGATCTGGAAAGTACTAAGATAGCAGGCTAGTAGCATCAGAAGATGATGATAAATGTTAATCAATGAGAGAGAAAATAATGACTTTACGGTTCTTTTGTATGAAATTTACAGCAGTGAGAGTAGTACCCTCAGAGCTGAGGAATTTGAGATGGCATATGTCTCTCTACTGACACCCTGTGTCTATGCGTGCCAATAACTCTCCATCCCTTAACCAATGACAACCATCTATCTCTCCTGTCCACCAAAGATGATGCTTGGAACACAATGGATCCTTTCTCAGTGTGTGCTCTGCTCTCTCACCCTCTCTCGGTGACCTGGCCATCTCTGTCCACCACGAGCACTACAAATACACTACAAATAGGGGGATGGTGTGTGTGAGTAAGTGTGTGGCTGTGTGTTTGTGTGTTTGGCGATGGTAGAGGGTGGTGGTGGGGATAAGATGGTGAACTAGGAGAAGCAGAAGAAGAAACCTGATTCATTTGAATGCTGCCATGACCAAACAATGGAAGACTAATGTGAGAAATAGTAGAACAAGAAGGGTGATGGGTCGAATTAGCTAATGCCACCAGAAGAGAGAGAAATCCAACGAGAGAAAGAGGAGCGAGAGCAGAGAGAAAAGGGGATTGTTGTGATTAAAAGACAATTATCTGTGCACATCGACTTCCCAGTGTTGTGCGGTGTCAGGCTCGAGCTGTGCTGTTCTTTTCCCCCAGCAGGACCTGGGAGACAATGGCTACTGTGTCAGGACAGGAGGGGGTGGTAGCAGGGAGGGTTGAAGGGGTGGGGGGGGGGTGGAGGAGTCTTGGTTGGAGAGAGGTTCAGTCCAGAGGAGCATTGAGCAGCTCCCCTCGCCATTGTGTTCTCACGCTCTATTTTATAATAAAGGCCTGAGCAATATTTAGTGTATGCTGAGTCTACAAAACATTAGGAACACCTGCTCTTTCCATGACATAGACTGACCATGTGAACGCTATGATCCCTTATTGATGTCACTTGTTAAATCCACTTCAATCAGTGTAGATGAAGGAGAGGAGACAGGTTTAAGAAGGATTTTTAAGCCTTGAGACAATTGTGATATGGTTGTATGTGTGCCATTCAGAGAGTGAACGGGCAAGACAAAAAATGTAAGTGCCTTTGAACGGGGTATGGTAGTAGGTGCCAGGCACACGGGTTTGTCTCAAGGACTGCAACGCTGCTGGGTTTTTCACGCTCAACAGTTTCCCTTGTGTATCAAGAATGGTCCACCACCCAAAGGACATCCAGCCAACTTGACACAACTGTGGGAAGAATTGGAGTCAACATGGGCCAGCATCCCTGTGGAATGCTTTCGACACCTTGTAGAGTCCATGCCCCGACGAATTGAGGCCGCTCTGAAGGCAAAACTGTGTGCAACTCAATATTAGGAAGGTGCTCCTAATGTTTTATACACTCAGTGTATAGCGCAATATCATAGTATTATTATCAGTATATGGATATATGCCATGTGCATATCATTATTTTTCAGCATTTACCCATATTTAGACCTCTCCTTGGGCCCTCAAAACACTTGTGAATGTTCTCATACTGCAGTCACTGTAGTCAATGGGTCATGTTCAGAGGGCTCCAAATGGAAGCAAACATTTTCAGATAGAGACTGTACCACCTCAACTTACCCCAATAGATTTGTCAAATTTCTTAATTTAAGTGGTCATATCATCCTTTAATTCGTTATTGTTATAATTGTTTGTATCGTGAAATAAATATACTGAACAAAAATATAAACACAACATGCAACAATTTCAACGATTTTACTGAGTTGCAGTTCATATAAGGAAATCAGTCAATTGAAATAAATAAATTAGGCCCTAATCTATGGATTTCACATGACTGGGCAGGGGCGCAGTCATGGGTGGGCCTGGGAGGGCATAGGCCCACCCACTGGGGAGCCAGAACCTGTGTTTTTCCCCACAAAAAGGCTTTATTACAGACATACATACTCCTCAGTTTCATCAGTTGTCTGGGTGGCTGGTCTCAGACGATCCTGCAGGTGAAGAAGCCGGATGTGGAGGTCCTGGGCTGGCGATTATACACGTGGTCTGCGGTTGTGAGGCCGGTTAGACCTACTGCCAAATTCTCTAAAACAATGTTGGAAGTGGCTTATGGTAGAGAAATGAACATTCAATTCTCTGGCAACAGCTCTTGTGGACATTCCTGCAGTCAGCATGACAATTTCACGCTCCCTCAAAACTTGAGACATCTGTGGCATTGTGTTGTGTGACAAAACTGCACATTTTAGAGTGGCCTTTTATTGTTCCCAGCACATGGTGCACCTGTGTAATGATCATGCTGTTTAATCAGCTTCTTGATATGCCACACCTGTCAGGTGGTTGGATTGTCTTGGCAAAGGAGAAATGCTCACTAACTGTAATCAAATTTGTGCAAAGAATTTGAGATAAATGCGCTTTTTGGGCATTTGGAACATTTCTGGGATCTTTTATTTCAGCTCATGAAACATGTTGCGTTTATATTTTTGTTAAGTAAATACTATATATTGCCTGACCTTCTTATATAGTACATTTGAGTTGTTAACCTTCAGGCTTGGACAAGGTGATAGAAAATAGGGCAGGAGGGAAGGAGAGGGCCTCTTGAGACCTGTAAGGGAGTTTTTGACCATGTGTCTATGGTTTATGAGCTGCTCACGCAGGAAGTGATGCGGTTTGAGGTCACATGCTTCTCACTGTGCCCTCAAACACCAGTTCAGTATGGTTCAGCCACAGGACAAGTTTAGTGACTCATTATTCTCAATATCCAGCCGTTTAGAAGATTGTGGTGGCAAATGTATTGGTCAAGCCCTCTATTGGTCAGGTTAGGTGGCAAGTACTGTAGCTATAGTTCAAATAGGCCTATAGATTACATATGGATATGGGTGGCATGTATTAGCCTCTGAGAGGTCTTCTACCGCAAAACAACAAACATTTCCATACAATGACATCGTTATTTTAACTCCCATCTCTATCTTTACCCTGTTTGTCTCCCTGTCCATTCTTCCATCCCCCTTTGGCATAGTAGTGACCTCAAACAAACAAGGACGTGGCACTCCATCAATCCAAAACAAACGAATATGCTCGGACCCATCCAATGTTAAACTAATGGCCGTGTTGGATGGAAAGGGTCTTGGAGCTCAAAGCCTCACCCACATTTGTTGGGACGAGTGGGAACAGTGGAGGTCATTGTGGCCAGGGGAGTGCGGAGTGTGCATTTATGAATGGCTGGGCCTCGAGGCAAAGGCACGGAACAATGCTGGTACACTGAGGAGGCTGATTACCATATGGGAGGGGGGGGGGGGCAGTTTATCCCCCCCCCTCTTGATGGGGCATGGTACAGAGAGGGGCGAGAGGTCTCTTCATGGCAGCGCGAGCGGTGGCGTGACGGTTAGCGTATAGTAGTGCGTGTGCGTGTTGTTGGGGACAGGCTTGTTGGCACTGAGGCTAGAAACCCAAGAGAGGGAGAGAAACGCCTGCGACACTCACCTGACTGCACAGGTGAGGAAAAGCTCTGGACAAAGTTAGATGGAGTTAATTGGTCCATGGAGATAGTTGGAGTTAGTTGGTTTTATGGCCAAGATTGATTATTTACTTAGATTAATGGATGCTATTGACTTTGTTTCTCAGTGCTTCTTGGCCTCTCTGTGTGTCATACCTTTTGTTAGAGATGTCTAGGGCAGTGGTTTTCAACTGGTGTGCCGCGAAACCTTTCCTGATCTTAATAATTTTTTGGATCACTTACTTATAAAGGTGACCTGACCTGTGGAATGCCCATGGAATTTTGACTTGGGAGCACCAGTGCGCTCAGATAATACATTGACAATACATTAATAATATATTGACGTTGGCATGGTTACATCTGTATCATTGTTTTTCAAGTCCAATGCGCTCAGGCTGGCATCAAGAGCAAAGTCATATGTATCATTTTACTTCACCTGTGAGAACCATTAGCACAGGCATGTCTAATTAGGCTAAGTTGTACCACAGCCTTTACCATAGAAACAAACCGACCATGGCTTTGTGTCGGTGGCTGAACCTTTACAATGCAGAAAACCTCTCCTCTCCAGCTCAAACCGTTCAAAACGAAATACTTATTTTACCTGAGCTATTTATTTTTTCTGCCGCAGATTCTGGGACGCTCTTAAAGGGGTAGCCTACACACAAATGAATCATAATGAGTAAGGAACTATGTAAACTATGAAAATAGTTCAAATAAACCCTATGTAATCTATTAAAAAAAACATTTGTCACAGAAAATAGAAGATTTGCAGTATGGATCAGATGAGATGGAGGTCATTACCACTAAATCAATGAATAGGGAAATGTTAGATGTTCTGCAGAAATGTTTATCCCATCAAGGTGTGCCACTGTTCATAAAAGTTTGGCAACCTCTGGTCTAGGTGTTGACTTTGGATGAGTTGTTACACCTGGAAGACTCTTGCTGTTCTACAGTAATATTAAAGGTATGAGGAGCAGTCTCTGTATGAGGGTTCAGTGTGTCCTCAATAATATAGCGATACAGCAAATGTATTGGATTTCAGTCATTTTTCATTTAATACTCAGCAGCATGACTTGAAATTGGTAAGACATTGAGTAAAATGAGAATGCTTCCTCTTCTTGATTGTCAAATGCAGTAAACAAAAATATAAAATACGTCTTTCAACATGTGTTCTAAGGTGAGTGGGTAAGTGAAGTGGCAAATGAGCAAGTGAGTGATCTAGTGATTGAGGAGTGTGTGTGTGTGTGTTTGCATTTGTGTGAGTGGGGGCTAGTGAAAGCCATGCAATAATCACAGGACAGATTTTCCTCTGAGTACCACACAGAAATGAACAGTTCCTGCTTTTACCAGAGCTTTTGCCAGTGTCTCACCACAATTACATGGAATTCTGATACAACAGCAGATGAAGGTCCTCTGTAGCTCAGCTGGTAGAGCACGGCGCTTGCAACGCCAAGGTAGTGGGTTCGATCCCCGGGACCACCCATACACAAAAATGTATGCACGCATGACTGTAAGTCGCTTTGGATAAAAGCGTCTGCTAAATGGCATATTATTATTATTATTATAAGATTCCAAATCCAAATTCGGACAGACTGTTTTGAGCTTATTGTGCCAAAATGTCCATGTGTGCTGAAAACATGCAAGCTTTTTAAAGAAATTATATTAAGAGATGAATTTCTTCATGTGAACTATTGTGGCTAAATAGCTTCCTTTCTTTGGCTCTTCTCCTGCGTGACCACTGATGCGAAAATACTTTATAGGAGTGAGGGACATGGTAGAAACCGACCCACTCCTTCAATTTATATGTGGTACAAAAACAAATAATACCAGCGTAGGACGGTTATGCGAAGGCAAGGGATTTGGACATTGAGAAGGTTTGGGGAAGGATTGAAAATGGCAATACATATCTTTCCACAGTAGGTCTTCGCCTCCTGCCTGTGGGGCTATGCAGGTGACTGCTCTGTTTGTCGCCCCCTACTGGGCAGGGCGGAAGAGAGAGCACTCTAATGAGAGAGGGGGCCTGTGGCTCACCATCTGCCCACTGTGCTGGGACTGCATTGGGCAGCACTGTACTAGATACTGGTCCAGAGACACACTGCTGCCAGGTAGAGGATACACACACACACACACAAATGCTCTCTTGAATGCATGGAGGTGCACAGGCATGCAAGAACAAGCACACACACACACAAATGCACTCAGAAAATACATGCACGCATGCACACATACATGCAAACATAGGTACTGTACAGGCACTATACATGTCGCAACAAAAGGTTGTCATAGTTTTACAGTTTGTAATTGTGGCCTTATAAGCAATAGTCTACCTCACACAGACTGTGTGATATGGTGGAGGGGTGGGCTTCTCACAGGCAGCTCCGAGTGCTGTGTGTGTGGGAGGGGGGAGCGGGTGTGCTTTAAGACCATCTGCTCCTTGGAGTATTTTAGTGAGGGCCAGAGCTTGTGGACCAGCACGCGTCACAGGCAAACAGCAACGCAAGCTGTGAGCTGGCCTGTTCCGGAAAATTCCTCCAGTTTCTGCCTCACAATGGGCAGTGTTCTGCGTACAGGGTTTCCTTTATTCCTATGAGCCACCAGCGAGCACTCACATACAAACAGTATATGATATTAAGAATACAAATTATCTTGGCTAAGCTGGCTCGTTCTCTTGAGGACAATGGGGCCATTTGTTATTGGTTGATCTTTTGGAAAATGAGTCATGGTAATATGGCAAGCTGTCATTACCTGTTTCTGCCTTACTGATTCTGTGTCCATAGTCTCATTGTGGCACTATACGTCATGGAAATAGCCTACACTAGGCCATATGCACAGTGTACACCATGATTTTCTCTTTGAAGAATAATTGTTAGAATGAAATTATAGGGATAAGGATTCCTGTGATTATTCTGTCAATTAACTACTGTGTTGGGGCTGGGATAATACTGCCCCCACAGGCTAAGTGAAACACTATGAAGAACAGGAGGAGTGGTGGAGTGTACGCCTAGGGAGATTCTCAATTGAGCAAAAGTACGTCCTCTCCTCGACTCCTCCGTCCTCCGTGATCCGGAAACCGATAAGTGGTCGAGTGGTCGAGGAGAGCGTCAGTTTGTTAGTTGGCGAACAAAGGAATGTCCTCCTCTACTCGATTACCTACTTCAGCAGAGGACGTACAAGAGCGTCCTACCGGCGGCCTGCACGGAAGGGTTTTAACATCCGCCACACCCCCTTTGAATCAGCTGTTGTTTTCTCGACGGAGTAAACTATGCACACATTTAAAAAACGATACACTACTTATCATTTTACCTTTAAAATGTCTTGCACAACTAGCTACATTTGTTTTGATCAATTTACACATTTATTTTGTGATTCCACCCCTATAAACGTCATTTGCCTGATGATGCGCGAGTGGAGAAGGAGAGTCTCATTTCATACAAGCGCATTTGTTTCCAGATTCCCTGGTCAGAGGAGAGGAGGCAGGAGGCGAGCAAAACCATTTGAGATTCTCCCATAGACTCCTAATGGGGAATTTGTGTTGCAGTCATTTGTACAATGTTAATGTTTCAAGAGTGAAGGTCCTCACTAAGGTCATTGCTTATGCTGTACATTTCACCTACAGTATGTACAGAACTGTGACCTGTAGCAGTGTAATGTCGTTATTACTGTATAACACACAGGAACCAACAATCATGAGTAAGAAACAACTTTATAAAATCCTTTCATCAACGTGTTATTTTTGTCGCAAACCATTAACTAAAGTATAGTAGTTTGGAAATGTTGCTGTGCCAACAGTGCTAACAATGACAGTGCGATAGTAGTCAGATTAGCAGATGAGCATGCATACACTCTCAGCTCTTTAAAAGGTTGACATGGCTTAGGAGGGACCCTCCCCCATGTGGACACGTATATACTCACACACAGGCACACACACACAATGACCATGGCGCAGGGAAACACTGCTTTGTCCCAACGGAACGACAGCAAGTGGAGGAGGATGAGGGGATGGGGGGATGAGAGAGGAGGGGGCGGGCAGGAAGGTCACATAGCTGTTGTGTCGCCGTAAGCGCCACAGTGCGGAGTGTGTTGGCACGCCATGAGCTGTGTGTGTGTGTAGGAGGCTGTGGTATGCTGCACATTCGTTTGTACAGGCTCCAGTCTGTGAATGAGGTATTCACTCTGACTACCAACCTCTCCCCACCCAGGCCTACTCAGCCCATCCTCAAGTGTGTTTGTGTAGGGATTCCCTTGAAAACATCCATGGCTTGATACATGGCCTCTGGCCTAATGGCTCTTGGAGACAGTGACTCATGCCACTTAAACTGTAATAACCGTTCCACCATGAAATATAAGTATTCTTTGTTGCGTTGATATGTAAAGTAGGAGGTCCTCCTAGTTGCTTGCTGGACCCGGTTGTCATCCCACATCCACAAACATTTTTGGTGTGTGTGTGTGGTACGTCCAAGGGAATGCCCAAAACATTTTACAACACCAATATAATACTTATTTTGTAGTAATAAAATAAGAACCATTTTAACCTCCATTGGTTTATTTGGCTCAGTTTTTTTCATATTTACTCATATTTACTCATTTTGGCTGCAAACGGTAGTCAACAAGGGCACAGTACAATATCTAAAGCCTCTAACTGTGGGGGTGTATGATTCCAATGGATCTGTTTGGAAATTGAGAATATTATCATCTGTATGGGTATAAATCCAGCCATACACATCTAGTCATACTCACTAGTCATAGTGATATTATGACTCAACTTACATTCACCCTGAGGTCACTGGCTCTTTGTGGATACAGTAGGTCCTAGTGGGGAAGTTATCTAATGCTAGCAGGGTTAATTTGACCTGGTTGTGAGAGTCAAAAGCTTGGTCCATGATCTGAGACAGAGAGACAGGCCATAGCAGAGATGGCGATAGAGGAGAGGAATGCGTGGAGTGGGCCTAGGAAAAGGCAGAGACATTTTTGAATTCATATTCAAAACTACCCACCACACACATTCACCACAGCCTGCATCTCTCACAGTCTCTCTTCCCCCCCCCCCCTCTCTCTCTCTCTCTCTCTCTCTCTCTCTCTCTCTCTCTCTCTCTCTCTCTCTCTCTCTCTCTCTCTCTCTCTCTCTCTCTCTCTCTCTCTCTCTCTCTCTCTCTCTCTCTCTCTCTCTCTCTCTCTCTCTCTCTCTCTGTCCCTCTTTCTCTCTCCATCCCCTGTCCTAGATTCCATAGAACCCGACAGACAGGATTTTTCAGCCTGTGGAGAACCACAAGGGAACCACACGCTCGGGGAGAACGTAGAACCGACAGAACCGAGGGAAGGAACCGAGAGGGAGCCGGAGCCTGGTGCTGAAGCTGGTATGAGGCAAGTGGTCTGTGGCTGGTCTCTGTGCAGGCCGTTTGTCTGCCAATCAATGGCTCTCGTTGTTGTTGCTGGTGGTGTCAGTGCCCTGCTCTCCGGGCTATTCTGTTCCTCCTGCCGTTGCTGATGCATTGCCTCTCAGCTCAGACACAGTCCCTCTCTTGGGGTTTTGTCTAATGCAGATGGTACAGCTTGACACAATATTTTAGAAATGTTTTACTAGCATTAGCTATGATTGCCATAACCTAGAGCCTCATGGTTTGGTTTAAAGGGGTCCAAGTCAACTTTTTATAAGTGATCATTATGTGGACCGTACTTTTTACTTTGTATTTCCAATGTGTGTGTGTGTGTGTGTGTGTGAGAGTGTGTGTATAAGTGTTATGACACCGTTTGGAAATACGCATGAGCATGCTGTTTGTGTGTGTACGATCGCTTGTTTGAGAAAGGGATGTTCATGTGCCTCAGCCCAGAATAACCTCTCCCTATTGTTGCCAAACTGCCTAAAACCAACAGAATTTGCCCTTATTTTCTGTATGAACACAGCTTATCAGCCTATAGACTGTCTGGGGACGTAGTGTGTGTTAATCATGGAGCTCTCCAACACAATCCACTCTTAGGCTCACCATCTGCAGCCACCGGCTGCTCGGAGGGGGGCTAAAGACAAGTCATTGCCTCCATAGCATCATGAATGACATAAATGGGGAGACACAGACTGGTAGATAGACCAAATGGTCAAACAACCAACGGACCAAATGATGATGGTTGACGCCATGATGTAATGTATTGGATAAGGGCCAAGGGACTAGGGTAATGAGTCATGGTTATGAACAGCGTCCAACAGTGACTGTGTCTGACGAAGACCTGGGACTTACGTATGAATAGCCTAATGAGTGACTCTACTAGCAGTCACACTACGGGTCCCAAACAGGTGCCGTCTGAGAGAGAGAGAGAGAGAGGGAGAGAGAGCGAGAGAGAGAGAGAGTGTGCGTCACCATGTCTATGTGCCAGTGCCAGTAAAGAGCCTGCTGTGCATCTCAGGCAGCAGGGCTGATGTCATCGCCTGATGCTGATGTCACTTGTTTTTTGTGTTTTTTTGTGTGTTTTTTACAGAGAAGTTAAGGGAGAGGGCTGTCGAGCTGTCTGGGTGTGATTGGGCGCCCTCTAGTGAACATTACTGCTACTACCACTGTGACCACCAAACTGAGGAATCAGACATTTTCTACCTTGGCTACTTTTCGCCCATTGAGCAATTCAAGGTGATAGTCAGTAACGTCTACCGTCTTTTTACTCACAATCATCTTGAGATATGTCATTGTTACCTGAGATAAAAGCAACATAGGCTCATTAGAATATGTAAAAAAAAAAACGGACATTTAACCATTGCAGTTATGTGCCACCACTACTGACATTCGTTACATGTCACTATAATGGCATATTCAAAATATATCACATAGCATGGGGCTCCATTGGTCCAGAATAGAAGGGTAAAGTGTGAAGTAGTTGATGTGTAATTGATGTCTGATGTCTGTTGCAGAGGTCTCTGGTTCAGGGTTAAACAGACACCATGTGGTGTTTGGAGCTGCTTCTGCCGCTGTTGCTGATCATCAAAGGTAAAACTTATGTTTCTCATTCTCTCTTGTCAGTGTGAATAACTACTCAATTACACCACAATAACTCAGACTGTGGAAATTCCCTTAAAGGCTACAGATTTAATACTAGAAATGAATTAATCTACATATGCAATTTCAGTGTAAAACTGATTGGGTGGTTTTACTGCATTGACCCAGTGTGTCAAACTTACAACACTAAAGCAAAAGGGTACACAGGGTCCAACTGGCACACATGGCAGCAGGGAATCAGCCTACTGTTCCAGTGCTGTGGGATGGCTGGCTGGCGTCCATCTTGGCTCAACCTTGTCCCTCTCACTTAAACAGTGGTGCCAGTGGTGAGAGTGAGACATATGCTTCCTCCACATAGGGTCTCTGCTCTTACCAGCTCACCCAGGGAGAACCTCATGATATCATCCTCTGTTCTCTCTCTCTCTTTGTCTCTCTCTGTTCATCTTTTCTCAGTGAGTCCATTTGAAACTGTATATGTATTGTAGATTGATTGTTCATTGATATACAGTTTCACTCTCAATATTACAATTTCCAATCTTCCTCCCATCTCCCTCCTTCCCTCCCTCAGATGTCAGTGGCCAGTGGAACGTATGGATACCCAGGGACATCACAGCCATGACCAACTCCTGCGTGATCATCCCCTGCACATTCATGTACCCGTCCAGTATCCGGCCGTACCGCGGCATCCACGGCATCTGGTACTTTGGCCAGCCCTACCCCCAGCTCTTCCCACCTGTGGTGTTCAAGACGCGCACAGACATTGTGCATGAAAGTTACAAAGGGCGTACCAAGCTCATTGGGGACCTGCACCAGAGGAACTGCTCCCTGCTCATCAGTAATATAGGTACAGAGCACTCAGGGAGGTACTACTTCCGTGCCGACCTGGGCGGTGCCAACATCTATACCTACCCAGACTTCTCTGAGCTCAAGGTGCTGGGTAAGCATTTACTATGTTTACAATTGTTTACAATCATAGGTGTCACATTTATTGTCTGGATTTCCCTAGCCTGGTACCATATCTGTTGTGCTGTCTTGCCAACTACTGTGGACACTGTTTGGCATTACATGGCCTGACAATGACAATAGGAGTTGGCAAGCACAAATAGATCTGGGCCAGGCTAGGATTGCCCTAGCTGTGATTATAATTATTATAGTTTTAATGAGAACAGGTAAATATTGTGAATTGGTGAATTTTAACTCATTCACACCCCCAGACCAGCCCAACATTGACATCCCTGAGGAGATAGTCGCTGATGAGAATCTGGAGTTGACGTGCTATGCTCCAGACAATTGTCCAGAGAATAGCCCAGAGATCGAATGGATGAACACAGTCTACCTGCCTGAACCCGAGTATACCTCAGACTACGTGGAAGAAAGCAATACAGCCGTACTGTCCAGCACGCTCACCTTCACCCCCAGGCCCAGGCACAACGGCCAGCTCCTGGGCTGCAGGGTCTACTACCCCAACAGCACCCTGGTCTACGAGAGACTCATCTCTCTGGACGTCAAGTGTAAGTGACCAACTGACCGTTGTCACCAAACCTGTAGGTTGAATCCTCAAGTTCTGTGAGAAGCGTGTCATTTGGACACAACAGAGGACACGTTATGTAATGTGGGGGATTATATAAATATAGAATAACTAATCCTGCCATATTTCTGACGCACACATTGTAGAACCATTTTCAATATCTACAGTTATCCATTATTCTCCATCAACAGTAGAAGGATAGCAGCTTGATTTTGCAATATATTGCATGATTGTGACATGGCTGCCATAGGGTATGTTAGCCTTGCATCCAAACCTGTTTTTCTATGTTTCACCTTTGTTTTTCTTTGAAACAATGATGAGCGCAGTGTTGGGTCTGGTTTAACCAGGTTTGGCGTAGTCAGCAGGATTCTTCTATATTTATATAATCCCCCACATTACATAACATGTCCTCTGTTGTGTCCAAATAACCAATCCCTCACACTTTTAACCAGGTTATACACTTGTCACTTTTACAAGTCTAACCCCACCTTCCCCTTCCTCTCACCCCAGACGCCCCTCGCTCGGTGTGGGTGAACGTGTCCGTGGAGGTGATGGAGGGCAGCTCCGTGACGCTGCACTGTGAGGTGGACAGTAACCCTCCTCCCAGGATCTCCTGGCTGTTTGGGGACCAGGAGCTACTGTGGGACACGGCCTCCAACGCCTCGCTCTCCCTGGATGACTTAACCCCCGCTCAGGAGGGCATCTACACCTGCGTGGGGGATAACGGCTACGGCGTCATGAACACATCCATGTACCTGGCCGTCTTGTGTGAGTGTCATTGTGCAACATTGTGTTTGTGGAATAATCAAAAATAGTTACATTTAACCATTGTAGTTATAAGTCAACCAAGCTGACATTTTAATTTATGTCACTTGCGGTGACATATGTGACCAACCGGCTCGATTCGGTCTTATGTAGCAAAATTTGAAATTGTGTTTTTTACATTGGATAAAAGTAAAGAAAATGATATATCATACACTACAGTTGAGGAACAATGGGAAAGTAATTATGTTTTGAAAGTTGATAAACTTGAGAAAATGGCCCTTGAATGTTTTAGTAGACCTACTGGAGAGCTCTTCTTTGTCTACACCCATTCAGCATCGTTCACACCCTCTTAAGCCTTAGCCCCACCTATCTCTTTAAGGATTCAGATGTGAGGCAATGTGCTAAACAGTGAGTACGGTCATGTACTAAACAACCAAAGATTTCAAGACTAAAGGCTGGTTTATACTGCGTCTATCAACATGTCTGTATACAGTTGTCATTCATTATTACAGAAAAATAAACTCACAACAAGATCATTATTTACAAGTTAATGGCGAGCTAATTACAGAAAATTGCTTATGGTTGTGATTGTAAAAGCAGGCCCTTCTACTGGATCATTTTTGAATTTGGACACTGTCTTGTTTGCCTAACATTTAATCCTAATTTCACTTTGGTGAAGGTCATGTTGTTCTTCACATTACAGTCTCTGGTAAACACACACTATATAAAATAAAATCAAAGTTTATTTGTCACATGCACAGGATACAGAAGGTGTAAACAGTACTAGCTAGCTAACATTAGGCTATAACTAGCAATGCAAATGGCTCTGAGATATGAATAATATTACTACACAGATCATACACGTAACGTTAGCTAGCGAGCCAGCCAGCCTGCTAACATTAGCTAGCTAATTGGAAGGGATTGGAAGTGATGCAGACAATTACATTGATGGAAGTTACAATCTATCTGCAATATTAAGCTGATCTACCCCCCACCCCCCCAAAAAAAACATTAGCTAGCTAACAGTATGCTTTAACTTGCAATGAAAATTAGAAACATATAATATCTGAAAATGTAGCTAGCTATACTCTCTTACCCGTATACAGTACATGGATGAACGATTCTCCCTCTCTGTCATGGATGCCATGGTTGCCCTTAATTTTGAAGATGTAATCCGGAGACAGGTGTTTTGTGTTCTCTTTTCGACTCCCTCCGCATTTGCAATCAAACGACTGAATTTTCTCGATCTCCTTAGCTATCATGCTCTGCTTCCACCGGGAATTCCACTGATTTCAAAACTTGGTCCTCCAGAAAGTGGGCAGCTATCTTTAAAAAAATCTGCGTTAGAAAGGATTACCTACACATACTGAGCAGCTCATTATAGACAGAAACCTGCTACATGGCAGACCAATCCGAACTCATCTCTCGGAATGTCCAGCCCACCCATTATCTCAGCCAATCATGGCTAGTGGGAAGGTTCTTGTCTTTTTCCGATGCTAAACCAACTAGGCTCGTAATTTAAATTGTATACTTATTTAAAGATGGTATACAAGTTTGTTATTAAGGCACATGAAAATTCACATGATCCAGAAGGCCTTTCTGCCCAAAAACATATTTTGATAAATAATAAAATATTTATGTTCAAATGCCTCTCCTTTGAAGTAGTGAAGCGCAATATACTGTATATAATGACTTATTAGTAATGTGATAAACCAGGCCCATAGCTTCTTGCTCTTGTTTATACACAGTACGTTCTATCCTCTTTAACTTACTCCGTCGTTCAACTCCTTTCTTTCTCCTCCTATCACTACCTTTCATCCCTTCTCTGTCCTCCCTGCAGACCCTCCCAGTGAGCCAGTGGTAAATGGCTCCCTGACCATTTTGGAAGGTTCCTCCATCTCCCTGCAATGTAGCACCCAAGGCAATCCTGCGCCCACCCTCACCTGGCTGAAGGACGGGGAGCTGGTGGGCACCATCACAGCCGAGGAGGTGTCTGTGCTGCAGCTTCTGGATCTTACCCCTCAGGGAGACGGACAGTACCGCTGCCTGGCAGAGAACGAACACGGACGAGCCAGTAGCTCCCTCAACATCACTGTGGAATGTGAGTGGGTCATCAAATCATGTAATGTTGTTTCATATCATATGGTATGGTATCATATCATATCATATTGTACCACACTACGCTACACAACACTACACCATCCCATCCCACTACATATCAGTCATACCCCTACCTCCACCCTCTCTTCAGACGCCCCTGTCCTTCTGGAAGAGTCCAAGTGCACGGTGGTGAGGGAGGGAGTCCAGTGTGTTTGCATGGCTACAGGCAACCCTGAGCCCACCATCGAGTTCTACCTCCCCGACAAGAACATCACCATCAACGACACGGATGGCCGCTACAACTACTACACGCACACAGACGGCCACACGTCCACGGGCATGATCAAGCTTCGGGAGAAGGGTGAGCGTCTGGGCAACGGTGCCGTCAATGTGCACTGCAGCATTAGCAACATGTACGGGTCGGAGAGCGTTCATCTGGAGTTGCAGCAGGAGAGTGAGTACACAAGTTCAGGTTTATGGTTAAACACAGAAACAAACTCCATACCGTTAAAATGCTAAACATTGTATAGCCGAGCATACATGAGAGATTGAACTGAAATGAGAAGTATAGTACCTTTATATGATATCTAGATTGACTGTATAAGTAAGAGCACAAACTGGCTACCCCATTGGCTTGATATGGCAATGGCATTATCTTGAATGTAAACAAGTTATATTTTAGTACCATGACCTAGCAAAACAGTATTTTCTGTTTCTACACTATCTTCA
The DNA here is from genome assembly GCF_964263955.1 of Coregonus lavaretus. Taxonomy (NCBI): domain Eukaryota; kingdom Metazoa; phylum Chordata; class Actinopteri; order Salmoniformes; family Salmonidae; genus Coregonus; species Coregonus lavaretus. Next base: position 66,438,342 of record NC_139990.1, read on the forward strand.
ATATGATGTTCTTGTCCGATGTTAGAGAAGTACATGATGGCAGTGATCGTTGGCACCATTGGTGGAGTGGCTGTCATCGCCTTCATCATCGCAGCAGTGAGATATGTGGGCCATAACAACAAGAAGTGAGTATCCACCCTTCACTAACTGTGACAGGGGTTGATACGAGTTACAGGTAGTCATTTCCTGTTTAAATTGATGATAAGGAAACACTTCAGCCTAGCCATCCATTCCAAAACACCTCTGTGTATTCATGTGTGAATGATTGATCGATGGAAGGACGTGAGAATCATGGTCATAAGTTATGCTAACGCCAGAGCGAGTTCAATTAATTTGCCATCACTAGTCCCCTTTCTGAAATCCTCTGAGATGGAGATCCAAAATGGCTGCCTGTTGGAGTGGGGTTAGCAAGCCAGACTAACCGTAGCCTATAGTTTGCAGGCTCAATTCCCTGCTTTGATACTGCTTTGTACCCTTGACTTGCTTAGCTAAAAATACAGCCACGGTAGCCTACTTAACTAAGGTGCTTCAGCATTATAGCAATACATCACACTCCGACAAATGGTTTTACAGAAAGTCGCTCCAAGAGAGGGTGTCGGCTCAACCGCAACTAAACCCATGAAACGATAACCACAACCATGAACGTCGACCACAACCATAAACTATAGGCCTGTAGATTGTTAACTATGTTGGGAAACAGGCCCTTGTTTTAAAATGGATGCCCAGGCTTGGAGTGTCACCCTCAGTTAGTTAGTGGTCATGAGACCGAGTCTGATCTTGTGACTCCACCCCCCAGAGAGAATGGCAACCCTGGGCAGGACCTGGTGTCTAAACTGGAGAACCCAGCATTGTACTACAGCACAGTCAAGAAGGACAAACAATGTTTGAGGAAGAAAGTGGTGAGACATGTTGATGATGATGACTATAATGATGATAATGATCTCAGATCTGTCCCAGACACGAGAAAGATATTTATTTATTATTATTTATTTATGAAGATAGCTGACCCGTTGCTGATGCTGATACTATACTATACCCGTTCAATTCATGTCTCTTTTTTGATGTACGGTAATGTTCATTCCGTGGAGATACTCATAAATTATCAAAAACCGATATGACCTCTTATGTTAAAGAGAAAATGTAAACTTCCCCAGCCAACTACTGACCTAGCCTGAGAGTCCCAGTACCCCTATAGCTATCTATCACAGTACCGCTGGAGTAGCTGCAACCATAGCCTTTCCAAACCACTGTTTTCTGCTTCATCGCTTCTCTGCGTTCTTCTGTCTCTGTTTCTTTTCCCTAACTCTTGCACAGCTTAAGACAGAGCTTCTGGGCTCAAAGTTTACCTCCATTCTAGAGGAGAGTACGGTAAGGTACCTAAACAACCCTACCCCAATCCCAACTCCAGGTCTCAGTGGTAGACCGCATCCCTCACACATCCCAGACAGCAAAATTATATGATGGCCCTAATCTACAATATAACGACTTACCATTTGGCCCTGTTAACCACTTGGTGTTACGGTCCTGAAGTGGATCCTTAACATGAAATGTCCAGACCTTGTCTGGCAAGGTGGATGTGGCCCACATTCAGACCAAAAGTAGCCCAGTAACTAGGGAATGTTGTTAGGGCCACACAACTCAAGCCAGAGATGGCCCATAAGCAAAGTGCCAACCCTCCCCCAGTTCGCATCTCCTACATTCGGACCAGATCTGGGCCATATGACGCATTGTGGTGCCAGAACTGAGCCATACTGTATGTGTCACCAAACAACCAGATATGGCCCACAGTCGTCTGCTGTCTGAGATCCGCTTCCATGTGCTGTATTGCCTTTGATTTCCATGACTGCTGTTGCATGGCTGCCTCGATACTAACAGGATATGTTCAACCACCTCAATCTCCTTGTCTTACACCTCTGCTCACCAATAACAACTAACCCTCCTTTCTCCTCTCTCAATGTCTGTCATGTTATACCTTTATACGCTCTATGTTCTGAGATGTCAATGGCATTGGTGGCACTGTGCTGGTATAATCTGTGATTCTGAATGGGCCTTCTCTCTTTCCATACCTTCAACAGGGAGAAGACGGGGATTATCAACCTGTGGGCTCTATGGCAGACCTGGAGAGGCAAGAGCTGAACTATGCCGCCCTGGAGTTTCTGGGGGGGCGCTCCAGGGATGGGGGGGCCTCAGGGAGGGGGGATGACGGCAGCGACTACACCGAGATCAAAGCCAAATGAATCGCGATCCTTCCCTGACCCCTCGTCACCGCGGGACACAGTGGCAGCCATGTTGTCGCCCCCCACCTCACGTCATTCGCCCCCTCTTCAAACGTCTTCCCCCCTCCCCCGTGGACACCATCACCACCCTTCACCATCACACCAAGATCCCCAATCGTCTCCCCCCGTCCCTGACTCATCTGAATTGACGTCCCCGTTAGTCAAGCCCCCGGCCTCCAGGGGGAGCCCCAGTCACATCTCGCCACCCAGGACTGCTGGTAGCTACTTGCAGGGTCGGAACACGGCCCAGTGGACAATGTAAAAAGCTCTTTGTATTATCAGCAGCTGTCGGTCTCCCAGCTCTTACTTTACTGTTCATAGCCACACAATTCACTCACAACAGGTGCAATGTGTTAGCTACTGTACTGTACTGTATCATCTACATTCAATGTTGCTATTTCCATCTCTACACCATTCATTGTTGGCATTGCTATCAAGCTTGGGACACAGTAACACATTTTCTGGGGCTCCCCTTCTGTATGTCACACTACATCATACTCATAGTTAGCCTTGTTAAACCAGATTGAACGCTGCGCTCACCTCTGTTTTCCTGTGAAATGCAGCGCAATCAGTTTGGATACCAGGCTAGCTTGTTCCTGCTCCTGTTCTAGATCTGTCCATTATAGTCCTTCTCCACTGTGTCCGCTGCCAGTCGAAGTGTCAGGGAAAGGGGTGTGTTTTGTGCTTTTTCTTTTCTTATCTCTATTGCTGACCCTGGATCTGGAGGAAATGAGGGATCTCCTCTCTCTTCCTGATCCAGTGGTTGTCAACACTGACCAGTGTTCAACAAACGTCAGGCCTGGTACATATCCAGTTGAAGCCAGTCATCTTCATCTCACATATAGTTCAATAGTGATATGTGCTGTGACTCAGTAGCTTTTGATGATGATGAGAAATGAATAATTTATTTGATTTTATATAGAGAGAGAAGATGGATACTCTTAGAGGTTTGTCGAGCATTAAACACAAGGTTCTGTTCGTGCAAGAGGTGGCCTGATTTATTTTGTTCTTATGCATTACAAGCACTGATTGCGTTGTGGTTTGCTCTTGGGGAAATGTGCCGGGGTAACACAGAATGTTCTATTTATGCCATTGCCCATGATTTAATTACAAGTATTTTTGGACAATGTCTCTGTTTTGCTAAGGCTAAGTGTTAACTTATCCTTAAATGGGAACCAATGGGTTAGAATCCATTTTTGGATCAATCTGGCATACATGACTCCACTGTAGCACTCGCACAGCAGGCCAAAATGTATCTTGTTGAGACAATGTGTGTGTGTGTGTGTATGTAAACAGTGCTGAAAGATCAGCGAACACTGATCACTGTGGCTGTTTCAAAGGATCACTTACCTGAGACCGCTTCTCACAAAAATGTCTTCAATGGTTGTGAATTGTGAAATCGATGCCTAATCCTATAGGGTTGTATCAGATGAAGCAGTTGAGTGGCACAAACGTGAAGCTGATATAACAGTTGGTTGTGCTTTTCAAATATACTTGATCAACTCATGTAATGTAATCTCCAAGCTCACTAATGGCATAACTAGATAACAATTACTGTTAATACAATAATAATAAGCTGCATACGGATTGGTAAATGGATACCAGTATACATTATGTAAATAAATACCCTGCATGACTATTATGTTGTCAGCCATATGTGTAAATACACTACGGTATGTACATGCTCAGTATTACACAATGGTTTACACAGGCAAGTCGGATACAGGTTTGGTAACACTTTAATTGACTTCTCTGTCATAAGGGTGACATAACGCAGTCATAACATGTCATTTTCGGTCATGAAAACTGATGTCAAAATACTGACAACACTTTACACTGTCATGACACAAACTGTTATTTATGTAAATTAGTTGGCTTACTGTATGCCTAGCCAATGAGCTGACTTAAGCAAAGATTTGTGCCATGAAAGTGTCAAGTCAGCTGTCAAGCTTATGTCAGCTGTCATGACTGTTAATAACATTTTATGTAATTGTTCTGACATGGTTAAGTCACTAGACCTAATGGCAGAGCATTCAAGATGGTGTTACCCAACATTGAGACGAGCCAATATGGACATCCGGTTAGTAACACTTACTGTCATCGGTTCTCTTGAACGCCTCATGGGGGGTTTATTTATTTCTAAACCTGGAAACAAAATGGAGAAGCGTTGTTCATGTCTTATCTAATTTGTTTGTCACATACTGTGTTGTAAAGCAGATTTGTACTTTCTTTACTTTGTGGTATTCATTATTAGTATTGTGATTTTTTTAAAAATATCTTTGACACAATAATTCCGATCAGAATTCTGCAATCTTTCTGCAAATTAGCACTGTTATTACTTAATGACAATAAGAGCTCTATGATGATGTTTGATCACTCTCTTTTATTTGACAAGTCTATCCTGCCTCAAGCAAAGCCATCTTTCTTTGGTTCCAAACAAAAAATAAATAAAGTAAACAACAGAGAATGTGACCAGCTCAGTTTATCTATATAGTTTGTTATCTGTACTCTCATACCCAAAACAGTATGGAAAGTACACCCTGAAGAGGTTATACAGTGGGGAAAAAAAGTATTTAGTCAGCCACCAATTGTGCAAGTTCTCCTACTTAAAAAGATGAGAGAGGCCTGTAATTTTCATCATAGGTACACGTCAACTATGACAGACAAATTGAGATTTTTTTTTCCAGAAAATCACATCACAGGATTTTTTATGAATTTATTTGCTAATTATGGTGGAAAATAAGTATTTGGTCACCTACAAACAAGCAAGATTTCTGGCTCTCACAGACCTGTAACTTCTTCTTTAAGAGGCTACTCTGTCCTCCACTCGTTACCTGTATTAATGGCACCTGTTTGAACTTGTTATCAGTATAAAAGACACCTGTCCACAACCTCAAACAGTCACACTCCAAACTCCACTATGGCCAAGACCAAAGAGCTGTCAAAGGACACCAGAAACAAAATTGTAGACCTGCACCAGGCTGGGAAGACTGAATCTGCAATAGGTAAGCAGCTTGGTTTGAAGAAATCAACTGTGGGAGCAATTATTAGGAAATGGAAGACATACAAGACCACTGATAATCTCCCTCGATCTGGGGCTCCATGCAAGATCTCATCCCGTGGGGTCAAGTGAATGACCTGCAGAGAGCTGGGACCAAAGTAACAAAGCCTACCATCAGTAACACACTACGCCGCCAGGGACTCAAATCCTGCAGTGCCAGACGTGTCCCCCTGCTTAAGCCAGTACATGTCCAGGCCTGTCTGAAGTTTGCTAGAGTGCATTTGGATGATCCAGAAGAGGATTGGGAGAATGTCATATGGTCAGATGAAACCAAAATATAACTTTTTGGTAAAAACTCAACTCGTCGTGTTTGGAGGACAAAGAATGCTGAGTTGCATCCAAAGAACACCATACCTACTGTGAAGCATGGGGGTGGAAACATCATGCTTTGGGGCTGTTTTTCTGCAAAGGGACCAGGACGACTGATCCGTGTAAAGGAAAGAATGAATGGGGCCATGTATCGTGAGATTTTGAGTGAAAACCTCCTTCCATCAGCAAGGGCATTGAAGATGAAACGTGGCTGGGTCTTTCAGCATGACAATGATCCCAAACACACCGCCCGGGCAGCGAAGGAGTGGCTTCGTGAGAAGCATTTCAAGGTCCTGGAGTGGCCTAGCCAGTCTCCAGATCTCAACCCCATAGAAAATCTTTGGAGGGAGTTGAAAGTCCGTGTTGCCCAGCGACAGCCCCAAAACATCACTGCTCTAGAGGAGATCTGCATGGAGGAATGGGCCAAAATACCAGCAACAGTGTGTGAAAACCTTGTGAAGACTTACAGAAAACGTTTGACCTGTGTCATTGCCAACAAAGGGTATATAACAAAGTATTGAGAAACTTTTGTTATTGACCAAATACTTATTTTCCACCATAATTTGCAAATAAATTCATAAAAAATCCTACAATGTGATTTTCTGGATTTTATTTTCTCATTTTGTCTGTCATAGTTGATGTGTACCTATGATGAAAATTACAGGCCTCTCTCATCTTTTTAAGTGGGAGAACTTGCACAATTGGTGGCTGACTAAATACTTTTTTCCCCATGTAGTAGGATTACTTTATTGATACAGTATGTAATAGTTATTCCTCCCAAACCACCCCTCATTGTTTGCAGTAGCTACATCCCACAAAGTTTTTTTTTTCAACCATTTCACTTGACAATATTTGCAACTGTGGTACCTTGATTATCTACATAACAATTTGATTAACATAGTTGAACATGAGGAAGATAACAAAAGTTTATGTGCTTTTACATAAAATATAACATCATTCGGTTATAATTGAGATATTTTTTGTGTGCATAAAAGCCTGAGACATTATTCAGAAAAAGAGGTTGAATTCATTCACATAAAAATGCATTCAGCGCTCACCCTAAGAAAAAAATGTATAGCAATAGAAAATAATTTACATTGAAATAAAAGAGCAAAATCAAGCCTCTGAACCAAACTCTAAAATAAAATAGAAGTTTATCACAAGCAGAGGATCATTGGTGATTCGGGGAGATGATGTCATATTCAGGAGACACGTCTTCCTTGACCAATGAGATGTAGGTACTATCTTCTTCTTTAGCTCTCTTCTTTTCACCCTTTTTGCTATTTAGTCACAAAAACATTGTTATCTGAGATGATTTTAGAGCCAAGTTGTGCAGTTCTGAAAATAGTAACATAAAGGAAGCATCTACTGTACAGGAAGTTGCAACCTGTTTTGTAAGATTAAGATCACTTTATTGCACACAAGGTCCAACCGAAATTTGACTTCCTCTTTTAACCCAACATCTCTGAAAGAAACACATATATACACATATATAAACATTTTGGAGAGGTGTGGGGGGGCTGCAGCACTGTCCCGCAGGTTGACGTTTATTGTCATGAATGTAGCCCTGGAGGCAGAACGGAGCGAGTTTCGCTAGATGGGTCAGCTGCAAAGATTTTTTGTCTTAATTTAAGGTTAGGGTTAGGCATTATGGTTAGCTGTGTGGTTAAGGTTAGGGTTAAGTCGGTGTAAAATCAAATGTTATGACTTTTGGCTATGTCAGCTAGTGACCACTGCAGAGCTGCCTCCAGAACTAAATTAATGACGGAAAACACTAACCTGACACTGGGTGTGTGGGTTGCTCAAGGGCACGCAATGGCATCAATGATTTGATACCAGCAACCCTCCAGTTGCCAGTTCACTTCCCACCGGACCTGGAATTTGAACTTGCAACCCTCCGGTTGCTGGCTCGCCTCTCTAACCGCTAGGCTATGGTCTCTGGTTCCAACTTCAGTTAGCCAAACGGAGCTAAAAGGTTTTCCTTGATTATAATGTACCTCTCTCAGACAGTCCTACCTTGATTAACTTATTGATAAAAAAAAAGCTAAATATAACAATGATAAGAATTTTATGCCTCCTGACCTTATGCCAAATGTCCCCATGTGTTCAACTGTGGGGTTGTCATGTTGTCTTACCATTTAGAAGGACTGGTCAGATAGACAAGGAGGGCCACATTAAGGCTGAGGGACAGGCCAATGATTATCCAGGGAAAGACTGCAACATCCCTCTTCTCTGACCCAGGGATATCTATGAGAAGTGATACAAACTAATTGGTACGAAAACACTTTGTTTAATTTATCCAACACTATTCTACTTTAGTTCTACTCTTTACCCCACTAGCTAGGTTTCCATCCAATTGGCGACAGATATTCATGTGGAATAAAATGTGCACGTTTCCACCAAACTGACTTGTTGCAGATATAATCACTGCGTGATGACGTAATGCACACAAAATGTACATTTATGCTTAAGTTGTCATGTACCGAATAACTCTAGCGATAGTTTTGTCACAAAAACTGTTGCATTAAATAGCAAATGTGCCTACTCTGATCTTAGCAGATGCACTTTAGCTAACAGCACCCAGATACAGTGCGGGTACGCTGTGCTGGTAGGCTAGTCTACATGATGAGATTATTATGGATAAGAGTGAGAATATTTGTATTTGTCAAACTGCAGCCAAGCATCGATCATGTCACCAGAATCAGACCCTCGATATTTATTGGAAAGTAGCATCAAAATAACCATGCGCTTTCACCACCCTGTGAAGTTCATAATTTATTTAATTTGAAGCCTAATAAACTGCATGGTTTCCCGAGTCATAGTGGAGGACCACACACCATATCATTACTTGACTCCAAGTTTATACTTCGATATGATGGTGGTTATTTAAATATTTGCAATAAAGGCATTTCCCCAACAAATTGTATCAAAACTTCCTGTTTCCATCACTTTACTAGCATAAAAATTGTGGATGGAAATGTGGTAACTGACATACACTGCATTACCAAAAGTAAGTGGACACCTGCTCGTCAAACATCTCATTCCATAATCATGGGCATTAATATGGAGTTGGTCCCCCCTTTGCTGCTATAACAGCCTCCACAACAGCCTCCACTTCTGGGAAGGCTTTCCACTAGATGTTGGAACATTGCTGCAGGGACTTGCTTTCATTCAGCCACAAGAGCATTAGTGAGGTCGGGCACTGATGTTGGGCGATTAGGCCTGGCTCGCAGTCGGCGGTCCAATTCATGCCAAAGGTGTTCGATGGAGCTTTGTCTTACAATGGCTAGAATAACTCTACAAGGCTTTTAGGTACCAACTGTGTGAGTATCTCTAGTTTGGGGGATGCTGAAGAGATACTTTGGAAGGCATTTGCAAGAGTAGCGAACAGGTTGAGGCTCATGCAACCAGAAATGAAGCCATATCCAGAATACCTTATAAAAGTACCGATAAATAAATACTTTAAATGTAAGTATTCAGGAGAAGTAAAACCCAACCTAACAAATACAGCAAGGCCTTAGCACTTTAACACAGTCTCAAAGTGGGAAGAGGATCTAAACTAGGGCCCACAGTGTTGTAAGCTTTAGTCAAACTCTGTGAAGACGCACTAACAGGTCTGGTTAAAATACAATACAAATGTAATGGGAAACTGAGTTGAAGACTAAGAAGGCATAATGCCCTTTACTGTAATATTATTTTTAGAGAAATTGCAGTAATGGTCATTTATGTTGATCTTTGACTACATGCACATCCATTACAACTACACAAATTGACAGTGAAATTAATCTGACAGTTTACACATTACTGATACTTTATCAGGCATTGTTGAAACCAATTTCTTCCACTTCCGGCTGTGATCAGTTGCATTATTATCATTACTTCTTGTCATCACTCTTCAAAAGTGGGTCTGATATGTCTGTATAAGTGAAAGATTGTGGGCGGAAACAAATCGTCTGTCCTTGGTTGCAACACTAACTATCGAGTTCCAAACTGCCTCTGGAAGCAACGTCAACACAAGAACTGTTCGTCGGGAGCTTCATGAAATGTGTTTCAATGGCCGAGCAGCTGCACACAAGCCTAAAATCACCATACGCAATACTAAGCATAGGCTGGAGTGGTGTAAAGCTTGCCACCATTGGACTCTGGAGCAGTGGAAAAATGCGTTCTCTGGAGTGAAGAATCACAAATCTGGGTTTGGCATTCTCCATATTATACACATGTACATGTTACAAACAGCCAATCTTGAAATATGTACACATTTTCTTATAGACATCTTATAGAAATCTTTCTTATAATAAAACTGCATCTAAATATAAAAGGCATGGGGATTGCAGTGTGTGTTGGGATTGGAGTGTGTGTTGGGATTGCAGTGTGTGTTGGGAATGCAGTGTGTGTTGGGATTGTAGTGTGTGTTGGGACTGCAGTCTGTGTTGGGAATGCAGTGTATGTTGGGAATGCAGTGTATGTTGGGATTGCAGTGTGTGTCTCAGTTGGTAGAGCATGGTGCTTGCAATGCCAGGGTTGTGGGTTTGATTCCCATGGGGGACCAATACAGAAAACATTTATTGACTCTACTGGAAGTCGCTCTGGATAAGAGCATCTCCTAAATTACTAAAAATGTAAATGTTAACCAAGGTGGTTTGCTGGGTTGGTTGATTATGGTCTATATACAGTACAGTATGGCTGGACGGTAAACAGTACAGAGGGACTTCCTGGATTGTAGCACCAGGAAAGAGAGAGGAGTAAGAGACTGGGACATGAAGTGACAGTTCACACCCATCAGAGTCTCACACAGGGCTCCTGATCAACAGGAGGAGAGAGCACACAGAGAGGTAATGTGCTGATTAAGTCTACTTTTGTGCATGGATCGAAAGACAAACTATTTAACCATTATATATTTTTGTCTCGTTACATTGAATGACCGTTAAAACGTAATTATGACTACGTAATGTAATGGTAATGTTCTATTAATCATTTAGGGCAAGGCAACCCATTGCTTCATAAGGCTTTATATAGCCTAGGCATAATTATTTATGAATGTACGGTAGTTAAAGATATTTATGAGCAGATATTAACACCTATGTCATACATTATATGAAGTCACTCATAAGGAGTAATTTATTCATGTGCTTGTAATGTGTTATGAAGACGGCATTCATGTAAACTGTTAACATAACTTTTTCTTTGACATACTCTCTAGGAATTATTGCAAAATACATCTTAGTTTAATAAAAGTGATAAGAAGGTTGTCATAAAAAATTATGAAAGCAGTTAAAAAATATTAATGAGCAGTTATTAGCGCCTATGTTGGGGATTATAGTGTATTATAAGGAGTCACTCATAAGGAGTTATACATGTGCTTGTAATGCATTATGAAGAAGGCATTCATATGAACTGTGACCATAAATGTTTCTTTGACATACTCTCTAGGCATTACAGCAAAATAGTTGAATAAAAGTGCTAAGAAGGTTGTTATGAATGACACTGTAGCACTCATAAAGTTGTAATGAAACATTATTATCAGATGTGTATTGCTACATGTTGTTATTATCACAACACCATTTCATATTTTAGTTCACACTTGTCTTGTGCTCCAGACCAGTAGACACAGACAGAGATAGTGACCATACAGAAAGAGGAGAAAGAGGAGAGAGACCCCAGTGCTGTGGTTGATTCATCGAGGCAGGATGTGGGTCCTCATCTGGGCAGCTCTACTTCTCTCCCTGACAGAGAGAGCCACATGCAAACGTAAGGTGCCTTTTATCACTTCTATTGTTACTATAATAATCATTAGTAGATGGCAAATATCTCAATATTTACTATATCCTAAAAAGAAATGTGAACAAGTAAAGTAGTATCCAAGTGCTTTCTGTATTTATCACCCTGGACCTTCACCTTCAGTCCAGCAGAGATAACAGCAGAGAAGGGACTATGTGCTGTTATTTCATGTACCTTCAGTCATGCAGAGAGCTTCAATCTTACTGCAGCAATATGGTTCAAATGCCCTGAAAATGGCAAATGTGATCAGGATGAAGACATAATTATCCACTCTGAAACTCCCTCTAAAGCTCAGGAGGGTTATAAACAGAGAGTGTCTCTACTGGAGACTGATCTGACAAAGAAGAACTGTAGTGTGATCATCAATGACATCAGAGAGAATGATGCTGGAGAGAATCAATTCAGACTGCTAAGTGCATATACATACTCCAAGAAAGTGAAAATCACAGTGAAAGGTATTTCATGACTATTATTACCAGTTACAGTGACAGACTATTACTGTACTTCATTGTATACAGTACACACTTGCCAAGTTCCCTCTCAAGTTTCCCTTATTATAAAGTCCTCTCATAACAGGACAAGATGTCATTACTGGGAATACTCCTATTCAGACTTAACACATCAATGCTGCTCTCCTTTGGCTGATTATGTGTCACTGCTGTTTAGTACACAGATGTAATAATAATAATAATAATATGCCATTTATCAGACGCTTTTATCCAAAGCGACTTACAGTCATGCGTGCATACATTTTTTTTGTGTATGGGGTGGTCCCGGGGATCGAACCCACTACCTTGGCGTTACAAGCGCCGTGCTCTACCAGCTGAGCTACAGAGGACCACGTAAAACTCACTTCTGTGTTTGTATTTCGTGTCTCCAGCTCTGACCCAGAAGCCCTCAGTGTTGACTCCTCCTCTGACAGAGGGAGAACCAGCCACTCTGACCTGCACCGCCCCGGGGATCTGCTCTGGAACTCCTCCTAACATCACATGGACATGGAGAGGGACAGGAGACAACATCACCGAGCTCAGAGATAATACCACCATACAGAAGAGAGAGGACCTGACTAGCATCACAACATCCCACTTCTCAACTTTGACCTTTACCCCCTCAGCTGAGCACCACAACATGAAGGTTACGTGTCAAGTAACCTTTCAGAAAAAACATCAAATTGAAGAGACAGTAACTTTGAATGTGACATGTGAGTACCATGTCACCTACATTTTACATTAAACACCTTATTACATAGAATCTTTGAAACCTAGGAATAACCTTGATAATAAGCAAATGATACAATATGCATTCTATACACAGTTATGTCATGGCTTTGACCTTTTCCCTTGCTTTTTAATCATGATCCATTGTAATTAGTCCCTCAACCAATATAGTTTGAATTTAGTGTATGTGTAACAATACATGTGTAAAATTAGAAACTCTATGCACTCAAAGATGTGAAAGACCCCCAAATAACTGGAAATAAAACAGTGAAGGAGGATGGTACCCTGGGTCTGACCTGCAGTGTTGACAGTTACCCACCATCTGACATCACTTGGAGTAAGAACGGGACAAGTGCCCCACTTCAGAATTACACTGGAAATGCCACTCTCACCATCTCCAATGTGACAAGAGAGCATGCTGGGGAGTATGTGTGTACAGCGCAACACCTCAACAGGACTATGACAGCTTCCACTGTTGTCACTGTGATGTGTAAGTACATACTTGATTGAAATATACAAACTCATTTTATATTTTAAGATCTGGAATTACTCTGGCATGTTTTTAACATCAATCTAGCACTGATACCTCTCTCATCACTGTCTTTTTCCAGACCATCCTGTGATTCTTCCTGGCTCTGGGTGTGTGGATCAGGCAGAGGTCATGACCTGTGTGTGTGTCAGTCAGGGGGTTCCCTTACCCCTCATAGAGTGGCCGCTGTTGGTGCTCAACACAGAGAACACTACGTCAGTGTTGGGTTCCTCAGTGAACAGCACCCTCAGCCTGCCTGTTAGAAACCACAACAACACCACTGTGGAGTGTGTCAGCAGAAATGTGGTGGGTGTAGTGAGAGAGAAGTTGCAGGTCACCCAACATAAGAGCCAAGAAAATCAAAGAGGTAAATATATAAGTCAAGTTACTTGGTTAGAGAGCCACAGCTTCCCAATCCCACCCAATGTATGCAATATTGAGAATGTTCTGTAGAATTAGTCGGAAAATAATATATATTTTTCTTCCAGAGGATATGAAGTAATGTGACCCAATTCTAATACAGAGTTGTTGTTGTCTTTTTAGAGAAGGAACGGGACGGCATTATAGCTATGCTGTCGGACCGAAAACTGATTATTGCGTTTGTGATTGGTGCAGCCCTCTCAGCCACCATCTGTTGTATCTTCCTGTGTTTGACAGGGAAATGTAAAAGGTACATGCATTCTATTACTGAAGTACATTTAGTGTTAACTGAGTGTTGTTTTTAAAATCAATTGCAGATTGTCTTTAGAAATTCATAAATACTATGAAGAGAATTATATATATTGTCAAAAGTGCCAATACCTTGCACCATATTGTAATGTATGTGCTTACTAACCCCTCCAAAGTATAGTTACTGAGAAATGTCATTCATTATATTTTCCTTAGACAAAAAGAGAGGATCCCAAAGGATTCAGACTCCAAAAGTCCTTTCATGAACCTGGAGATAGTGGCATGTGAAGACCAACAGGTGCAGTACCAGTTTCTTTCTTTATTCAGCTTTACCAACATTCAGTTAGCATTGACATGCCAATAGGAGTTGATAAGACAGCATGAACAGATCTGGGACCACCAAGCTAACAAAAGACTCCTAACACAGTGTTTTCTGCAATGTACTCCATAGATGGATGCAGGACAGGCTGTGGGGGGCGAACAGACCCCTCTGCAGGGGGTGCTGAGGGAGGGAGCTGAAAATGGAGGGCCCCAGACCAGTGGAGCCGTGGGAAAATATGCCACAGGGGAAGAACCAAATGAAGTGGACTACGTCAGTATCAACTACTCCCTACTGAAGAAGAAGACTCCTGAAGAGTCAGAGAAGAAGACCACCCCCACAGAGTCAGAGTACGCCAAAATCAAACGAGAGAAGAAGAAAGAAGGGGATGAAGATGGAGGAGAGGGGAGTGGAGTGATGGAGGAGGAGAAAGAGAAAGAGAACAGTAAGCCAGCAGCAGAGACAGATGAGGATACAGCGCTTTACTCCAACGTCAAGGCTATTATGGGTGGTGAGTGACACAGCAATTTTCGCGAGGAAAAGTTGGGGATAGCATACAGGATTATACAGCCATGGGTTCTTATATAATTTTCTGAATCCAGATTGAACGTTTTATGATGATACTGGGACTTTTGTTCAACTGAAACTACTGTAGTTAATCGTTTTGGTGTTGTTTCCTCATGTGCTGAATCCAGTTGGAATGTTTTATGTTAATACAGAGACTTTGTTTAATAACTGAAACTACTGTAGTTAAAAGTTTTGGTAAATGCTTTATTTTACAGCCCTGTGTCAGATGGTACTGTATGTGCCTGGTGGTTGTACAATTTTAGTTTTGTAACGATTCTGTTTTGTCACCATGAGGAAGGACTGACAAAGATGTGGTTTGGAAAAGTAGAGAGGTCAAACCATTTCTTGTTTTTCTCCTCTTTCCTTTCATTTTTGCATTTCGATTTGACAAGGGGGTGGGGATATTAGGTAGTATGTGTGGTTGTAACCAATATATTTCTGTACATAGAATACTGATTTACTGAAGAAAATTGTGTCAAAATGTTATAAATAATTCTCATTTTGGGCTAGCCAGAGAGCTCAAATGAAATGAATCAGGAAAACAAAAACATTATGCTTTTAAAAGTTGTGTGCTATAGACGGGTTGGTTGTCTAGCAACAAAACAGATGCGTGCACAGCTATGGGGCAAAACAGACTTAGATTGTTGATTGTTGACAACATGTAAACTATATTTTGTCTCCACTGTTTATTGAAAATAAAAATACATTTGCACAATGAGCATTTGTTGTCTCTCAAATACATTATTAAAGTTGTTGGTTAGCTAGCTAACGATTTTTTGACATATTAGCATAGACATGACATCAGTCATAATAAGACATGGTATCAAGAACAAATAAAACTAGCTGAAACGAGCCACCTACGATTCCCCACATGGCAGCTTTGTGTCATTGTTGCTACTGTAGCTATCTGGCCACCCAGATTCACGATAACACACGGCCTTCTGCCCCATTGAAGAGTGTGTATCGTTTTCGTGACATTGTCAACTAACCCATCTATGAGAATATTTTTCTATTTATAAGTGTGCATTATTTCAACATTGTTTTATATTGAAGCACTACCTCACTTTTAATGGTTTTGTGTATTTTCATTGGTTTGTTCTCTGAAATCTGTTCAAAGCATGTATGAATGGTGTCTTTTTTTAGCTATTTCCAATCTACCATCTCCACAAATTTCATTCAACAGTAATTATAGGCTACCGATGGTATAAATCAGGGATGGGCAACTTTGATGGGGGTGGGGGCCACAAAAAATCTGAACTCATCATGGGGGGCAGCAGTGGCTCGCGGGTCTGCCTACCCACATCCATACTCACACTTGTAGCCAGAGCCGGCCCTAGCCTTTTGGGGGCTCTAAGCTAAATGTTGTTTCCCCCACCTTGCGAGCACAACATTTTAGGGCCCCCCTAAACCACAGAGAAGTATTATTATTATTTTTTAGTTAATTTCCTGCAATTCTACACAATTTGCTTTGGGACTTAGAGAAATGTTGCAGTTTTAAAGCAAGTTTGCTGCAAACTTACACATTTTGTCATGGGGTTCAGAGAAGATTTTGCAATTTTATAACTAACTTCATGCTATTTTACTAATTTTGCCATAGGGCGGAGAGAATAATGAGCAGTTTATAGCCAATTTCCTGCAATTCTACACATTCTTACTCCAGGTGATGTTAGATCATTATGGTGGGTAGCTGTCAACACTGCAGGTCAGATTCAGGGTATCACCCTCTCTCACTGTGTTACTACCAGAGATGGGCCACAGAGGGTTTCTCCACATCTAGAAAACAAAACGCAAACACCGTTAATCATGTTCATGAAATAGGGTCCATGCCATGTTGCCCTGCCAACAGTTCCACGGACTCGTCCTCTAAACAGAGCAAGGCCTTGGTCTTGGTGAGAATCCTCACACCCACGCTGATGTCCACCATACAAGGCCACCAGGGGCACAGGAATGGCTGACATCCCACCAAAGAGCGAGGCGACCGCCCACCCCCTACGGAAAACCGTAGGCAGGGCCACCCCCTTGGCTTTCCGCGCCTCCAGGCTGGCCTCCCTCCTCTCTTCCAGGCTTTTCTCCGTGTCCATCTCGAAGGCCAGCAAGGCTAAGTACACTATGTCCCTCTGCACCGAGAGGGCCTCCAGGATCACCACCACGCTGTGTGCTGGAGACTCTGAGTGAACGCCATGACCACCACGTTGTACCGCAGGAACTTGACTCGCCCCATGTAAGCTTACGGGTCAAAGGGCAAGGCTGCTGGGACGGGTGGCAGGTCACACAGGCAGAAGTCTGGGTGTTTGGGGTGGGGTAGATGGCCAGATCCTCTGGAGGGGTGGGGGAGAGGGGGAGGGCGGCCCCTTCATCCTCAGGGCCCACACCACGGAGGGCGTTAAGGAAGGCAGCCTTGGCTGTGAGAAAGGGGAGGATGGACATTAGCATACGACAGCACATAGGAACAGACACACATCTTAATAGTGGAGGATTACATTTCTTGGGCACGTAATTGATCAATTCAATTGCCATATCAGTTAATGTCATTGACTGGCTGTTGGGTCCACATAATACCGAGGTATTTATCAGTCTCTGATTAGAAGTCAAGGACAAAATTTGACATTCACAGCCCATGTCGACCGGTAAACGTGGACCTTTCTGCTTAATCATTTGGGGATAAAACAAAATTCATAAAATTAAACAGAATAACAATGTATACTACATAATTGGTCAAATTAAAGTATTGTGTAAACACACACACAATCTTAGATCGAACTAATTGTTTTACCTAGTCAGTTGCACAACTGAATGCATTCAACCAAAATGTGTCTTCCGCATTTAACCCAACCCTTCTGAATCAGAGATGTGCGGGGGGCTGTCTTAATCAATGTCTACGCCATCAGCATTCAGTTGTTGGGGGTTAACGGCAGATTTTTCCACCTTGCCGGCTCGGATTTCGAAATAGCAACCTTTCGGTTATTGGCCCAACGCTCTTAACCGCTAGTCTACCTGCCTTAACTTACACCTAGATGAAAAGCCCTAAGGGCAGATCTTAATAGGGAAAGCAATCCCTATTCCCAATTATCAATAGCAGATATATCCAGTGGCAACGCGTCATTCAGGGCAGAACCCCACCTGTTTTTAGCCCCACCTTTTTAGGTTTTGGGTTGTCTGTTTTGCATGTTATTTTGGCATTAATACGTGTCACATATCAGTTTGTAAAAAAACTAAAATAATCATTGAGTTAATAAAGCCGCATACAAACTTGGTGTCTTTTTTGCTTTCTTGAGTAAGGCAGCTCCAAAATGCAGGTGTTTAAACCTAGCTCAATGCTTTCTATGGTGATGGGGCAGCCAGTGGAAAATATGGAGCATAGGGGTTGGTAATGTTCTCTAGTTGCGCCGTGATTGGCTCAGTGTTCTGTCACTCTGACTGGGAAAATACGTTTTCAACGGTCATCCAACTCGGAATTGTAAGTCGGGAACTCTGGCTCCGACCTGAAGCTCCGACCTGAAGATCACTGACATCATCATGATTCAACATTGTTTTTTTCCAAGTTCCCAGTTGTCTTGAAAGCACCACAAATCCAGAGAATGCCAGACTTTGATGACAGAATTTGCCCACAAAGGACCGCTGCGCCACCTTCCTGTTCAAGTGTGCACAGCACAACAAGCTGAGTCCAAAAATGTATTGTATGTTGCTGCATAAATGATGTAATATGCCAGGGAGATATGTATACTGTAGCTAAGAAAGTAATACTAAGTGTATGTTGTGTAGTAAGCTGTTAGTGGCCCATGTGCTTCACCCTAATAATTTAGTCCCTTTACCCCTCTTAATTTTGCCTACTGTTCTGACTTGAAAGTGCACATGTAGCCTATAGCCTGTTTTAGAGAAATGTAATCATCGAATATTGTAAGAGCTTTCATTGTCTGCTTATATGCCCCCTTTATTTATCCTACAGTTCTGACTTGGTGTGCAGGGAGAATACTGTAAGAATGGCCCATGTTCTGAATTCTGTCACTGTACATTTCAAAAGTGCTGAGCAAATAGTTATATTGACTACATCCGTCCTAACTCGATCATTAATGTCTTAATCGAAATGACGGATTGCCTCTTATCCACTCATCGTCCCCTTATGCCATAGTTTGTACATCTCAATTGTCAGTAGAAACCACATTTGTTTAGCAAGTCAGCCATATCAGCTATGTAAATTAGGCTAAATGAACTGTTTCGCTGCCAGACAAGGCTCCGCTGATAGCCAAGTGTATCAGTGGGAAGGTGTTGGGACTGCTGTTGGGACTCTGCTGTTTGGACAGCTTTATGTACAGTAGGCCCTAACAGTTTGTGGGCACTGTTAGAGTGCAATTCATGTATTGTTTAGTGTTGTGTTGTGTAGTGGCATGCATTAAAAAATGGACATGCTAAAATCGCCACTGGATATATCCTCAATACAAGCGAAGTGTGCTGACTGTCTAATAGATCTATTTACAGGCTCTGTACTGTGAGTGGAACGTTCTAATCCTGTAGTCTCACCCTTAATCCAGTATGAGCACATACTCACACACATGACAGAGTACATGATCTTCATACTGACAGTTTGTTTGAGTGGAAACAATGGCAAAGGGACATGTTTTCATCTTAATTTTCTTCTAGTCCAAACCTAAGGAATAATATATGTATTTATAGTGAGTTTGTCCAGTAGGTCTTTGAGAATTCCTTGATTGTGACAGGTTAGTTTCTCTTCTTCAACCTGTGACACTCAACAAAGGAAAGACATTTTATTTTCACAGTATTAAAACAAAGAAGTAGGGTATAACTCTGTATTAGAATTTCTGTGTCACTTCTATGATAATGCCTTAATTTACTCTAACAATACTTAGTCTGATGTGAGTTTTCAACCTGGGCCTCTTGCCTGGCTATCCATGAACGTAGCAGTAGTATATAGCCTCGTTATTGTTATTTTATTGTGTTACTTTTTATTATTTTTAACTTTTGTTTATTTGCTAAATTTTTTCTTAACTCTTTCTTGAACTGCATTGTTGGTTAAGGGCTTGTAAGTAAGGGCTTGTAAGTAAGTAAGGGATAAAGTAATCCTTCTAACCCCCCCCCAAATTGTAAAGTGGTTATCCCACTGGCTATAGGGTGAACGCACCAATTTGTGAGTCGCTCTGCTAAATGACTAAAATGTAAATGTAATGTAAAATGTAAGCATTTCACGGTAAGGTTGTATTCGGCGCATGTGACAAATACAATTTGATTTGATTTGATGATACTCAGCAGATTCCTACAGTACCAAAGAAACAACCACCATCACACAATCAGATTTTCTGTGTGAAAGGCAGTTGGATTGTCTAAATTTTCTGCTACTGTAACCCAAATCACACACCCTCTGTACATGGAACGGGCACGGACCGTGCCGGACTGGATACACGCACCACTGGTCTGGTGCGAGGAGCAGGCACGGGCCGGACCGGACTAGGAACACGCACCACTGACTTGGTGCGAGGAGCAGGAACGGGCCGGGCTGGACTGGGAACACGCACCACTGGTCTGGTGCGAGGAGCAGGAACGGGCCGGGCCGGACTGGCGACACGCACCACTGGCTTGGTGCGAGGAACAGGAACGGGCCGGACTGGGAACACGCACCACAGGTCTGGTGCGAGGAGCAGGAACGGGCCGGGCCAGACTGGCGACACGCACCACTGGCTTGGTGCGGGGAGCAGGCACGGGCCGTACCGGACTGGGAACACACACCACTGGCTTGGTGCGAGGAGCAGGAACGGGCCGGGCCAGACTGGCGACACGCACCACTGGCTTAGTGCGAGGAACAGGAACGGGCCGGACCAGACTGGCGACACGCACCACTGGCTTGGTGCGGGGAGCAGGCATGGGCCATACCGGACTGGGAACACGCACCACTGGCTTGGTGCGAGGAACAGGAATGGGGCGGACCGGACTTGGAACACGCACAACTGGTCTGGTGCGAGGAGCAGGAACGGGCCGGGTCGGACTGGCGACATGCACCACTGGCTTGGTGCAGGGAGCAGGCACGGGCCGTACCGGACTGGGAACACTTACCACTGGCTTGGTGCGAGGAGCAGGAACGGGCCGGGCCGGACTGGGCACACCCACCACTAGCTTGGTGCGAGATGCAGGCACGAGGTGTACCGAACTGAGAACTGACGTTAGAGATCTCTGACTGTACCAGTCTTTCACTCTCCGCGCCCAGTCCTCCTCCCGTGAGGACTCCTCCACGAGTGCAGTGGTCGGGTCTCTTCTCCATCGATCCCCGACCACCCTTTTAGCCCCACCCAAAAAATTTATTGAGGCTGTCTCTCGGACTTCCTCCTCGGCCGGCGCCTTCTGCGTTGCCGTTGCTCCTCTCTAAACCGGGCCTCCACTGTCTCCTCCCAAGGACGGCGATCCATCCCAGCCTGAATCTCCTCCCATGTCCAGGATCCCTTTCCGTCCAGGATCTCCTCCCATGTCCAGGATGTCTGCTCCTGGGCACGCTGCTTGGTCCATTTTTGGTGGGATCTTCTGTCATGGGCGTTGAAGGACGGGTCAGACCAAGGCGCAGCGTGAAATGCATACATGTTTATTACAATGATAAACACACGAACAAAACAACAAAACAACGTAACGTGAAGTCCTCAGGCTAAACACAATACAAGCCTCTACACGGAACAAGATCCCACAACTAATGATTGCCAATAGGCTGCCTAAGTATGATCCCCAATCAGAGACAACGAGCGACAGCTGTCTCTGATTGGGAATCACACCCGGCCAAACATAGAAATACAACACCTAGAACGTAAACATAGAAATAACAACATAGAACTCCACACCCTGACTCAACATACTAGAGTCCCATAAGTCAGGGCGTGACAGACATCCAGCCAACTTGACACAACTGTGGGAAGCATTGGAGTCAACAGGGGCCAACATCTCTGTGGAACGCTTTCGACACCTTGTGCAGTCCATGCCCCGACGAATTGAGGCTGTTCTGAGGAAAAAAGGAAGGGTGCAACTCAACATTAGGAAGGTGTCCTTTAATGTTTTGTATACTCAGTGTGTATTAAGTCACAAAAAAAAGTGCCATTTAAGATTGATTTATTGAAACCGTAATATCAACTGGTTATATTATATCCTGGAGCACAATCTTCAAAATGTAAGTAATCTCAGCAGTGGCACTTGCTTGTTAACTCAGCATTAAAAGAAACGTCCTCTCACTGTCAACTGTGTTTATTTTATATTATACAGACATGTGACTAACATAAATGGAATAATGTGTCCCTGAACAAAGAGGGGGTCAAAATCAAAAGTAACTGTCAGTATCTGGTGTGGCCACCAGCGGCATTAAGTACTGCAGTGCATCTCCTCCTCATGGACTACTCCAGATTTGCTAGTTCTTGCTGTGAGATGTTACCCCACTCTTCTACCAAGGCACCTGCAAGTTCCCTGACATTTCTGGGGGGAATGGCCCTAGCCATCACCCTCCGATCCAAGAGGTCCCAGACGTGCTCAATGGGATTGAGATCCGGGCACTTTGCTGGCCATGGCAGAACACTGACATTCCTGTCTTGCAGGAAATCACGCACAGATCGAGCAGTATGGCTGGTGGCATTGTCATGCTGGAGAGTCATGTCAGGATGAGCCTGCAGGAAGGGTACCACATGAGGGAGGAGGATGTCTTCCCTGTAACGCACAGCGTTGAGATTGCCTGCAATGACAACAAGCTCAGTCCGATGATGCTGTAACACACCGCCCCAGACCATGACGGACCCTCCACCTCCAAATCGATCCCGCTCCAGAGTACAGGTCTCGGTGTAATGCTCATTCCTTCGACGATAAACGCGAATCCGACCATCACCCCTGGTGAGACAAAACCGCGACTCGTCAGTGAAGAGCACTTTTTGCCAGTCCTGTCTGGTCCAGCGACGGTGGGTTTGTGCCCATAGGCAACGTTGTTGCCGGTGATGTCTGGTGAGGACCTGCCTTACAACAGGCCTACAAGCCCTCAGTCCAGCCTCTCTCTGCCTATTGCGGACAGTCTGAGCACTGATGGAGGGATTGTGCGTTCCTGGTGTAACTCGGGCAGTTGTTGTTGCCATCCTGTACCTGTCCCACAGGTGTGATGTTCGGATGTACCGATCCTGTGCAGGTGTTGTTACACGTGATCTGCCACTGCAAGGATGATCAGCTGTCCGTCCTGTCTCCCTGTAGCGCTGTCTTATGCATCTCACAGTACGGACATTGCAATTTATAGCCCTGGCCACATCTGCAGTACTCATGCCTCCTTGCAGCATGCCTAAGGCACGTTCACGCAGATGGGCATCTTTCTTTTGGTGTTTAAGTTTTCATAACTGTGACCTTAATTGCCTACCGTCTGTAAGCTATTAGTGTCTTAACGACCGTTCCACAGGTGCATGTTCATTAATTGTTTATGGTTAATTGTTCATTGAACAAGCATGGGAAACAGTGTTTAAACCCTTTGCAATGAAGATCTGTGAAGTTATTTGGATTTTTACCAATTATCTTTGAAAGACAGGGTCCTGAAAAAGGGACGTTTATTTTTTTGCCGAGTTTAGAAGCCTATAGCTGTGCAATGGTATATAGCCTTGTTCTGTTGATTTAGCAAACAAAACGCTCTTATTTCCCAAGCCCTTATCACAGTCAAGACATGCACATGTAGGCCTATGAACACGAGAGTCAAAGCAAATTAACTTTGCCTTCAAGACAAAAACATTTTTTATTTTCAGCACATTCCACCAGATAGTTGTACAGTCGAGTCTCATGCCCATACCTACCTCCAACATTGACCTTTTTTTGTTTGAAGTGCTGTCATTGTCACCATGAAAATGCTTAAAACTTGTCTCAGCAGCATACATATTTGATGCAACAAGGGTAGAAATTGCTTATTTGGTCAATATTACTTACCAAGCAAAACAGAACTGTTTTATCGAGGTAGCCTACAATATCCTGTGCTTTTTAATTTTGTCCATAGGCACATACAGACAAAGCTTGGCTACATTGTAACCGCGAAGCGGCCACAGTGCGCTCACATATGGGGCTCAGCCAGGACTGACTTTTGAAACTGAATTAACACATTTTAACAATCTGATTTAACTGATTGATGTTGGGAAAATAGATGACGAAATGAATGGCGTCAAATGCTTGTAAACAGCTTGGGGAGAAAAAATATTTCATATACAGTATTTAATCATGTAATTATGGCGATTCTACAAGAGGCTGCGATACAGCAAAGCCTAATCAGACATGTTCATCATGGTTCTTACAGGCAAAGTGACATTACAAAATGTGCTTGTGGTGAACGCCTCTCAAATGAAATGTAACAACACCCTGAGTGCATCGAACATGAAACAACGAAACAAATGTAACAGCACAACAAAATAGACAAGCAATTTCATTTTGTATGTGCCTTTCCATTTTAAACACCAGTGGAGCAACTAGTGATTTCTAAAAGCCAACTTATGCTTGATGTGAAAATGTGGTCGGAGGCTTCATATGGAGAGCGTGACGCAATTACGGAACCCGGAGGCATGCAGAGGCCAAATCGAGCTCCGTACTGCATTGCTGTGTACCTCCCAAACAATGCAAAGGGCGCCATATAGCTCCGCATTGACATGATTGGTTGATGGTAGGTGGGGATGGGAGGTCCTTTATAAACACAAACTCACTTCCTTGACAACAGCTCTGCTCAACAGCTCTGCACTGCTCCAAGAAGAGCAAGAAGTGTGAATGCCCTGACTTCTGCAGAGGCTGTATCACTGTAAATGCTGCACAGCCTATGCAGACAACAGATTGACCATGAAGGGCCTTTAAAAGCCAATTGTAGCTTGATCTGGAAATATGGCGCCATATGGATGGTGTGAAGCAATTGCGGAGCCTCCGGAGGCATGCAGAGGCCAAATTGAGCTCCATACCTCATCGCCGTGCACTGCCACAATTGTGTAACAATGCGGAGGTCTCCATATAACTGTAGATGCCAGATTGACCATGCAAAGCCTTTAAATGCACTGAACCAAAACAGTGGCTGCCATGAGCAATTTACCCCAACTTTTTTTTTTTTACAAGAAATTATCATGATCTATTGGGTATTTTGTTATTTTCAATTATCAGTAATGTTGAGTACACCCCCTCCCCCGTCGTCTCAAGATGAATGGTTTTGCCCACTTGAAAGTTTTGCAAGTTTTGCTTCCCCACTGCAATGCCCCCCCCCCCCCCCCCCCCCCCCCCCCCCCCCCCCCCCCCCCCCCCCCCATTGAAATGCAAAACTAAAGGAACAGAGGAGAAAAACGGGAAATGGTTTGAGACCTCTACCCCATGATGACAAAACAGAAACATTACAAAAGTAAAATTACACTTCCTTAAAAAACATTACAAAATGTCAACATAGAATAAATGGTAAATGAACTGAAATAGTTGTATAAAAGTAGTTTTCTTTGTTTGTTTTTTATTTTTGTGTAAATTGTGCTTAACATTAATATCATCGGGATAATTACTGTTAGAAAAACAAATCTGGAGACGGTAGGTTGAAAATAATTTAATAAATACACCATTTATACATTATTTGAACAGATTTTAGAGAACATACAAATGAAAATACACAAAACCTTCCAAAGTGAGGTAGTGTCTCAATAACAAAACAGTACAGATTCATACATAAATAACAAAATATTCTCATAGCACACACAACTTTTAAAAGCATAATTAGATGTATTTATTGCATATTGCAGCATTATTCTGCACTATATGAGTATTCTATGTTCAGAAGTATAATGATTACAATGACACGTCCTACCCCTACCCCATACCCCCAACACTTTGCCTGAAAGTGGGGGTGTCAAATAAATTAATTGTCATGAGCCTCTCACTCCACCGGGTTACCACCTTAATTTTCTTCCACTCTGCTCTCCACTCTCTCTACTCAGCCTAACTAGCTCCACCTGTCCCTGCTCTGCTCTGCTCTAATTACTCTGCCAGCTGCGCTGCATTACCCACTACCTCTCCCAGTATTTAAGGCCCTGTCTTTCAGCTCTCCGGTGTCAGATCGTCTGCAAAGCTCACACCCGGAACCTGTTTGCTCGCGCTTCTGGCTCACCCTGGTTTTGTGACCCCGGACCTGCCTGATTTTTGGATACTCTTCTGCCCCAGGAGATCCAGACCTGCTTCTGCCATAACGACTCCTGACTACTCTTCAATCCCGGTAACTCTGACCAGCCTTCTGCCTTGCTACTACGTATTTTGGATTTCCCTTGAACTGTACTGCTGCCTTGTTTCATTCCGCCCTGTTGTGTCTGTGTCTCCCCCCCCCCAGGACTTCTGGACCACCCACCACCGGCTTCATAGGACGCATCGCTGCCACTGGGGGGGGCACAGACCCAGCACATTGGACGGGATCCCTGTTACCCCTGGAGCCTTCATTCACTCCCTACTTCCCTTTTCCCTTAAGTTTTAATAAACTTTCTGGTGTGACGCAATTGTGGTCCTCTGGTCGTCTGTCTGAACCGTGACAGTACGATCTGACCATTATGGACTCAGCGCACACTTTCCCCGACATGGAAACCGATGAGCATGAGCAGCAGTTCCAGCAGCAGCAACAACAACTCGCCATGATCATTCAACTCCTCACCAACCTTACCCCAGCCAGTCTGCCCACCAGCCCTGCCCCCGAGTTACCTGCCCCGGTCATTGCAGCCGCTGCTCCGGAACCCAAGATTGGAAACCCCGAGCGGTTCAACGGCGATTCAACCCAGGTCCGGCCATTCCTGACTAGCTGCCGACTTCAGTTCTCCTTGCAGCCAAGGACCTTCGCCAGGGAGGGGGCTAAAGTTGGGTATGCCATCACTCACCTGACGGGCCGAGCTCGACTCTGGGGAACAGCAGAGTTCGAACGTCAAACCCCCGCATGTGCAACCTTCGACCTGTTTGCTGAGGAGATGCTGAAGGTGTTTGACCTGGATTCACCAACCGCAGAGGCGTCTCGTGAACTGTTCAGTATTCGACAAGGCAGACGTACAGTCGCAGACCATTCCATCGACTTCCGAACCCTGGCTAGACGAAGTTCTTGGAACACACCATCGTTGGTGGACGCGTTCTTCCATAGTTTGGCTGACTATATCAAGGACGAGTTGGTCTCCCATGAACTGCCTTCCACTCTTGATGAAGCCATCGCACTGACTGTCAGGATCGACAGAAGGATACAGACCCGTCGTCGTGAGAGGGGGCGCCAAGGTCCACCTACTACCGGCATTCGGAGAGATCCGACTGGGCTCCTGTCATCTACTGCCACTCACCCAGGTCAGCTTGATCAGTCTGAGCCTATGGAGATTGGGCGAGCCTCTCTCACTCCTGCAGAGCGCCAGCGCCGCTTCACCTCAAACCTCTGCCTCTATTGTGGAGGTGATGGACATCGTGTGGTAACCTGCCCTTTAAAGGGCCGAAGCTCACCGGGCATAGGGGGAGTCCGGTTGAGTTCAATGACCATCCAGTCCTCCGACCGCAAACCCCTGCTGCAAGTTCACCTCCGCCTCTCTGACTCAACTCACACCCTGGCTGCTCTGGTGGATTCTGGCGCCGAAGCCAACATAATGGACATCAAGCTGGCACGCCAACTGGGACTGGAGAACCTCCGTTTGACACCTCCTATTCCTGCCCGGGCACTGGACGGACACTTACTCGGATCGGTCACTCATGTCACGGCCCCGGTCTCGATGGGTCTGTCCGGAAACCATCAAGAAACTATCCAGTTTCACCTGCTCCCCTCTCCAGGCCAACCCCTCATCCTGGGTTACCCATGGCTCCGCCGGCACAACCCTCAGCTCGACTGGGTGACCGGGGTGATCAGGGAGTGGGGAGAGGACTGCCACCGAACCTGCCTGCTTGCTGCCGCACTACCCCCTCGGCCAGTACCTACTAACTCCGCTCCTGACCTCTCCAATGTCCCAGAATGCTACCATGGTCTCAGAGAGGTGTTTAACAAAGCAAGAGCCACATCTCTGCCCCCTCACCGACCGTACGACTGTGCCATCGACCTCCTCCCTGGAACAGCCCCTCCAAAGGGTCGTCTTTATTCGTTGTCTGCTCCTGAAAGAAAGTCCATGGAGGACTACATCAATGGCTCTCTGTCCGCAGGATTAATCCGTTCATCTTCATCTCCTGCTGGTGCTGGCTTCTTCTTTGTGGGGAAGAAGGACGGATCTCTTCGCCCCTGCATCGACTACAGGGGACTCAACGACATCACAGTGAAAAACCGTTACCCTCTGCCTCTGCTCACCTCTGCTTTTGAGTTGCTCCAGGGAGCCACTGTTTTTACCAAGTTGGATCTCAGAAACGCTTACCACCTAGTGCGGATCCGGGAGGGAGATGAATGGAAAACCGCATTCAATACACCAACAGGCCACTACGAGTATCTGGTTATGCCTTTTGGCCTCACCAATGCTCCTGCTGTGTTCCAGGCTCTAGTGAATGATGTACTGCGGGACATGTTAAACAAGTTTGTCTTCGTTTACCTGGATGACATCTTAATCTACTCCAGAAACCTGTCTGAACACACCCGCCATGTCCAGCAAGTCCTTCATCGTCTTCTGGAGAATTCCCTCTACGCCAAGGCAGAGAAATGTGAGTTTCACGTCAAGACAGTGGCCTTCCTGGGGTACATAGTGGCAGAGGGAAGTATCCAAATGGATCCTGCCAAAGTATCAGCAGTCACTTCATGGCCAGTTCCGGAGAACAGAAAGAAGCTGCAACAGTTTCTGGGGTTTGCTAACTTCTATAGAAAGTTTATCCGGAACTACAGTACCGTTGCTGCCCCTCTCACTGCTCTAACCAGCACCAAGCAACCCTTCACCTGGACCCCAGCAGCCGACAAAGCCTTCAGTACCCTCAAGGTGAGGTTCACCTCCGCTCCCATCCTCCAGATGCCTGATGTGGACCGGCAATTCATTGTGGAGGTGGACGCCTCGGATGTGGGAGTTGGTGCTGTGATTTCTCAGTGGGCTGCGGAGGATAGGAAGCTCCATCCCTGTGCCTTTTTCTCACGTCGGTTGTCCCCCTCTGAGTGCAATTACGACATAGGGAACCGTGAGCTGCTGGCTGTGAAGCTTGCCTTGGAGGAGTGGCGTCACTGGCTGGAGGGGTCCACCATTCCATTTCTCGTTTGGACCGATCATAAGAACTTGGAGTACATCCGCACGGCCAAACGGTTGAACTCCAGGCAGTCCCGCTGGGCCCTGTTCTTCACCAGGTTTAATTTCACTCTGTCATACCGGCCTGGATCACGCAACACCAAGCCAGACGCCCTCTCCCGTCAATTCCAGAAGGATGACACCCCCTCCAAGGACCCTGTGTCGATTCTGCCAAGTCCCTGCATCGTTGCAGCTCTGACCTGGGCTGTTGAGGAACAGGTGCTGGAGGCTCTCCGTAACCAGCCAGGTCCCAGCACTTGCCCAGCTGACCGCCTTTTTGTCCCCGAAGACCTGAGGTCCCAGGTCGTTCAGTGGGGACATGACTCCCGCCTAGCTTGTCACCCTGGCTCCACCCGCACTTACAACCTGCTCGCCCAGAGGTTCTGGTGGCCCTCTCTGAGAAAGGATGTACGGGAATTCGTCCAAGCCTGCCCCATCTGCAACCAACACAAGTCGTCCTGCCAGCCCCCAGCCGGATTGCTGCAGCCCCTGCCTGTGCCCAGACGTCCCTGGTCTCACATCGCCCTTGACTTTGTCACGGGGCTGCCCCCTTCAAGTGGCATGACCGTCATTCTCACCATAGTTGACCGTTTCAGCAAGATGGCACACTTCATTCCCCTCCCCAAGCTCCCAACCGCCAAGGAGACCGCCCAGGTGGTCCTGGAACACGTCTTCCGGATCCACGGACTGCCAAAGGATGTAGTTTCTGACCGTGGTCCACAATTCTCCTCCGCTTTTTGGAAGGAGTTCTGTCACCTGCTGGGAGCCACAGTCAGTCTGACTTCCGGATTCCATCCCCAATCCAATGGGCAGTCAGAGCGGGCTAATCAGGAGCTCGAGAAGGCACTGCGATGCATGACTTCACGCAACCCCCACTCCTGGTCGCAGCAATTGACATGGGTGGAGTACGCACACAATTCTCTGACCTGCTCTGCCATCGGTATGTCCCCTTTCCAATGTGTTTATGGATACCAGCCTCCTCTATTTGCCAGCCAGGAAGAGGAGGTTACTTGCCCATCTGCACTTGCTTTTGCCCGTCGATGTCGCCGCACCTGGTCACAAGCCCGAGCCACACTCCTCAGATCCGTTGCCAGCTACACTACCGGGGCCAACCGTCGGAGAATTCCTGCTCCCACCTACCATGTTGGTCAAAGGGTGTGGTTGTCATCGAAGAACCTGCCACTCAGGGTGGAGTCGCAGAAGCTGGCACCTCGGTTCATTGGCCCATTCCCTATCATAAGAGTGATTAGCCCAACTGCTGTCCGGCTCCAACTGCCTAATTCCCTGAGGGTGCACCCCACTTTCCATGTGTCTAAGATTAAGCCCATCCATGAGAGTCCGCTGGTCCCTGCTGCGCCTTGTCCTCCTCCTCCACGGCTCGTCGATGGTGGTCTGGTTTACACCGTCCGCCGCCTGCTTCGGTCCAGACGGAGGGGTAGGGGTCTCCAGTACCTCATTGACTGGGAGGGCTATGGACCTGAGGAAAGGACCTGGGTGCCAGCTAGTCGGATTGTGGATAGGACTCTCATCACCGCTTTCCACCAACGGCATCCTGATCAACCTGCAATCCGTAGGGGCCGCCCCAGAGGGGTCCCTAACCGTCCTGCCCGCTCGGCTTCCTGTCCTGTGCCTGATCCTGTCTCGGGACCTGTCCCATCTCCCGACCACGGCCCTCCGGCTTCCTCCGAGGATGAGGACGTTCACTCGGACCGTGCGGAGGAGTTCTAGCCCTCCTCCGGCTCCCCTCCTCCCGCCCGGCGTGGTGTTGCTCTTGGGACTTCTGGGGCCGTCCCTTGGGGGGGGGGTTCTGTCATGAGCCTCTCACTCCACCGGGTTACCACCTTAATTTTCTTCCACTCTGCTCTCCACTCTCTCTACTCAGCCTAACTAGCTCCACCTGTCCCTGCTCTGCTCTGCTCTAATTACTCTGCCAGCTGCGCTGCATTACCCACTACCTCTCCCAGTATTTAAGGCCCTGTCTTTCAGCTCTCCGGTGTCAGATCGTCTGCAAAGCTCACACCCGGAACCTGTTTGCTCGCGCTTCTGGCTCACCCTGGTTTTGTGACCCCGGACCTGCCTGATTTTTGGATACTCTTCTGCCCCAGGAGATCCAGACCTGCTTCTGCCATAACGACTCCTGACTACTCTTCAATCCCGGTAACTCTGACCAGCCTTCTGCCTTGCTACTACGTATTTTGGATTTCCC
Source organism: Coregonus lavaretus (assembly GCF_964263955.1). Taxonomy (NCBI): domain Eukaryota; kingdom Metazoa; phylum Chordata; class Actinopteri; order Salmoniformes; family Salmonidae; genus Coregonus; species Coregonus lavaretus. Next base: position 66,469,468 of record NC_139990.1, read on the forward strand.
TTGAACTGTACTGCTGCCTTGTTTCATTCCGCCCTGTTGTGTCTGTGTCTCCCCCCCCCAGGACTTCTGGACCACCCACCACCGGCTTCATAGGACGCATCGCTGCCACTGGGGGGGGCACAGACCCAGCACATTGGACGGGATCCCTGTTACCCCTGGAGCCTTCATTCACTCCCTACTTCCCTTTTCCCTTAAGTTTTAATAAACTTTCTGGTGTGACGCAATTGTGGTCCTCTGGTCGTCTGTCTGAACCGTGACAGTACGATCTGACCATTATGGACTCAGCGCACACTTTCCCCGACATGGAAACCGATGAGCATGAGCAGCAGTTCCAGCAGCAGCAACAACAACTCGCCATGATCATTCAACTCCTCACCAACCTTACCCCAGCCAGTCTGCCCACCAGCCCTGCCCCCGAGTTACCTGCCCCGGTCATTGCAGCCGCTGCTCCGGAACCCAAGATTGGAAACCCCGAGCGGTTCAACGGCGATTCAACCCAGGTCCGGCCATTCCTGACTAGCTGCCGACTTCAGTTCTCCTTGCAGCCAAGGACCTTCGCCACGGAGGGGGCTAAAGTTGGGTATGCCATCACTCACCTGACGGGCCGAGCTCGACTCTGGGGAACAGCAGAGTTCGAACGTCAAACCCCCGCATGTGCAACCTTCGACCTGTTTGCTGAGGAGATGCTGAAGGTGTTTGACCTGGATTCACCAACCGCAGAGGCGTCTCGTGAACTGTTCAGTATTCGACAAGGCAGACGTACAGTCGCAGACCATTCCATCGACTTCCGAACCCTGGCTAGACGAAGTTCTTGGAACACACCATCGTTGGTGGACGCGTTCTTCCATAGTTTGGCTGACTATATCAAGGACGAGTTGGTCTCCCATGAACTGCCTTCCACTCTTGATGAAGCCATCGCACTGACTGTCAGGATCGACAGAAGGATACAGACCCGTCGTCGTGAGAGGGGGCGCCAAGGTCCACCTACTACCGGCATTCGGAGAGATCCGACTGGGCTCCTGTCATCTACTGCCACTCACCCAGGTCAGCTTGATCAGTCTGAGCCTATGGAGATTGGGCGAGCCTCTCTCACTCCTGCAGAGCGCCAGCGCCGCTTCACCTCAAACCTCTGCCTCTATTGTGGAGGTGATGGACATCGTGTGGTAACCTGCCCTTTAAAGGGCCGAAGCTCACCGGGCATAGGGGGAGTCCGGTTGAGTTCAATGACCATCCAGTCCTCCGACCGCAAACCCCTGCTGCAAGTTCACCTCCGCCTCTCTGACTCAACTCACACCCTGGCTGCTCTGGTGGATTCTGGCGCCGAAGCCAACATAATGGACATCAAGCTGGCACGCCAACTGGGACTGGAGAACCTCCGTTTGACACCTCCTATTCCTGCCCGGGCACTGGACGGACACTTACTCGGATCGGTCACTCATGTCACGGCCCCGGTCTCGATGGGTCTGTCCGGAAACCATCAAGAAACTATCCAGTTTCACCTGCTCCCCTCTCCAGGCCAACCCCTCATCCTGGGTTACCCATGGCTCCGCCGGCACAACCCTCAGCTCGACTGGGTGACCGGGGTGATCAGGGAGTGGGGAGAGGACTGCCACCGAACCTGCCTGCTTGCTGCCGCACTACCCCCTCGGCCAGTACCTACTAACTCCGCTCCTGACCTCTCCAATGTCCCAGAATGCTACCATGGTCTCAGAGAGGTGTTTAACAAAGCAAGAGCCACATCTCTGCCCCCTCACCGACCGTACGACTGTGCCATCGACCTCCTCCCTGGAACAGCCCCTCCAAAGGGTCGTCTTTATTCGTTGTCTGCTCCTGAAAGAAAGTCCATGGAGGACTACATCAATGGCTCTCTGTCCGCAGGATTAATCCGTTCATCTTCATCTCCTGCTGGTGCTGGCTTCTTCTTTGTGGGGAAGAAGGACGGATCTCTTCGCCCCTGCATCGACTACAGGGGACTCAACGACATCACAGTGAAAAACCGTTACCCTCTGCCTCTGCTCACCTCTGCTTTTGAGTTGCTCCAGGGAGCCACTGTTTTTACCAAGTTGGATCTCAGAAACGCTTACCACCTAGTGCGGATCCGGGAGGGAGATGAATGGAAAACCGCATTCAATACACCAACAGGCCACTACGAGTATCTGGTTATGCCTTTTGGCCTCACCAATGCTCCTGCTGTGTTCCAGGCTCTAGTGAATGATGTACTGCGGGACATGTTAAACAAGTTTGTCTTCGTTTACCTGGATGACATCTTAATCTACTCCAGAAACCTGTCTGAACACACCCGCCATGTCCAGCAAGTCCTTCATCGTCTTCTGGAGAATTCCCTCTACGCCAAGGCAGAGAAATGTGAGTTTCACGTCAAGACAGTGGCCTTCCTGGGGTACATAGTGGCAGAGGGAAGTATCCAAATGGATCCTGCCAAAGTATCAGCAGTCACTTCATGGCCAGTTCCGGAGAACAGAAAGAAGCTGCAACAGTTTCTGGGGTTTGCTAACTTCTATAGAAAGTTTATCCGGAACTACAGTACCGTTGCTGCCCCTCTCACTGCTCTAACCAGCACCAAGCAACCCTTCACCTGGACCCCAGCAGCCGACAAAGCCTTCAGTACCCTCAAGGTGAGGTTCACCTCCGCTCCCATCCTCCAGATGCCTGATGTGGACCGGCAATTCATTGTGGAGGTGGACGCCTCGGATGTGGGAGTTGGTGCTGTGATTTCTCAGTGGGCTGCGGAGGATAGGAAGCTCCATCCCTGTGCCTTTTTCTCACGTCGGTTGTCCCCCTCTGAGTGCAATTACGACATAGGGAACCGTGAGCTGCTGGCTGTGAAGCTTGCCTTGGAGGAGTGGCGTCACTGGCTGGAGGGGTCCACCATTCCATTTCTCGTTTGGACCGATCATAAGAACTTGGAGTACATCCGCACGGCCAAACGGTTGAACTCCAGGCAGTCCCGCTGGGCCCTGTTCTTCACCAGGTTTAATTTCACTCTGTCATACCGGCCTGGATCACGCAACACCAAGCCAGACGCCCTCTCCCGTCAATTCCAGAAGGATGACACCCCCTCCAAGGACCCTGTGTCGATTCTGCCAAGTCCCTGCATCGTTGCAGCTCTGACCTGGGCTGTTGAGGAACAGGTGCTGGAGGCTCTCCGTAACCAGCCAGGTCCCAGCACTTGCCCAGCTGACCGCCTTTTTGTCCCCGAAGACCTGAGGTCCCAGGTCGTTCAGTGGGGACATGACTCCCGCCTAGCTTGTCACCCTGGCTCCACCCGCACTTACAACCTGCTCGCCCAGAGGTTCTGGTGGCCCTCTCTGAGAAAGGATGTACGGGAATTCGTCCAAGCCTGCCCCATCTGCAACCAACACAAGTCGTCCTGCCAGCCCCCAGCCGGATTGCTGCAGCCCCTGCCTGTGCCCAGACGTCCCTGGTCTCACATCGCCCTTGACTTTGTCACGGGGCTGCCCCCTTCAAGTGGCATGACCGTCATTCTCACCATAGTTGACCGTTTCAGCAAGATGGCACACTTCATTCCCCTCCCCAAGCTCCCAACCGCCAAGGAGACCGCCCAGGTGGTCCTGGAACACGTCTTCCGGATCCACGGACTGCCAAAGGATGTAGTTTCTGACCGTGGTCCACAATTCTCCTCCGCTTTTTGGAAGGAGTTCTGTCACCTGCTGGGAGCCACAGTCAGTCTGACTTCCGGATTCCATCCCCAATCCAATGGGCAGTCAGAGCGGGCTAATCAGGAGCTCGAGAAGGCACTGCGATGCATGACTTCACGCAACCCCCACTCCTGGTCGCAGCAATTGACATGGGTGGAGTACGCACACAATTCTCTGACCTGCTCTGCCATCGGTATGTCCCCTTTCCAATGTGTTTATGGATACCAGCCTCCTCTATTTGCCAGCCAGGAAGAGGAGGTTACTTGCCCATCTGCACTTGCTTTTGCCCGTCGATGTCGCCGCACCTGGTCACAAGCCCGAGCCACACTCCTCAGATCCGTTGCCAGCTACACTACCGGGGCCAACCGTCGGAGAATTCCTGCTCCCACCTACCATGTTGGTCAAAGGGTGTGGTTGTCATCGAAGAACCTGCCACTCAGGGTGGAGTCGCAGAAGCTGGCACCTCGGTTCATTGGCCCATTCCCTATCATAAGAGTGATTAGCCCAACTGCTGTCCGGCTCCAACTGCCTAATTCCCTGAGGGTGCACCCCACTTTCCATGTGTCTAAGATTAAGCCCATCCATGAGAGTCCGCTGGTCCCTGCTGCGCCTTGTCCTCCTCCTCCACGGCTCGTCGATGGTGGTCTGGTTTACACCGTCCGCCGCCTGCTTCGGTCCAGACGGAGGGGTAGGGGTCTCCAGTACCTCATTGACTGGGAGGGCTATGGACCTGAGGAAAGGACCTGGGTGCCAGCTAGTCGGATTGTGGATAGGACTCTCATCACCGCTTTCCACCAACGGCATCCTGATCAACCTGCAATCCGTAGGGGCCGCCCCAGAGGGGTCCCTAACCGTCCTGCCCGCTCGGCTTCCTGTCCTGTGCCTGATCCTGTCTCGGGACCTGTCCCATCTCCCGACCACGGCCCTCCGGCTTCCTCCGAGGATGAGGACGTTCACTCGGACCGTGCGGAGGAGTTCTAGCCCTCCTCCGGCTCCCCTCCTCCCGCCCGGCGTGGTGTTGCTCTTGGGACTTCTGGGGCCGTCCCTTGGGGGGGGGGTTCTGTCATGAGCCTCTCACTCCACCGGGTTACCACCTTAATTTTCTTCCACTCTGCTCTCCACTCTCTCTACTCAGCCTAACTAGCTCCACCTGTCCCTGCTCTGCTCTGCTCTAATTACTCTGCCAGCTGCGCTGCATTACCCACTACCTCTCCCAGTATTTAAGGCCCTGTCTTTCAGCTCTCCGGTGTCAGATCGTCTGCAAAGCTCACACCCGGAACCTGTTTGCTCGCGCTTCTGGCTCACCCTGGTTTTGTGACCCCGGACCTGCCTGATTTTTGGATACTCTTCTGCCCCAGGAGATCCAGACCTGCTTCTGCCATAACGACTCCTGACTACTCTTCAATCCCGGTAACTCTGACCAGCCTTCTGCCTTGCTACTACGTATTTTGGATTTCCCTTGAACTGTACTGCTGCCTTGTTTCATTCCGCCCTGTTGTGTCTGTGTCTCCCCCCCCCAGGACTTCTGGACCACCCACCACCGGCTTCATAGGACGCATCGCTGCCACTGGGGGGGGCACAGACCCAGCACATTGGACGGGATCCCTGTTACCCCTGGAGCCTTCATTCACTCCCTACTTCCCTTTTCCCTTAAGTTTTAATAAACTTTCTGGTGTGACGCAATTGTGGTCCTCTGGTCGTCTGTCTGAACCGTGACATTAATAGAATTAAAGCATTTTAAAAACCAATTTCCTGCAATTTTATGCTGTTTCTTCACAGGGGGAATCCATATTTATGAACAGACACAACAATTTTTCTTAGGTTCTTCCACAATAAATTATATTGAACTAGAGTACTTGAATGAAGAAAGTATATAAGGGCAGAGAAAAATGTGCGCATTTATCTAAATGCCAACATTGCGCAACAATGCCTAATTTTGTGTCAAGAACTGCAACGCTGCTGGGTTTTTCATGCTCAACAGTTTCTCTTGTGTATCAAGAATGGTCCACCACCCAAAGGACATCCAGCCAACTTGACACAACTGTGGGAAGCATTGGTCAACATGGGCCAACATCTCTGTGAACGCTTTCGACACCGTGTGCAGTCCATGCCCCGACGAATTGAGGCTGTTCTGAGGGCAAAAGGGGGAGTGCAACTCAATATTAGGAAGGTGTCCTTTAATGTTTTGTATACTCAGTGTGTATTATGTCACTAAAAAAAGTGCCATTTAAGATTGATTTATTGAAACCGTAATATCAACTGGTTATATTATATCCTGGAGCACAATCTTCAAAATGTAAGTAATCTCAGCAGTGGCACTTGCTTGTAAACTCAGCATTAAAAGAAACGTCCTCTCACTGTCAACTGTGTTAATTTTCAGCAAACTTAACATGTATAAATATTTGTATGAACATAACAAGATTCAACAACTGAGACGTAAACTGAACAAGTATAACAGACATGTGACTAACAGAAATTGAATAATGTGTCCCTGAACAGAGAGGGGGTCCAAATCAAAAGTAACGGTCAGTATCTGGTGTGGCCACCAGCGGCATTAAGTACTGCAGTGCATCTCCTCCTCATGGACTACACAAGATTTGCCAGTTCTTGCTGTGAGATGTTACCCCACTCTTCCACCAAGGCACCTGCAAGTTCCCTGACATTTCTGGGGGGAATGGCCCTAGCCGTCACCCTCCGATCCAACAGGTCCCAGACGTGCTCAATGGGATTGAGATCCGGGCTCTTTGCTGGCCATGGCAGAACACTGACATTCCTGTCTTGCAGGAAATCACCCACAGATCGAGCAGTATGGCTGGTGGCATTGTCATGCTGGAGGGTCAAGCTCAGTCCGATGATGCTGTAACACACCGCCCCAGACCATGACGGACCCTCCACCACCAAATCGATCCCGCTCCAGAGTACAGGTCTCGGTGTAATTCTCATTCCTTCGACGATAAACACGAATCCGACCATCACCCCTGGTGAGACAAAACCGCGACTCGTCAGTGAAGAGCACTTTTTGCCAGTCCTGTCTGGTCCAGCGATGGTGGGTTTGTACCCATAGGCAACGTTGTTTCCGGTGATGTCTGGTGAGGACCTGCCTTACAACAGGCCTACAAGCCCTCAGTCCAGCCTCTCTCTGCCTATTGCGGACAGTCTGAGCACTGATGGAGGGATTGTGCGTTCCTGGTGTAACTCTGGCAGTTGTTGTTGCCATCCTGTACCTGTCCCACAGGTGTGATGTTCGGATGTACCGATCCTGTGCAGGTGTTGTTACACGTGGTCTGCCACTGCGAGGACGATCAGCTGTCCGTCTTGTCTCCCTGTAGCGCTGTTTTAGGCATCTCACAGTACGGACATAGCAATTTATCGCCCTGGCCACATCTGCAGTACTCATGCCTCCTTGCAGCATGCCTAAGGCACGTTCACGCAGATGGGCATCTTTCTTTTGGTGTTTTTCAGAGTCAGTAGAAAGGCCTCTTTAGTGTCCTAAGTTTTCATAACTGTGACCTTAATTGCCTACCGTCTGTAAGCTGTTAGTGTCTTAATGATGTTCCACAGGTGCATGTTCATTAATTGTTTATGGTTCATTGAACAAGCATGGGAAACAGTGTTTAAACCCTTTGCAATGAAGATCTGTGAAGTTAGTTGGATTTTAACCAATTATCTTTGAAAGACAGGGTCCTGAAAAAGGGACGTTTCTTTGTTTTCCGAGTTTAGAAGCCTATGGCTGTGCAATGGTATATAGCCTTGTTCTGTTGATTTAGCAGACAAGATGCTCTTATTTCCCAAGCCCTTATCACAGTCAATATACACCTATTTTATAGTAAAAAAAACATGATGTACTATAACAGAATAAAATATAACCAAATATGTTTTGAAAATGAAAAAAGTTGGCAGTGGGAAGTGACGCTCATCTCCAGTCTGGAGCAGTTAATCTCAGAGTGATCATTTGAAACAGGGCTCAATATAGCCAGTTGAAATACTTTTTTTTCAGGGTGGGCTTAATGATTCTGATGAAAATATGCTCTTTGTCTTTATTAAACTAATGTTTTTGCATTTTATCAGTGTGGAACATGTCTATGTTTAGTGGGGTTATATCCTAACCAATTCTAAACTAGTAGTTTGCAAAGTAGCCTAAGTGGAAAATAGACAAGACACAATTATTCCAAAACTGCAACCCATTGTTGGAACACATATTTGTGATAAAACTGTCGTCGTTTTGCAAGGAATTTAGCTTGTGTATCCCATCAGTTAGATACGTTTTATAGGCATTTATATCTGTAGGCCTAATGGGAGCTTGTGCAAGCACTCAGGACGTGTGTGTAGAGGGAGCGGTCAGAACGCAATTGAATGAGTGACACAGAGCGAAAAGGGAATTTAGGGAGAAGAACTGCGTTATTGGCTTGGTTTATTTTTTGTTGTGCCCCACAAATGCACATGTAGGCCTATGAACACGAGAGTCAAAGCAAATTAACTTTGCCTTCAAGACAAAAACATTTTTTATTTTCAGCACATTCCACCAGATAGTTGTACAGTCGAGTCTCATGCCCATACCTACCTCCAACATTGACCTTTTTTTGTTTGAAGTGCTGTCATTGTCACCATGAAAATGCTTAAAACTTGTCTCAGCAGCATACATATTTGATGCAACAAGGGTAGAAATTGCTTATTTGGTCAATATTACTTACCAAGCAAAACAGAACTGTTTTATCGAGGTAGCCTACAATGTCCTGTGCTTTTTAATTTTGTCCATAGGCGCATACAGACAAAGCTTGGCTACATTGTAACCGCGAAGCGGCCACAGTGCGCTCACATATGGGGCTCAGCCAGGACTGACTTTTGTAACTGAATGAACACATTTTAACAATCTGATTTAACCGATTGATGTTGGGAAAATAGATGACGAAATAAATGGTGTCAAATGCCTGTAAACAGCTTGGGGAGAAAAAATATTTCATATACAGTATTTAATCATGTAATTATGGCGATTCTACAAGAGGCTGCGATACAGCAAAGCCTAATCAGACATGTTCATCATGGTTCTTATAGGCAAAGTGACATTACAAAATGTGCTTGTGGTGAATGCCTCTCAAATGAAATGTAACAACACCCTGAGTGCATCGAACATGAAACAACGAAACAAATGTAACAGCACAACAAAATAGACAAGCAATTTTCTTTTGCACGTGCCTTTCCATTTTAAACACCAGTGGAGCAACTAGTGCTTTCTAAAAGCCAACTTATGCTTGATGTGAAAATGTGGTCGGAGGCTTCATATGGAGAGCGTGACGCAATTACGGAACCCGGAGGCATGCAGAGGCCAAATCGAGCTCCGTACCACATTGCTGTGTACCTCCCAAACAATGCAAAGGGCGCCATATAGCTCCGCATTGACATGATTGGTTGGTGGTAGGTGGGGATGGGAGGTCCTTTATAAACATAAACTCACTTCCTTGACAACAGCTCTGCTCAACAGCTCTGCACTGCTCCAAGAAGAGCAAGAAGTGTGAATGCCCTGACTTCTGCAGAGGCTGTATCACTGTAAATGCTGCACAGCCTATGCAGACAACAGATTGACCATGAAGCGCCTTTAAAAGCCAATGTTTGCTTGATCTGGAAATTGCGGAGCCTCTGGAGGCATGCAGAGGCCAAATTGAGCTCCATACCTCATCGCCGTGCACTGCCACAATTGTGTAACAATGCGGAGGTCTCCATATAACTGTAGATGCCAGATTGACCATGCAAAGCCTTTAAATGCACTGAACCAAAACAGTGGCTGCCATGAGCAATGTACCCCAACTTTTTTTTTTAACCAGAAAGTATCATGATCCATTGGGTATTTTGTTATTTTCAATGATTAGTAATGTTGAGTACACCCCCTCCCCCGTCGTCTCAAGATGAATGGTTTTGCCCACTTGAAAGTTTTGCAAGTTTTGCTTCCCCCCTGCAATGCCACCCCCCCAATTGAAATGCAAAACTAAAGGAACAGAGGAGAAAAACAGGAAATGGTTTGACATCTCTACCCCATGGTGACAAAACAGAAACATTACAAAAGTAAAATTACACTTCCTTAAAAAACATTACAAAAACTTGCTTCTTTGTACAACTAGCAAATATTATTTTGGAAAATGTACAACCACCAGGCACATACAGTACCATCTGATACAGGGCTGTAAAATAAAGCATTTACCAAAACTATTCAAAGCGGCATTGTAGCTCGGATTGAATCCTGGCCTGATTCTGATACTGCAGTTGCAATTATTGGCAGGTTACAGTGGCTTGCGAAAGTATTCACCCCTTGGTATTTTTCATATTTTGTTGCCTTACAACCTGGAATTAAAATAGATTTTGGGGGGGTTTGTATCATTTGATTTACACAACATTACATTTACATTTACATTTACGTCATTTAGCAGACGCTCTTATCCAGAGCGACTTACAAATAGGTGCATTCACCTTATAGCCAGTGGGATAACCACTTTACAATTTATTTTTTAATTTATTTTTTATTTTTTGGGGGGTGGGTGGGTTGGGGTAAGGGGGGGTAGAAGGATTACTTTATCCTATCCCAGGTATTCCTTAAAGAGGTGGGGTTTCAAATGTCTCCGGAAGGTGGTGAGTGACTCCGCTGTCCTGGCGTCGTGAGGGAGCTTGTTCCACCATTGGGGTGCCAGAGCAGCGAACAGTTTTGACTGGGCTGAGCGGGAACTATGCTTCCGCAGAGGTAGGGGAGCCAGCAGGCCAGAGGTGGATGAACGCAATACCCTCGTTTGGGTGTAGGGACTGATCAGAGCCTGAAGGTACGGAGGTGCCGTTCCCCTCACAGCTCCGTAGGCAAGCACCATGGTCTTGTAGCAGATGCGAGCTTCAACTGGAAGCCAGTGGAGTGTGCGGAGGAGCGGGGTGACGTGAGAGAACTTGGGAAGGTTGAACACCAGACGGGCTGCGGCATTCTGGATGAGTTGTAGGGGTTTAATGGCACAGGCAGGGAGCCCAGCCAACAGCGAGTTGCAGTAATCCAGACGGGAGATGACAAGTGCCTGGATTAGGACCTGTGCCGCTTCCTGTGTAAGGCAGGGTCGTACTCTCCGAATGTTGTAGAGCATGAACCTACAGGATCGGGTCACCGCCTTGATGTTAGCGGAGAACGACAGGGTGTTGTCCAGGGTCACGCCAAGGCTCTTCGCACTCTGGGAGGAGGACACAACGGAGTTGTCAACCGTGATGGCGAGATCATGGAACAGGCAGTCCTTCCCCGGGAGGAAGAGCAGCTCCGTCTTGCCAAGGTTCAGCTTGAGGTGGTGATCCATCATCCATACTGATATGTCTGCCAGACATGCAGAGATGCGATTCGCCACCTGGTTATCAGAAGGGGGAAAGGAGAAGATTAGTTGTGTGTCGTCAGCGTAGCAATGATAGGAGAGGCCATGTGAGGATATGACAGAGCCAAGTGACTTGGTGTATAGCGAGAATAGGAGAGGGCCTAGAATGAGCCCTGGGGGACACCAGTGGTGAGAGCACGTGGTGCAGAGACAGCTACTCGCCACGCCACTTGGTAGGAGCGACCGGTCAGGTAGGACGCAATCCAAGAGTGAGCCGCGCCGGAGATGCCCAGCTCGGAGAGGGTGGAGAGGAGGATCTGATGGTTCACAGTATCAAAGGCAGCAGACAGGTCTAGAAGGACAAGAGCAGAGGAGAGAGAGTTAGCTTTAGCAGTGCGGAGAGCCTCCGTGACACAGAGAAGAGCAGTCTCAGTTGAATGACCAGTCTTGAAACCTGACTGGTTTGGATCAAGAAGGTCATTCTGAGAGAGATAGCAAGAGAGTTGGCTAAAGACGGCACACTCAATAGTTTTGGAGAGAAAAGAGAGAAGGGATACTGGTCTGTAGTTGTTGACATCAGAGGGATCGAGTGTTGGTTTTTTGAGAAGGGGTGCAACTCTCGCTCTCTTGAAGACGGAAGGGACATAGCCAGCGGTCAAGGATGAGTTGATCAGCGAGGTGAGGTAAGGGAGAAGGTCACCGGATTCAGCAGTGAGGAGAATGTGGCAAAGAGCTTCCTAGGGTTAGAGGCAGATGCTTGGAATTTTGAGTGGTAGAAAGTGGCCTTAGCAGCAGAAACAGATGAAGAAAATGTAGAGAGGAGGGAGTGAAAAGATGCCAGGTCCGCAGGGAGTCTAGTTTTCTTCCATTTCCGCTCAGCTGCCCGGAGCTCTGACTGTGACAGCATGGAATTCAAATGAGGAGATAGACAGATGGGTCAGGGGAAAAATTGAGAATGTCCACTTGGGAGAGATGAGGATTCCTGTGCCACCACCCCGCTGACCAGATGCTCTCGGGGTATGCGAGAACACATGGTCAGACTAGGAGAGAGCAGCAGGAGTAGCAGTGTTTTCAGTGGTAATCCATGTTTCCGTCAGCGCCAAGAAGTCGAGGGACTGGAGGGTAGCATAGGCTAAGATGAACTCTGCCTTGTCGGCAGTTCCAGAGGCTGCCTGAGACCTGGAACTCCACGTGGGAGGTGCGTGCAGGGACCACCAGGTTAGAGAGGCAGCAGCCACGCGGTGTGAGGCGTTTGTGTAGCCTGTGCGGAGAGGAGAGAACAGGGATAGGCAGAGGCATAGTTGACAGGCTGCAGCAGATGGCTACAATAATGCAGAGGAGATCGGAATGAAATGAACTAAACATCTGGGAAAGGAGAGAGCGGGGCCTCCCTCACCACAACCCCCAAATATAACTCTCCCAACTTCCACCTCAGAAACTATAATTGTTGTAAACTACAGCGGTTCAATGTTTTCTAGGAATAGACTAACTTAGTTTATTCAGCTAGCTAACTAGGTGCAGTATTATTCCGTGAAAATCGTCCGGGCACCTCGTAATAAGACGCCACAGCCAGCTAGCATGCCGGCCACAACAAACCACCAGTGTATCAACACGCAAGCAGATCGTTCGTGTCCGTGTCTAACGTTGTGGGTTAGTCCCGACAGCTTGAGCGAGTCCGTCGTCAACTTATTCAGCCAGTTAGTTAGCTAGAATAGTTAGCAAACTAGCTAGCCATTGCTTTCAGACAAAGAAGAACCCCTCCTTTCACGGCACGAACACACAGAGAGAGCCAAACTAACGTTAACTAGTCACCCATGTCCCGAATTCCTTGAACGACTCGGGCTATCAATATGTAAAAAAGCAAAACACAAATGTAGGTTATGACTTACCCCTAGCAGCTACTGTTAGCTAGCCAAGTGCAAAGCTAGCCACTGAATTGACTCAGCCAGTTCGCGTCTGTTCGCTCGGTCGTTCCAGCTATTGTTTACTAGTAGCTATCCAGGTAGCAACAAGCTAGCTAAATTTCAAGCACAGTAGCCACTTGCTACCTAATGTTAACGGTTCAGACAATGAGGTTAGAAAACAGCTGAATGGTAGGCAATTATTGTATGTAATTATTGTAGGCAGCCAGCTGGCGTAATTACAGGCACTCTCAGGTGTGAAACAACTATACCGTTGCTAATAGCTACTCGCCAGCTAGTCCAGGTGGTGGGTTAGCTAGCTAGCTTCGTGCTACACCCGGCACAGCCGAATACAATACTAACCTACAATAATTACATACAACAACCCACGATAACTACCTACAATACCTAACTACAATCTAAATACATAGTTTAAGCCTTACTCGACAAAGCCCAAGCTATGTATAAAGCCAAGCTTACCCGACGCCAAGCTTACCCGACGACCTCCTCCTTCGACGACCTCCAGCATACATGCCTACCACCTTGAAGATGCAAACCGTCCCAGTCTCAAATCTCTGGAAGACTGAAACTGGTTTCCCTCAATAATTCCCCTGTATAGCGCCATCCATCATTCCTTCAATTCTGACCAGTTTCCCAGTCCCTGCTGATGAAAAACATCCCCACAGCATGAAGCTGCCACAACCATGTTTCACTGTGGGGATGGTGTTCTCGGGATGATGAGAGGTGTTGGGTTTGCACCAGATATAACGTTTTCCTTGATGCCCAAAAAGCTCAATTTTAGTCTCAACTGACCAGAGTACCTTCTTCCATATATTTGGGGAGTCTCCCACATGCCTTTTGGCGAACACCAAACTTGTTTGCTTATTTTTTTCTTGACGCAATGGCTTTTTTCTGGCCACTCTTCAGTAAAGCCCAGCTCTGTGGAGTGTACGGCTTAAAGTAGTCCTACGGACAGATACTCCAATCTCCGCTGTGGAGCTTTGCAGCTCTTCAGGGTTATCGTTGGTCTCTTTGTTGCCTCTCTGATTAATGCCCTCCTTGCCTGGTCCGTGAGTTTTGGTGGGCGGCCCTCTCTTGGCAGGTTTGTTGTGGTGCCATATTCTTTTCATTTTTTAATAATGGATTTAATGGTGCTCCGTGGGATGTTTAAAGTTTCTGATAAAAAAATGTATAACCCAACCCTGATCTGTACTTCTCCACAACTTTGTCCCTGACCTGTTTGGAGAGCTTCTTGGTCTTCACGGTGCTGCTTGCTTGGTGGTGCACCTTGCTTAGTGGTGTTGCAGACTGTGGGTTCTTTCAGAACAGGTGTATATATACTGAGATCATGTGACAGATCATGTGACACTTAGTTTGCACAAAGGTGGACTTTATTTAACTAATTATGTGACTTCTGAAGGTAATTGGTTGCACCAGATCTTATTTAGGGGCTTCATAGCAAAGGGGGTGAATACATATGCACGCACCACTTTTCCGTTAATTATTTTTTAGAATGTTCTGAAGCAAGTTCATTTCACTTCACCAATTTGGACTATATTGTGTATGTCCAATACATGAAATCCAAATAAAAATCAATTTAAATTACAGGTTGTAATGCAACAAAATAGGGAAAACGCCAAGCGGGATAAATACTTTTGCAAGGCACTGTACATGGTTAAACATATATTTGTGTGATGTAGAGATGGCATGAGGATAACTGTTAATAAAGTAATGGAGAACTGTAATTGGGGGGGTATTTCTACCTTACTGTTTAGGAGATGTGCTAAGAATACAGATTTCAAACGTGCCACATTTTCTGTTGTTTTCTTCATTTATTTTAGCTTGGAATCAAAGAAAGATGGCTTTTCTGTAAACGGGATAGACTTGGGTATTCAGCAAATCAGTGGCTGCCACTGGTTGGAAGATGATTAAAGGATTAGTCACCAGAAAATATACCACTATAATGTCCATGTTGAGCCATGAGGCCTGTTCTGATCTGAACATACTTTTTTCTAATAACAGCAACACATACTGTATTTTAGGGAGTATAGTTCAAATGTAAGTATTTAGGAGAAGAAAAAACCCACCTATACAAATACAGTAAGGGTGGGGGCACTTAAACACAGTCTTAAAGTATGAAGAGGAACTTAACTGCGGTCCACAGTGTTGTAAAAGCCATGGTCAAACTCAGTACAGTGAGGGAAAAAAGTATTTGATCCCCTGCTGATTTTGTACGTTTGCCCACTGACAAAGACATTATCAGTCTATAATTTTAATGGTAAGTTTATTTGAACAGTGAGAGACAGAATAACAAAAACAAAAATCCAGAAAAACGCATGTCAAAAATGTTATAAATTGATTAGCATTTTAATGAGGGAAATAAGTATTTGACCCCTCTGCAAAACATGACTTAGTACTTGGTGGCAAAACCCTTGTTGGCAATCACAGAGGTCAGACGTTTCTTGTAGTAAATGTTATAAATTGATTAGCATTTTATTGATGGAATTAAGTATTTGACCCCTCTGCAAAACATGACTTAGTACTTGGTGGCAAAACCCTTGTTGGCAATCACAGAGGTCAGACATTTCTTGTAGTTGGCCACCAGGTTTGCACACATCTCAGGAGGGATTTTGTCCCACTCCTCTTTGCAGATCTTCTCCAAGTCATTAAGGTTTCAAGGCTGATGTTTGGCAACTCGAACCTTCAGCTCCCTCCACAGATGTTCTATGAGATTAAGGTCTGGAGACAGGCTAGGACACTCCAGGACCTTAATGTGCTTCTTCTTGAGCCACTCCTTTGTTGCCTTGGCTGTGTGTTTTGGGTCATTGTCATGCTGGAATACCCATCCACGACCCATTTTCAATGCCCTGGCTGAGGGAAGGAGGTTCTCACCCAAGATTTGACGGTACATGGCCCCGTCCATCGTCCCTTTGATGCGGTGAAGTTGTCCTGTCCCCTTAGCAGAAAAACACCCCCAAAGCATAATGTTTCCACCTCCATGTTTGACGTGGGGATGGTGTTCATAGGCAGCATTCCTTCTCCTCCAAACATGGCGAGTTGAGTTGATGCCAAAGAGCTCGATTTTGGTTTCATCTGACCACAACACTTTCACCCAGTTCTCCTCTGAATCATTCAGATGTTCATTGGCAAACTTCAGACGGGCATGTATATGTGCTTTCTTGAGCAGGGGGACCTTGCGGGCGCTGCAAGATTTCAGTCCTTCACGGCGTAGTGTGTTACCAATTGTTTTCTTGGTGACTATGGTCCCAGATGCCTTGAGATCATTGACAATATCCTCCCGTGTAGTTCTCGGCTGATTCCTCACCATTCTCATGATCATTGCAACTCCACGAGGTGAGATCTTGCATGGAGCCCCAGGCTGTGGGAGATTGACAGTTCTTTTGTGTTTCTTCCATTTGCGAATAATCGCACCGTTGTCACCTTCTCACCAAGCTGCTTGGCGATGGTCTTGTAGCCCATTCCAGCCTTGTGTAGGTCTACAATCTTGTCCCTGACATCCTTGGAGAGCTCTTTGGTCTTGGCCATGGTGGAGAGTTTGGAATCTGATTGATTGATTGCTTCTGTAGACAGGTGTCTTTTATACAGGTAACAAGCTGAGATTAGGAGCACTCCCTTTAAGAGTGTGTTCCTAATTTCAGCTCGTTACCTGTATAAAAGACACCTGGGAGCCAGAAATCTTTCTGATTGAGAGGGAGTCAAATACTTATTTCCCTCATTAAAATGCAAATCAATTTATAACATTTTTGACATGCGTTTTTCTGGATTTTTTTGTTGTTATTCTGTCTCTCACTGTTCAAATAAACCTACCATTAAAATTATAGACTGATATAATATAATATAATATGCCATTTAGCAGACATTTTTATCCAAAGCGACTTACTGATCATTTCTTTGTCAGTGGGCAAACGTACAAAATCAGCAGGGGATCAAATACTTTTTTCCCTCACTGTATGTCTAACTATCAGATCTAGTTAAAGTAAAACACGTCATGGGAAACTGAGCTGAAGACCAAGAAGGCATAATGGATTTTACAGTAATATTGTTTTAGAGAAATTGCAGTTAGATCTCTGTATAGTGGTCAATGATGTTGATTTATGACTACATGAACATTACAACTACACAACATAACACTATTACTGGTTTTGAATAAGGTACAAATTAGAAATAATCTATCTGAATATAAAAGCTGTGGGGATTCCAGTGTTGGTTGATGGGTATGAATTGATGGTGTTTGATGTGTTGGTTTGATGGGTTGGTTGATTATGGTCTATATACAGTATAGTATGGCTGGACGGTATACTGTACAAAGGGACTTCCTGGATCGCAGCACCAGGTTAGAGGGAGGAGTAACAGACTGGGGACATGAAGTGACAGTTCACACCCATCAGTCTCACACAGGGCTCACAGTCAACAGGAAGAGAGAGGTAATGTGCTGATTCAGTCTTCAAATCAAATCAAATCAAATTGTATTGGCCACATGCGCCGAATACAACAGGTGCAGACATTACAGTGAAATGCTTACTTACAAGCCCTTAACCAACAGTTCATTTCTTTTTAATAAAAAAGTAAAATAAAACAACAACAAAAAAGTGTTGAGAAAAAAAGAGCAGAAGTAAAATAAAATAACAGTAGGGAGGATATATATACAGGGGGGTACCGGTGCAGAGTCAATGTGCGGGGGCACCGGCTAGTTGAGGTAGTTGAAGTAATATGTACATGTGGGTAGAGTTAAAGTGACTATGCATAAATAATTAACAGAGAAGCAGCAGCTTAAAAGATGGGGTGGGGGGGCAGTGCAAATAGTCCGGGTAGCCATGATTAGCTGTTCAGGAGTCTTATGGCTTGGGGGTAGAAGCTGTTGAGAAGTCTTTTGGACCTAGACTTGGCACTCCGGTACCACTTGCCGTGCGGTAGCAGAGAGAACAGTCTATGACTAGGGTGGCTGGAGTCTTTGACAATTTTAAGGGCCTTCCTCTGACACCGCCTGGTATAGAGGTCCTGGATGGCAGGAAGCTTGGCCCCAGTGATGTACTGGGCCGTACGCACTACCCTCTGTAGTGCCTTGCGGTCGGAGGCCAAGCAGTTGCCATACCAGGCGGTGATGCAACCAGTCAGGATGCTCTCGATGGTGCAGCTGTAGAATTTTTTGAGGATCCATGCCGAATCTTTTCAGTCTCCTGAGGGGGAATAGGCTTTGTCGTGCCCTCTTCACGACTGTCTTGGTGTGTTTGGACCATGATAGTTTGTTGGTGATGTGGACACCAAGGAACTTGATGCTCTCAACCTGTTCCACTACAGCCCTGTCGATGAGAATGGGGGCGTGCTCAGTCCTCTTTTTTTTCCTGTAGTCCACATTCATCTCCTTTGTCTTGGTCACGTTGAGGGAGAGGTTGTTATCCTGGCACCACACGGCCAGGTCTCTGACCTCCTCCCTATAGGCTGTCTCATCGTTGTCGGTGATCAGGCCTACCACTGTTGTGTCGTCGGCAAACTTAATGATGGTGTTGGAGTCGTGCCTGGCCATGCAGTCATGGGTGAACAGAGAGTACAGGAGGGGACTGAGCACGCACCCCTGAGGGGCCCCCGTGTTGAGGATCAGTGTGGCAGATGTGTTGTTACCTACCCTTACCACCTGGGGGCGGCCCGTCAGGAAGTCCAGGATCCAGTTGCAGATGGAGGTGTTTAGTCCCAGGATCCTTAGCTTAGTGATGAGCTTTGAGGGCACTATGGTGTTGAATGCTGAGCTGTAGTCAATTAATAGCATTCTCACGTAGGTGTTCCTCTTGTCCAGGTGGGAAAGGGCAGTGTGGAGTGCAATAGAGATTGCATCATCTGTGGATCTGTTGGAGCGGTATGCAAATTAGAGTGGGTCTAGGGTTTCTGGGATAATGGTGTTGATGTGAGCCATGACCAGCCTTTCAAAGCACTTCATGGCTACAGACGTCAGTGCTACGGGTCGGTAGTCATTTAGGAAGGTTATCTTAGTGTCCTTGGGCACGGGGTCTATGGTGGTCTGCTTGAAACATGTTGGTATTACAGACTCAGTCAGGGACATGTTGAAAATGTCAGTGAAGACACTTGCCAGTTGGTCAGCACATGCTCGGAGTACACGTCCTGGTAATCCGTCTGGCCCTGCGGCCTTGTGAATGTTGACCTGCTTAAAAGTCTTACTCACATCGGTTACGGAGAGCGTGATCACATAGTCATCCGGAACAGCTGGTGCTCTCATGCATGCTTCAGTGTTGCTTGCCTCGAAGCGAGCATAGAAGTGGTTTAGCTCGTCTGGTAGGCTTGTGTCACTGGGAAGCTCGCGGCTGTGCTTCCCTTTGTAGTCTGTAATAGTTTTCAAGCCCTGCCACATCCGACGAGCGTCAGAGCCGGTGTAGTATGATTCAATCTTAGTCCTGTATTGACTCTTTGCCTGTTTGATGGTTCGTCGGAGGGCATAGCGGGATTTCGTATAAGCGTCCGGGTTAGAGTCCCGCTCCTTGAAAGCGGCAGCTCTACCCTTTAGCTCAGTGCGGATGTTTCCTGTAATCCATGGCTTCTGGTTGGGGTATGTACGTACGGTCACTGTGGGGACGACATCATCGATGCACTTATTGATGAAGCCAGTGACTGATGTGGTGTACTCCTCAATGCTATCTGAAGAATCCCGGAACATGTTCCAGTCTGTGCTAGCAAAACAGTCCTGTAGCTTAGCATCTGCGTCATCTGACCACTTTTTCATTAACCGAGTCACTGGTGCTTCCTGCTTTAGTTTTTTTTTATAAGCAGGAATCAGGAGGATAGAGTTATGGTCAGATTTGCCAAATGGAGGGCGAGGGAGAGCTTTGTATGCGTCTCTGTGTGTGGAGTAAAGGTGGTCTAGAGTTTTTTTTTCCTCTGGTTGCACATTTAACATGCTGGTAGAAATGAGGTAGAACGGATTTAAGTTTCCCTGCATTGAAGTCCCCGGCCACTAGGAGCGCTGCCTCTGGATGAGCGTTTTCCTGTTGACTTATGGCCTTATACAGCTCATTCAGTGCAATCTTAATGCCAGCATTGGTTTGTGGTGGTAAATAGACAGCTATGACAAATATAGATGAAAACTCTCTTGGTAAATAGTGTGGTCTACAGCTTATCATAAAATACTCTACCTCAGGCGAGCAAAACCTCGAGACTTCCTTAGTATTTGATTTTGTGCACCAGCTGTTGTTTACAAATATACACAGACCGCCACCCCTTGTCTTACCGGAGTCAGCCGTTCTATCCTGCCGATGTAGCGTATAGCCCGCTAGCTGTATGTTATCCATGTCGTCGTTCAGCCACGACTCGGTGAAACATAAGATATTACAGTTTTTAATGTCCCGTTGGTAGGATAACCGTAATCTTAGGTCATCCAATTTATTTTCCAATGACTGAAGATTGGCTAATAGGATTGATGGGAGCGGCAGTTTACTCGCTCGCCGTCGGATCCTTACAAGGCACCCCGACCTACGTCCACGATATCTCCGTCTCTTCCTCATGCGAATGACGGGGATTTGGGCCTTGTCGGGTGTCTGTAGGAAATCCTTCGCGGCTGCCTCGTTGAAGAAAAATTATTCGTCCAATAAGAGGTGAGTAATCGCTGTCCTGATATCCAGAAGCTCTTTTTGGTTATAAGAGACGATGGCAGAAACATTATGTACAAAATAAATTACAATTAATGCGGAAAAACACACATAATAGTACAATTGGTTAGAGGGCTGTAAAACGGCAGCCATCTTCTCCGGCGCATTTACATGGCTTATTCTCTGCATGGCAAAAAAAAACTACTCTTAAAGGACTTGGAGAAAATGTGCAACTCTGGACATTACTTGAAATTGTTTAACAAAACTAGTAACTCCTTGGTAGAAACAATTGGTAGTTTGTTTGTTACAATGACTCTCCATGACAACTTAGGTAAAATGGTATCTAATTACTCTGCTACCATGTGGTTTCTAAATACATTCCAGACAATTAGGGTAAAATAAAGCATTACTAGGAGTTTGACATCTTCTCTCCATGTATTAAATTAGTTGAAAAAATGTGCTAAGAAGGTTGTAACAATCATAAACGTGTCATGAAACGTTCATGTCAGATGTTATGAATGCCTATGTATTCCCCTTACACAGCTGCCAATGGGATGTATTGTTATTATCATAGTAAAGAAGAAAAAGTCCCGCACACTGTTGAAACTCCCAATGCACCACTTTATTGACAACGTTTCGAGCCGAAACGGATCTTCGTCAGGTCAAACAAACTGAGTGCTCACTTTCCAAAATATACACATTTAATCTCAAATGACCAATACGCACATGACGCATTGTGGGCGTGGAAACAATTCAATTCACTTTTGTGCACAATCAATCATAATCATAATCATATGGTCATAAAGGATTACATACAGTGGGGAGAACAAGTATTTGATACACTGCCGATTTTGCAGGTTTTCCTACTTACAAAGCATGTAGAGGTCTGTAATTTTTATCATAGGTACACTTCAACTGTGAGAGATGGAATCTAAAACAAAAATCCTGAAAATCACATTGTATGATTTTTAAGTAATTAATTTGCATTTTATTACATGACATAAGTATTTGATCACCTACCAACCAGTAAGAATTCCGGCTCTCACAGACCTGTTAGTTTTTCTTTAAGAAGCCCTCCTGTTCTCCACTCATTACCTGTTAACTGCACCTGTTTGAACTCGTTACCTGTATAAAAGACACCTGTCCACACACTCAATCAAACAGACTCCAACCTCTCCACAATGGCCAAGACCAGAGAGCTGTGTAAGGACATCAGGGATAAAATTGTAGACCTGCACAAGGCTGGGATGGGCTACAGGACAATAGGCAAGCAGCTTGGTGAGAAGGCGCCAACTGTTGGCGCAATTATTAGAAAATGGAAGAAGATCAAGATGACGGTCCAGAGGAGGAATGGGAGAAGGTCATGTGGTCTGATGAGACAAAAATATAGCTTTTTGGTCTAAACTCCACTCGCCGTGTTTGGAGGAAGAAGAAGGATGAGTACAACCCCAAGAACACCATCCCAACCGTGAAGCATGGAGGTGGAAACATTATTTTTGGGGATGCTTTTCTGCAAAGGGGACAGGACGACTGCACCGTATTGAGGGGAGGATGGATGGGGCCATGTATCGCGAGATCTTGGCCAACAACCTCCTTCCCTCAGTAAGAGCATTGAAGATGGGTCGTGGCTGGGTCTTCCAGCATGACAATGACCCGAAACACACAGCCAGGGCAACTAAGGAGTGGCTCCGTAAGAAGCATCTCAAGGTCCTGGAGTGGCCTAGCCAGTCTCCAGACCTGAACCCAATAGAAAATCTTTGGAGGGAGCTGAAAGTCCATATTGCCCAGCGACAGCCCCGAAACCTGAAGGATCTGGAGAAGGTCTGTATGGAGGAGTGGACCAAAATCCCTGCTGCAGTGTGTGCAAACCTGGTCAAGACCTACAGGAAACATATGATCTCTGTAATTGCAAATAAAGGTTTCTGTACCAAATATTAATTTCTGCTTTTCTGATGTATCAAATACTTATGTCATGCAATAAAATGCAAATTAATTACTTAAAAATCATACAATGTGATTTTCTGGATTTTTGTTTTAGATTCCGTCTCTCACAGTTGAAGTGTACCTATGATAAAAATTACAGACCTCTACATGCTTTGTAAGTAGGAAAACCTGCAAAATCGGCAGTGTATCAAATACTTGTTCTCCCCACTGTACATACAAATGGGTTCAAGTTAAAACCTAGGCAACAGAAAAAAAAGATTGTTGGAAACCGTTGGAATACCCGCCCGTATGACCATTACACGCAGGAGGTGATGTGGCGTTAGATATAATTCCAGTGACCTATTTCCAAAACAATTTGTGTAGCTCTAATAATTTGATGTCAATGAGATGGGCACATGTAGTAGTTACATAATCTAATATATATATGTACAAAATGACCAAGTATGAGACCTGGAAGGCAAGACAAATCAAAGTGACATATGTAAGAAATGGTCTGATATCAAAATCTTGGTTCAGACTTTTAGGAGACATGGTGCACAAACGGTGAATCCAATACAATCCTCTTCTCAATAATATATTATCAGTATCCGCCCACTCTTATGAGTCTTAACATGTTTGATACCAATGTATCTCAGAGCTAATATTGTGACGAGCCTCCATGAAATGCGCAGCCACAGGGTTTCTCTGGTCAAGGTACCTGATATTACTCCTGTGTTCTGCTATTCTTGTTTTCAGAGCTCGTTTCGTTTTTCCTACATAGCATAGGCCACAAATACATTTAAATCAGGTATATCACATTTTTTGTGGAACATGTAATGATCCCCTTGCCTGTGATAAGAGTGATTGAACATTGTGCATTTGTTCGTAAAGTTACACTTAGTACATCGACCACATCTGTAATTACAGTCCGGCACATTGTTTAGGTAGGTGCTACATGGCACCGGTGGAAGATCAGACCTTACCACCATTTGACTAATGTTGGGGGCGCGTCTGAAGACTACCCGCGTAGGTTCTTTAAACGTCTTTTCCAGTTGTGGATCAGTGCTCAAGATGTTGTAGTATCTAAACAGTTTATGAGGAACTTGGCTCTGCTTGCGGAAACATCTGGAAAACATTATTATAGGGGCCCCCTAAAACAGAGGAGAGTCTGCTATGTAGAGGCCAGGGATTGGTCTATTAAAATCACGCCATATTATGTTACATAGGATATAAATACCATGTTTTGAACAAAGGACGGGAAGGAAACAACATATTAACAGATTGGGCCGTTGTTCTCCAGATATCTGCAGATGTCTGTAAATTGATACTGTGATCTTTCATACAATAAATCTTTATAATCAAAGTACAGCGTCAGTGGAATTCTTATCATCACAGCATAGATCAGCATCGTTGTCTCTGACACCACAATGTGCCAGTGTTTTTATAATGATATGGTCGAACTGTTTACCAAGTGGGGAGTACTGAGGGAAGCATTGGACGTGTTGGTCAGGAGGGCGGGGTGGTTTGGGCGTGAGGCTGTCATCCTGAGTCATATTTTTATAACAATCCCTTGCGACATGCAGCCATTCCTCTGGGTAATCCCTCTGTCTGAAACGCTCATCCAGACAGTCGGCTTGTTTGTCATAGTCACTCTGTGTACAATACAGTGGGGGAAAAAAAGTATTTAGTCAGCCACCAATTGTGCAAGTTCTCCCACTTAAAAAGATGAGAGAGGCCTGTAATTTTCATCATAGGTACACGTCAACTATGACAGACAAAATGAGGAAAAAAAAGAAAATCACATTGTAGGATTTTATGGTGGAAAATAAGTATTTGGTCACCTACAAACAAGCAAGATTTCTGGCTCTCACAGACCTGTAACTTCTTCTTTAAGAGGCTCCTCTGTCCTCCACTCGTTACCTGTATTAATGGCACCTGTTTGAACTTGTTATCAGTATAAAAGACACCTGTCCACAACCTCAAACAGTCACACTCCAAACTCCACTATGGCCAAGACCAAAGAGCTGTCAAAGGACACCAGAAACAAAATTGTAGACCTGCACCAGGCTGGGAAGACTGAATCTGCAATAGGTAAGCAGCTTGGTTTGAAGAAATCAACTGTGGGAGCAATTATTAGGAAATGGAAGACATACAAGACCACTGATAATCTCCCTCGAACTGGGGCTCCACGCAAGATCTCACCCCGTGGGGTCAAAATGATCACAAGAACGGTGAGCAAAAATCCCAGAACCACACGGGGGGACCTAGTGAATGACCTGCAGAGAGCTGGGACCAAAGTAACAAAGCCTACCATCAGTAACACACTACGCCACCAGGGACTCAAATCCTGCAGTGCCAGACGTGTCCCCCTGCTTAAGCCAGTACATGTCCAGGCCCGTCTGAAGTTTGCTAGAGTGCATTTGGATGATCCAGAAGAGGATTGGGAGAATGTCATATGGTCAGATGAAACCAAAATAGAACTTTTTGGTAAAAACTCAACTCGTCGTGTTTGGAGGACAAAGAATGCTGAGTTGCATCCAAAGAACACCATACCTACTGTGAAGCATGGGGGTGGAAACATCATGCTTTGGGGCTGTTTTTCTGCAAAGGGACCAGGACGACTGATCCGTGTAAAGGAAAGAATGAATGGGGCCATGTATCGTGAGATTTGGAGTGAAAACCTCCTTCCATCAGCAAGGGCA
Organism: Coregonus lavaretus; assembly: GCF_964263955.1. Lineage (NCBI taxonomy): Eukaryota > Metazoa > Chordata > Actinopteri > Salmoniformes > Salmonidae > Coregonus > Coregonus lavaretus. Next base: position 66,494,609 of record NC_139990.1, read on the forward strand.
TTGAAGATGAAATGTGGCTGGGTCTTTCAGCATGACAATGATCCCAAACACACCGCCCGGGCACCGAAGGAGTGGCTTCGTAAGAAGCATTTCAAGGTCCTGGAGTGGCCTAGCAAGTCTCCAGATCTTAACCCCATAGAAAATATTTGGAGGGAGTTGAAAGTCCGTGTTGCCCAGCGACAGCCCCAAAACATCACTGCTCTAGAGGAGATCTGCATGGAGGAATGGGCCAAAATCCCAGCAACAGTGTGTGAAAACCTTGTGAAGACTTACGGAAAAACATTTGACCTGTGTCTTTGCCAACAAAGGGTATATAACAAAGTATTGAGAAACTTTTGTTATTGACCAAATACTTATTTTCCACCATAATTTGCAAATAAATTCATTAAAAATCCTACAATGTGATTTTCTGGATAGTTTTTTCTCTTTTTGTCTGTCATAATTGACGTGTACCTATGATGAAAATTACAGGCCTCTCTCATCTTTTTAAGTGGGAGAACTTGCACAATTGGTGGCTGACTAAATACTTTTTTTCCCCACTGTATATTGAAATCATTTGTAGTTGTATAGATGTGGTAGTCGTAGTGGTAACCCATTTTAATCTCAACTGATTCTGTATCATCAAAAATGTTACGGACAAGTGAAGTAGTATCCAAGTGCTTTCTGAATTACTCATGACTGTATTAATTTCCCTCTTAGATAAGGCCCCTCCAGCAGCTGCAAACACATACAGCATCACCTTCAGTCCAGAAAAAATAACAGCACAGACTGGCCTATGTGCTGTTATTTCATGTACTTTCACTCACCCTGCTAACGTCAAGCCTACCACAGCAATATGGTACAAATGCCACTCAAATGGCAAATGTGATCAGCATAAAAACATCATTTTCCACTCCAAAGATCCCTCTGAGGCTCAGGAGGGTTATAAACAGAGAGTGTCTCTTCTGGAGACAGACCTGACAAAGGGGAACTGTAGTGTGATCATCAATGACATAAGAGAAAAGGACACTGGAATGTATCAATTCAGAATGTTAGAAGGACAATTTACATACCCACGGAAAATGAAAATCACATGTAGTGACAGGTACAGCATGACTATTACTGTCAGTTACATTGACATGACAATTACTGTAGTTAAATATGTACACTGACTGTAACATACAGCTACATACAGTGCATTCGGAAAGTGTTCAGACCCATTAACTTTTTCCACATTTTGTTACATCACATTCTTATTCTAAAAAGGATTCAATAAATAAAAAATCCTCATCAATCTACACACAATACCCCATAATGACAAAGCGAAAACTGGTTTTTAGAAATGTTTGCAAATGTATTAAGAATAAAAAACAGAAATACCTTATTTACATAAGTATTCAGACCATTTGCTATGAGACTCGAAATTGAGCTCAGGTGCATCCTGTTTCCATTGATCATTCTTGAGATATTTCCACAACTTTATTGGAGTCTACCTGTGGTAAATTCAATTGATTGGACATGATTTGGAAAGGCACACACCTGTCTATATAAGGTCCCACAGTTGGCAGTGCATGTCAGAGCAAAAACCAAGCCATGAGGTCAAAGAAATTGTCCGTAGAGCTCCGAGACAGGATTGTGTCGAGGCACAGATCTGGGGAAGGGTACCAAAAAATGTCTGCAGCATTGAAGGTCCCCAAGAACACAGTGGCCTCCAACATTCTTAAATGGAATAAGTTTGGAACCACCAAGACTCTTCCTAGAGCTGGCCGCCCGGCCAAACTGAGCAATCAGGGGAGAAGGGCCTTGGTCAGGAAGGTGACCAAGAACCCGATGGTCACTGACAGAGCTCCAGAATTCCTCTGTGGATTTGAGAGAAACTTCCAGAAGGACAACCATCTCTGCAGCACTCCACCAATCAGGCATTTATGGTAGAGTGGCCAGATGGAAGCCACTCCTCAGTAAAATGCACATGACAGCCCACTTGGAGTTTGCCAAAAGGCACCTAAAGACTCTCAGACCATGAGAAACATGATTCTCTGGTCTGATGAAACCAGATTGATCTCTTTGGCTTGAATGCCAAGTGTCACGTCTGGAGGAGGTGAAGCATAGTGGTGGCAGCATCATGCTGTGGGGATGTTTTTCAGTGGCAGGGACTGGGAGACTAGTCAGGATCGAAGGGAAAGATGAACAGAGCAAAGTACAGAGAGATCCTTGATGAAAACCTGCTCCAGAGCTCTCAGGACCTCAAACTGGGGTGAAGGTTCACCTTCCAACAGGACAACAACCCTAACCACACAGCCAAGACAACGCAGGAGTGGCATCGGAGGAGATGGCTGCCGTTTTACAGGCGCCTAACCAATTTTGCTATTTTGTGTGTTTTTTCACGTTATTTGTAACTTCTTTTGTACATAATGTTTCTGCCACCGTCTCTTATGACCGAAAAGAGCTTCTGGATATCAAGACAGCGATTACTCACCTCGTACTGGACGGAAAAAAAATATTTAACGAGTCGGACGCAAAGGATTTTCTTCACACACACGACAAGGCCCAGATCCCCGTCATTCGCATGAGAAAGAGACAGAGATATCGAGGACGTAGGTCGGGGTGCCTTGTAAGGATCCGATGGCGAGTGGGTAATCTGCCTCTACCGTCAGTCCAATTAGCCAACTTACAATCGTTGGATAACAAAATAGACGAACAACGATCACGGATATCCTACCAACGGGACATTAAAAAATTGTAATATCTTATGTTTCACCGAGCCGTGGCTGAATGACGACATGGATAACATACAGCTGGCGGGATATACGCTGTATTGGCAAGATAGAACAGCTGCCTCCGGTAAGACAAGGGCTGGCGGTCTGTGTATATATATTTTATTTTTATTTAACCTTTTTTTAACCAGGTAAGACCCATTGAGGTTAAAAACCTATTTTGCGAGGGCGACCTGGCAAGAAGGAAAAACAGGGAACTAGCAGCGTGTACATCAAAAATTACAGAAAAATACAAAATACACACAAAAGACAAAGTGTCACAAGTTACAGATACAATTGAAGATTAGAAACAACTGCAGCTATCACAAACAGTGTTGTCGATCAGATTCTTAAAAAATGGCAAGGACACTAACTCCCCTAACTTTAATATACACTGCTCAAAAAAATAAAGGGAACACTAAAATAACACATCCTAGATCTGAATGAATGAAATAATCTTTTTAAATACTTTTTTCTTTCCATAGTTGAATGTGCTGACAACAAAATCACACAAAAATGATCAATGGAAATCAAATGTATCAACCCATGGAGGTCTGGATTAGGAGTCACCCTCAAAATTAAAGTGGAAAACCACACTACAGGCTGATCCAACTTTGATGTAATGTCCTTAAAACAAGTCAAAATGAGGCTCAGTAGTGTGTGTGGCCTCCACATGCCTGTATGACCTCCCTACAACACCTAGGCATGCTCCTGATGAGGTGGCGGATGGTCTCCTGAGGGATCTCCACCCAGACCTGGACTAAAGCATCCACCAACTCCTGGACAGTCTGTGGTGCAACATGGCGTTGGTGGATGGAGCGAGACATGATGTCCCAGATGTGCTCAATTGGATTCAGGTCTGGGGAACGGGCGGGCCAGTCCATAGCATCAATGCCTTACTCTTGCAGGAACTGCTGACACACTCCAGCCACATGAGGTCTAACATTGTCTTGCATTAGGAGGAACCCAGGGCCAACCGCACCAGCATATGGTCTCACAAGGGGTCTGAGGATCTCATCTCGGTACCTAATGGCAGTCAGGCTACCTCTGGCGAGCACATGGAGGGCTGTGCGGCCCCCCAAAGAAATGCCACCCCACACCATGACTGACCCACCGCCAAACCGGTCATGCTGGAGGATGTTGCAGGCAGCAGAACGTTCTCCACGGCGTCTCCAGACTCTGTCACATGTGCTCAGTGTGAACCTGCTTTCATCTGTGAAGAGCACAGGGCGCCAGTGGCGAATTTGCCAATCTTGGTGTTCTCTGGCAAATGCCAAACGTCCTGCACGGTGTTGGGCTGTAAGCTCAACCCCCACCTGTGGATGTCGGGCCCTCATACCACCCTCATGGAGTCTGTTTCTGACCGTTTGAGCAGACACATGCACATTTGTGGCCAGCTGGAGGTCATTTTGCAGGGCTCTGGCAGTGCTCCTCCTGCTCCTCCTTGCACAAAGGCGGAGGTAGCAGTCCTTCTGCTGGGTTGTTGCCCTCCTACGGCTTCCTCCACGTCTCCTGATGTACTGGCCTGTCTCCTAGTAGCGCCTCCATGCTCTGGACACTACGCTGACAGACACAGCAAACCTTCTTGCCACAGCTCGCATTGCTGTGCCATCCTGGATGAGCTGCACTACCTGAGCCACTTGTGTGGGTTGTAGACTCCGTCTCATGCTACCACTAGAGTGAAAGCACCGCCAGCATTCAAAAGTGACCAAAACATCAGCCAGGAAGCATAGGAACTGAGAAGTGGTCTGTGGTCACCACCTGCAAAACCAGTCCTTTATTGGGGGTGTCTTGCTAATTGCCTATAATTTCCACCTGTTGTCTATTCCATTTGCACAACAGCATGTGAAATGTATTGTCAATCAGTGTTGCTTCCTAAGTGGACAGTTTGATTTCACAGAAGTGTGATTGACTTGGAGTTACATTGTGTTGTTTAAGTGTTCCCTTTATTTTTTTGAGCAGTGTATTTTGAAGCATGTTCCAGGATGAATCAAATCAAATCAAATGTTATTTGCCACATGCGCCGAATACAACAGGTGTAGACATTACAGTGAAATGCTTACAAGCCCTTAACCAACAATGCAGTTTTTCTTAAAGAAAAAAAGAAAATTAAAAAGTGTTAACTAAAAAAAAATAAAAGAGCAGCAGTAAAGTAAAAGAACAGGCTATATACAGGGGGCTACCAGTACAGAGTCAATGTGCGGGGGCACCGGCTAGTTGAGGGTATGTACATGTGGGTAGAGTTAAAGTGACTATGCATAAATAATAAACAGAGTAGCAGCAGCGTAAAGGAGGGGGATGGGGTGGGGGGCAGTGCAAATAGTCTGGGTAGCCATGATTAGCTGTTCAGGAGTCTTATGGCTTGGGGGTAGAAGCTGTTGAGAAGCCTTTTGGACCTACACTTGGCGCTCTGGTATCGCTTGCCGTGCTGCAGCAGAGGGAACAGTCTATGACTAGGATGGCTGGAGTCTTTGACAATTTCTAGGGCTTTCCTCTGACACTGCCTTTTGTAGAGGTCCTGGATGGTCAGAAGCTTGGCCCCAGTGATGTACTGGGCCGTACGCACTACCCTCTGTAGTGCCTTGCGGTCGGAGGCCAAGCAGTTGCCATACCAGGTGGTGATGCAACCAGTCAGGATGCTCTCGATGGTGCAGCTGTAGAACTTCTTGAGGATCTGAGGACCCATCCCAAATCTTTTCAGTCTCCTGAGGGGGAATAGGCTTTGTCGTGTCCTCTTCATGACTGTCTTGGTGTGTTTGGACCATGATAGTTTGTTGGTGATGTGGACACCAAGGAACTTGAAGCTCCCACCTGTTCCACTACAGCCCTGTCGATGAGAATGGGGGCGTGCTCAGTCCTTTTTTTTTCCTGTAGTCCACAATCATCTCCTTTGTCTTGATCACAATGAGGGAGAGGTTGTTATCCTGGCACCACACGGCCAGGTCTCCGACCTCCTCCCTATAGGCTGTCTCATCGTTGTCGTTGATCAAGCCTACCACTGTTGTGTCGTCGGCAAACTTAATGATGGTGTTGGAGTCATGCCTTGCCATGCAGTCATGGGTGAACAGAGAGTACAGGAGGGGACTGAGCACGCACCCATGACGGGCCCCCGTGTTGAGGATCAGCGTGGCAGATATGTTGTTACCTATCCTTACCACCTGGGGGTGGCCCGTCAGGAAGTCCAGGATCCAGTTGCAGAGGGAGGTGTTTAGTCCCAGGATCCTTAGCTTAGTGATGAGCTTTGAGGGCACTATGGTGTTAAACGCTGAGCTGTAGTCAATGAATAGCATTCTCACGTAGGTGTTCCTCTTGTCCAGGTGGGAAAGGGCAGTGTGGAATGCAATAGAAATTGCATCATCTGTGGATCTGTTGGGGCGGTATGCAAATTAGAGTGGGTCTAGGATTTCTGGGATAATGGTGTTGATGTGAGCCATGACCAGTCTTTCAAAGCACTTCATGGCTACAGACATGAGTGCTATGGGTCAGTAGTCATTTAGGCAGGTTATCTTAGTGTCCTTGGGCACAGGGACTATGGTGGTCTGCTTGAAAGATGTTGGTATTACAGACTCAGTCAGGGACATGTTGAAAATGTCAGTGAAGACACTTGCCAGTTGGTCAGCACATGCTCGAAGTAATCTGTTACCTGCTTAAAAGTCTTACTCACATCGGCTACGGAGAGCATGATCACATAGTCATCCGGAACAGCTAATGCTCTCATGCATGTCTCAGTGTTGCTTGCCTCGAAGCGAGCATAGAAGTGATTTAGCTCATCTGGTAGGCTTGTATCACTGGGCAGCTCGCGGCTGTGCTTCCCTTTGTAGTCTGTAATCGTTTTCAAGCCCTGCCACATCCGACGAGCGTCAGAGCCGGTGTAGTACGATTCAATCTTAGTCCTGTATTGACTCTTTGCCTGTTTGATGGTTCGTCGGAGGGCATAGCGGGATTTCGTATAAGCGTCCGGGTTAGAGTCCCGCTCCTTGAAAGAGGCAGCTCTACCCTTTAGCTCAGTGCGGATGTTGCCTCTAATCCATGGCTTCTGGTTGGGGTATGTACGTACGTTCACTGTGGGGACGACGTCATCGATGCACTTATTGATGAAGCCAGTGACTGATGTGGTGTACTCCTCAATGCTATCTGAAGAATCCCGGAACATATTCCAGTCTGTGCTAGCAAAACAGTCCTGTAGCTTAGCATCTGTGTCATCTGACCACTTTTTTATTAACCGAGTCACTGGTGCTTCCTGCTTTCGTTTTTGCTTATAAGCAGGAATCAGGAGGATAGAGTTATGGTCAGATTTGCCAAATGGAGGGTGAGGGAGAGCTTTTTATGCGTCTCTGTGTGTGGAGTAAAAGTGGTCTAGAGTTATTTTTCCTCTGGTTGCACATTTAACATGCTGGTAGAAATTAGGTAGAACGGATTTAAGTTTCTCTGCATTAAAGTCCCCGGCCACTAGGAGCGCTGACTCTGGATGAGCGTTTTCCTGTTGACTTATGGCCTTATACAGCTCATTGAGTGCAATCTTAGTTCCAGTATTGGTTTATGGTGGTAGATACAGTTTGGGAAAAAATTATTTGATCCCCTGCTGATTTTGTACGTTTGCCCACTGACAAAGAAATGATCAGTCTATACTTTCAATGGTAGGTTTATTTGAACAGTGAGAGACAGAATAACAACAAGTAAGTCGCTTTGGATAAAAGCGTCTGCTAAATGGCATATTATATTATTATTATATTATTATATTATTATTATATTATATATTATATTATAATATTATAACAAAAAATCCAGAAAAACTTTTATAAATTGATTTGCATTTTAATGAGGGAAATAAGTATTTGACCCCCTCTCAATCAGAAAGATTTCTGGCTCCCAGGTGTCTTTTATACAGGTAACGAGCTGAGATTAGGAGCACACTCTTAAAGGGAGTGCTCCTAATCTCAGCTTGTTACCTGTATAAAAGACACCTGTCCACAGAAGCAATCAATCAATCCGATTCCAAACTCTTTACCATGGCCAAGACCAAAGAGCTCTCCAAGGATGTCAGGGACAAGATTGTAGACCTACACAAGGCTGGAATGGGCTACAAGACCATCGACAAGCAGCTTGGTGAGAAGGTGACAACAGTTGGTGCGTTTATTCGCAAATGGAAGAAACACAAAATAACTGTCAATCTCCCTCGGCCTGGGGCTCCATGCAAGATCTCACCTCGTGGAGTTGCAATGATCATGAGAACGGTGAGGAATCAACCCAGAACTACATGGGAGGATCTTGTCAATGATCTCAAGGCAGCTGGGACCATAGTCACCAAGAAAACAATTGGTAACACACTACGCCGTGAAGGACTGAAATCCTGCAGCGCCCGCAAGGTCCCCCTGCTCAAGAAAGCACATATACAGGGCCGTCTGAAGTTTGCCAATGAACATCTGAATGATTCAGAGGAGAACTGGGTGAAAGTGTTGTGGTCAGATGAGACCAAAATCGAGCTCTTTGGCATCAACTCAACACGCCGTGTTTGGAGGAGGAGGAATGCTGCCTATGACCCCAAGAACACCATCCCCACGTCAAACATGGAGGTGGAAACATTATGATTTGGGGGTGTTTTTCTGCTAAGGGGACAGGACAACTTCACCGCATCAAAGGGACGATGGACGGGGCCATGTACCGTCAAATATTGGGTGAGAACCTCCTTCCCTCAGCCAGGGCATTGAAAATGGGTTGTGGATGGGTATTCCAGCATGACAATGACCCAAAACAAACGGCCAAGGCAACAAAGGAGTGGCTCAAGAAGAAGCACATTAAGGTCCTGGAGTGGCCTAGCCTTAATCCCATAGAAAATCTGTGGAGGGAGCTGAAGGTTCGAGTTGCCAAACGTCAGCCTCGAAACCTAAATGACTTGGAGAAGATCTGCAAAGAGGTGTGGAACAAAATCCCTCCTGAGATGTGTGCAAACCTGGTGGCCAACTACAGGAAACGACTGACCTCTGTGATTGCCAACAAGGGTTTTGCCACCAAGTACTAAGTCATGTTTTACAGAGGGGTCAAATACTTATTTCCCTCATTAAAATGCAAATAAATTTATAAAAATTTTGACATGCGTTTTTCTGGATTTTCTTGTTGTTATTCTGTCTCTCACTGTTCAAATAGACCTACCATTAAAAGTATAGACTGATCATGTCTTTGTCAGTGGGCAAACGTACAAAATCAGCAGGGGATCAAATACTTTTTTCCCTCACTGTAGACATCTACGAAAAATATAGATGAAAACTTTGGTAAATAGTGTGGTCTACAGCTTATCATGAGATACTCTACCTCCGGCGAGCAAAACCTTCAGACCTCCTTAGTGTTAGATTTTATGCACCAGCTTTTGTTTACAAATATACACAGACCGCCACCCCTTGTCTTACCGGAGTCACCCGTTCTATCCTGACGATGTAGCGTATATCCCGCCAGCTGTATGTTATCAATGTTGTCGTTCAGCCACGACTCTGTGAAACATAAGATATTACAGTTTTTAATGTTCCGTTGGTAGGATAACCTTAATCGTTGGTCGTCCAATTTGTTTTCAAATGATTGAACATTGGCTAATAGGATTGATGGAAGAGGCAGTTTACTCGCTTACCGTCGGATCCTTACAAGGCACCCCGACCTACGTCCACGATATCTCTGTCACTTTCTCATGCGAATGACAGGGATTTGGGCCTTGTCGGGAGTCTGTAGGATATCCTTTGCGTCCGACTCGTTGAAGAAAAAATCTTTGTCCAATACGAGGTGAGAAATCGCTGTCCTGATATCCAGAAGCTCTTTTTGTTCATAAGAGACGGTGGCAGAAACATTATGTACAGAATAAATTACAAATAACGCAAAAAAACACACATAATAGTACAATTGGTTAGAGGGCTGTATTATGGGGAAAATATTGTTTCCCCATCTCAGTTCTAGCCTTAGGAACAGACAAAGACAGCAGCGACTGTGAACGAAGACTGTATTGAGTGACTGATCTGGTCAGTAAGGAACAGAGATACAAAGGGAATTGTCCTATCAATGCTTTGTACACAAAAGTGTACCAGTGCTTTAGCCTCCTGGTGGAGAGAGAGGTCCATTGCACCATGGCATACGAATCACAGTGACGGGTGAGTGATCTAGCATTTGTAATAAATCTTAAGTGGCGCAGTGGTCTAAGGCACTGCATCGCAGTGCTAACTGTGCCACTAGAGATCCTGGTTTGAATCCAGGCTCTGTCGCAGCCGGCCGCTACCGGGAGACTCATGGGTGGCGCACAATTGGCCCAGCGTCGTCCAGGGTAGGGGAGGGAATGGCCGGCAGGGATATAGCTCAGTTGATAGAGCATGGCGTTTGCAACGCCAGGGTTGTGGGTTTGATTCCCACGGGGGGCCAGTATAAAAAAATAAAAAAAATGTATTCACTAACTGTAAGTCGCTCTGGATAAGAGCGTCTGCTAAATGACTAAAATGTAAATGATACACTGTGTCCAGAGTTTTTAAGGTACTTGCTGAGGCCTGCATATAGACAATACCACCATAATCCAGCACTGATAAAAAAGTGCTTTGAACAAGATCCTTTCTGAAAAACTTTGAAAAGCAAGATTTGTTCCTAAAATAAAAACTCAATTTCAACTTCAGTTTCTTGGTCAAGTTATCAATGTGCTGTTTAAAATTCAGCTTTTCATCAAACTAAATCCCAAGATACTTATAGGAGGTGACCTTATCAATTTGCTGGCCTTTTATAGTTAAAATGAGGTAGGGAATCTCATGATAAGCTGTAGACCACACTATTTACCAAGAGTGTTTTCATCAATATTTTTCATAGCTGTCTATTTCCCACCACAAACCGATGCTGGCACTAAGACCGCACTCAATGAGCTGTATAAGGTCATAAGCAAACAGGAAAACGCTCATCCAGAGGCGGTGCTCCTAGTGGCCGGGGACTTTAATGCAGGAAAATGTAAATCTGTTTTACCTAATTTCTACCAGCATGTTAAATGTGCAAACAGAAGGCAGAAAAAAACTCTATACACAGACGCGTACAAAGCTCTCCCTCGCCCTCCATTTGGCAAATCTGACCATAATTCTATCCTCCTGATTCCTGTTTACAAGCAAAAACGAAAGCAGGAAGCACCAGTGACTCGGTCAATAAAGCAGTGGTCAGATGACGCAGATGCTTAGCTACAGGACTGTTTTGCTAGCACAGACTGGAATGTGTTCAGGTATTGTTCCGATGGCATCGTCGGAGTACACCACATCAGTCACTGGCTTCATCAATAAGTGCATCGATGACGTCGTCCCCACAGTGACCGTACATACATACCCCAACCAGAAGCCATGGATTACAGGCAACATCCGCACTGAGCTAAAGGGTAGAGCTGCCGCTTTCAAGAAGAGGGACTCTAACCCGGACACTTACAAGAAATCCCGCTATGCCCTCGGACGAACCATCAAACAGGCAGCGCGTCAATACAGGACTAAGATTGAATCGTACTACACCTGCTCCAATGGTCGTCGGATGTGGCAGGGCTCGCAAACTATTACAGACTACAAAGGGAAGCACAGCTGCGAGCTGCCCAGTGACACAAGCCTACCAGATGAGCTAAATTACTTCCATGCTCGTTTCGAGGCAAGCAATATTGAAGCATACATGAGAACATCAGCTGTTCCGGATGACTCTGTGATCATGCTCTCTGTAGCCAATGTGAGTAAGACCTTTAAACAGGTTAACAATCACAAGGCCGCAGGGTCAGACGGATTACCAGGATGTGTACTCTGAGCATGCGCTGACCAACTGGCAAGTGTCTTCACTGACATTTTCAAACTATCCCTGACTGAGTCTGTAATACCAACATGTTTCAAGCAGACCAGCATAGTCCCTGCACCCAAGAACACTAACGTAACCTGCCTAAATGACTACCGACCCATAGCACTCACGTCTGTAGCCATGGAGTGCTTTGAAAGGCTGGTCTTGGCTCACATCAACGCCATTATCCCAGAAACCCTAGACCAACTCCATTTGCATACCGCCCAAACAGATCCACAGATGATGCAATCTCTATTGCACTCCACGCTGCCCTTTCCCACCTGGACAAAAGGAACACCTACGTGAGAATGCTTTTCATTGACTACAGCTCAGCGTTCAACACCATCATTAAGTTTGCCGACGACACAACAGTGGTAGGCCTAATCACCGACAACGATGAGACAGCCTATAGGAAGGAGCTCAGAGACCTGGTCAGGATAACAACCTCTCCCTCAACGTGATCAAGACAAAGGGGATGATTGTGGCCTACAGGAAAAAGAGGACCGAGCACGCCCTCCATTCTCATGGACGGGGCTGTAGTGGAGCAGGTTGAGAGCTTCAAGTTACTTGGTGTCCACATCACCAACAAACTCTCATGGTCCCAACACACCAAGACAGTCATGAAGAGGGCACGACAAAGCCTATTCCCCCTCGGGAGACTGAAAAGATTTGGCATGGGTCCTCAGATCCTCAAAAAGTTATACAGCTGCACCATCGAGAGCATCCTGACTGGTTGAATCACTGCCTGGTATGGCAACTGCTCGGCCTCCGACCGCAAGGCACTACAGAGGGTAGTGCGTACGGCCCAGTACATCACTGGGGCCAATCTTCTGACCATCCAGGACCTCTACAAAAGGCAGTGTCAGAGGAAAGCCCTAGAAATTGTCAAAGACTCCAGCCATCCTAGTCATAGACTGTTCCCTCTGCTGCAGCACGGCAAGCGGTACCGGAGCGCCAAGTGTAGGTCCAAAAGGCTTCTTAACAGCTTCTACCCCTAAGCCATCAGACTCCTGAACAGCAAAACAAATGGCTACCCGGACTATTTGCATTGTTCCATCCCACCCCCTCTTTTACGCTGCAGCTACTCTCTGTTTATTATTTATGCATAGTCACTTTAACTCTACCTACATGTACATATTACCTCAATTACATCGACTAATCTTTGCCCCCCGCACATTTACTCTGTACCAGTACCCCCTGTATATAGCCTGGCTACTGTTATTTTACTGCTGCTCTTTAATTATTTTTTAATTGTATTTTTTAATTATCTATTTTTACTTAACACTTATTTTTCTTAAAACTGCATTGTTGGTTAAGGGCTTGTAAGTACGGATTTCACTGTAAGGTCTACACCTGTTGTATTCGGCGCATGTGACAAATACAAATGTATTTGGTTTGATTTTATTTGACAAGTCTCTGAATGTCCTTGAGTGGCCCAGCCAGAGTACAGACTTGAACCCGATCGAACATCTCTGGAGAGACCTGAAAATAGCTGTGCAGCGACGCTCCCCATCCAACCTGACAGAGCTTGTGTGGATCTGCATAGAAGAATGAAAGAAACTCCCCAAATACAGGTGTGCCAAGCTTGTAGCATCATACCCAAGACGACTTGAGGCTGTAATCGCTGCCAAAGGTTCTTCAACAAAGTACTGAGTAAAGGATCTGAATACTTACAGCACCAGTCAAAAGTTTGGACACACCTACTCATTCAAGGGTTTTTCTTTATTTTTACTATTTTCTACTTGGTAGAATAATAGTGAAGACATCAAAACTATGAAATAACACTTATGGAATCATGTAGTAACCAAAAAAGTGTTAAAGAAATCAAAATATATATTATATTTGAGATTCTTCAAATAGCCACCCTTTGCCTTGATGACAGCTTTAAATACTCTTGGCATTCTCTCAACCAGCTTCACCTGGAATGTTTTTCCAACAGTCTTGAAGGAGTTCCCACATATGCTGAGCACTTACACCTGTTCCCAATTATGTTGTATTGTATTCCCTTTATAACCCTCTGTCTCTCATTGTGTATTGTGTGTGATAGTTTTTTCGTCATTTCGGCAGTTGCTATTGTGTGCGGGTTATTGTTCCTCCCTGTTAGGAGGTTTGTTTTGTACTCTGATTACTTTGTTCAGTAAAGTACGTTGCCAGTAGCTCAGTGTCCTGCTTTTGACTTCGCCTACCACATACACGTCGCTTGACAGAATCACACACCTTCCATGGAGTCAGCGGGAGCGGCGGTTCCAGCATGATCCAGGCTCTCGGCACCGCCATGGAACGGGTGGTGAGCACCATGGAGCGATGGGAAAGAGGAGGTTTGCCTACACCTCCTCCGACTATACCACCACCATCAGCGATGCCCATCGCTTCACCTCCAGGGTCCAGTGGGATTCGGCTCTCGCTCCCGAGGGCTTATGATGGCACAGCTGCCGGGTGTCAGGGTTTCCTGCTCCAGGTCGAACTCTACCTGACAACCATCCACCCGGTGCCCTCGGGATACGAGAGCGTGTCCGCCCTCATCTCCTGTCTGTCCGGAAAGGCGCTGGAGTGGGCCAACGCCGAGTGGGGGGGAATAGACGCCGCTACTGTCAACTATGCGGAGTTCACCCGCCGCTTCAGGGCAGTATTCGATCATCCACCAGAGGGTAAAGCGGCGGGTGAGCGTCTATTCCACCTCAGACAGGGGAGGAGGAGCGCGCAGGAGTTCGCACTGGACTTCCGGATGCTGGCTGCCAACGCGGGATGGAATGAGAGGGCCCTCATCGAGCACTACTGATGTAGCCTGCGGGAGGATGTGCGTCGGGAATTGGCCAGCAGGGACACCAACCTACGCTTCGACCAACTGGTGGACATGTCGATTCACCTGGATACCCTGTTGGCTACTCGCGGACGTCTGGATTCGGGGCCGTCCATTCCATCCCCCAGCACTTCCGAGCCGACCCCTATGGAGCTCGGAGGTGCTGGTACTAGGGAGACCAGGAGAGGGGCCGTCCCCTGCACCAACTGTGGCCGCAGAGGACACACTGCTGGTCGGTGCTGGGAAGGGTCTCCTAGGAATCGAGGCAGTAGGCAGCGCACTGATGAGTCATTCCAGGTGAGTAGGCACCCAACTCACCCAGAGCTCCCTGTTGCACATATGTGTATTAAAGTTGTGTTTTTCCCGAGGTTTTTCCTCATTCCCAGCATAAGGCGCTAGTAGATTCAGGCGCAGCTGGGAATTTTATCGATCGCCAGTTTACCTATAAGTTAGGGATTCCTATTGTTCCAGTTGATGTGCCCTTCCCTATCCATGCCCTAGATAGCCGCACTTTGGGGTCAGGGTTGATTAGGGAGGTCACAGCGCCTCTCAGGATGGCCATGAGGAGATAATTTGTTTGTATTTGATTGATTCTCCTGCGTTTCCCGTGGTGTTGGAGCTTCCCTGGTTAACTTCTCATGACACCAACATTTCATGGCAACAGAGGGCTCTCAAGGGATGGTCTGATCAGTGTTTCGGGAGGTGTGTAGGTGTTTCCGTAGGGGCAACGACGGTGGAAAGTCCGAACCAAGTTCCCACCATGCACATTCCACCTGAATATGCCGATTTGGCTCTCGCCTTCTGTAAAAAGAAGGCGACTCAATTACCACCCCATCGACAGGGGGATTGTGCGATAAACCTCCAAGTAGGCGCTGCGCTTCCCCGAAGTCATGTGTATCCTCTGTCTCAGGAGGAGACGGCGGCTATGGAGACATATGTCACCGAATCTCTGAGACAGGGATACATACGGCCGTCCACTTCCCCTGCGTCATCGAGTTTATTTTTTGTGAAGAAGAAGGATGGGGGTTTACGCCCGTGTATTGACTACCGTGGTCTCAATCAGATCACAATCAAATACAGCCATCCTCTTCCTCTGATTGCTAGTATGACGTAGTCATTACACGGGGCGCGATTCTTCACAAAATTGGATCTCAGGAGCGCGTACAACCTGGTGCGCATTAGGGAGGGTGATGAGTGGAAGACAGCATTTAGTACCACCTCGGGTCACTATGAGTACCTCGTCATGCCATACGGGTTAATGAATGCTCCTTCAGTCTTCCAATCGTTTGTGGATGAGATTTTCCGGGACTTGCATGGACAGGGTGTAGTGGTGTATATTGATGACATTCTAATATACTCCGCTACATGAGCCGAGCATGTGTCCCTGGTTCGTCTGGTGCTTGGTAGACTGTTGGAGCATGACCTGTATGTGAAGGCGGAGAAATGTCTGTTCTTCCAGGAGTCCATCTCCTTCCTGGGACACCGGTTGTCCGCGTCAGGGGTGGAGATGGAAATTGACCGCGTTTCAGCCGTGCGCAATTGGCAGACTCCCACCACGGTGAAGGAGGTGCAGCGGTTCTTGGGTTTTGCCAATTACTACCGGAGGTTTATCCAGGGCTTTGGGCAGGTAGCAGCTCCCATTACCTCCCTGCTAAAGGGGGGTCCGGTGCGTCTGCAGTGGTCGGCTGAGGCGGACAGGGCTTTTAGGCATCTGAAGGACCTGTTTACCTCGGCTCCAGTGCTGGCACATCCGGATCCCTCTTTGGCATTCCAAGTTGAAGTGGATGCGTCCGAGGCTGGGATCGGTGCTGTACTGTCTCAGTGCTCGGGTACGCCACCTAAACTCCGCCGCTGTGCTTTCTTTTTGTAAGAAGCTCAGTCCAGCGGAGCGCAATTATGATGTGGGGGACAGGGAGCTGTTAGCTGTGGTTCAAGCCCTGAAGGTGTGGAGGCATTGGCTTGAGGGGGCTAAACACCCTTTTCTCATTTTGACTGACCATCGTAACCTGGAGTACATCCGGGCGGCGAGGAGGCTGAACCCTCGCCAGGCAAGGTGGGCTATGTTTTTCACCCGATTTGTATTTACGCTCACCTATAGACCAGGGTCCCAGAACGCTAAGGCAGACGCCCTGTCCCGACTATATGACACAGAGGAGAGGTCCATTGAGCCCACTTGTGTATTGTGTGTGATAGTTTTTTTGTCATTTCGGCAGTTGCTATTGTGTGCGGGTTATTGTTCCTCCCTGTTAGGAGGTTTGTTTTGTACTCTGATTACTTTGTTCAGTAAAGTACGTTGCCAGTAGCTCAGTGTCCTGCTTTTGACTTCGCCTACCGCATACACGTCGCTTGACACCTTCCCAATTCTCCCTTTCCAAAGTCTGATTTTTTCTAAACATTGGTGGACCTTTTTTGGCATTATTTGTAGCAGTAAGACACTTTTTACAGGGGTAGCATAGACATGATGCTGTCACACTGTGTCTGATTATGTTTCTCTGACGTCTGGTACACAGATGTAAAACTCACTTCTGTGTTTTGTATTTCCTGTGTCCAGTTCTGACCCAGAAGCCCTCAGTGTTGACTCCTCCTCTGACAGAGGGAGAACCAGCCACTCTGACCTGCACCGCCCCGGGGATCTGCTCTGGAACTCCTCCTAACATCACATGGACATGGAGAGGGACAGGGGACAACATCACTGAGCTCCGAGACAACAGCACCATACAGGAGAAAGAGGACCTGACCAGCATCACAAGAACCCACTTCTCAGATTTGACCTTTACCCCCTCAACTAAGCATCACAGCACCAAGATCACATGTCTGGTGACATTCAATGGCAGCGTCACCACTAAGAAGACACTGAAATTGAATGTGACATGTAAGTACTGTTCGTTATCTGACCTTCACGTTGTGCTTTAACAGTTCTATTTTATGAACGTAATCTGTATGCACTGTTCTTTGTTTTCTAGATGTGAAGGAACCCAAGATCTTTGGTAGTAACAAAGTGAGAGAGGGTGATACCCTGAATCTGACCGGTAGTGTTGACAGCTAACCACCATCATCATCTAACATCACCTGGAGTAAGAATGGGACAACCGCTTTGGAACAGAATAGCTCTGGACTGGCCACTCTCACCATCTCTAACATGACAAGAGAGCATGCTGGGGAGTATGTGTGTACAGCTCAACACCACAACAGGACTCTGACAGCTTCCACTGTTGTCACTGTGATGTGTGAGTACAAACAGCACTGTACAGACTTGATTGAAAATGGCTTGCGACATGTTGTTACCTTTAAATTGCCTATGATTTATCTTCCCTCTCTGTCTTTCACCAGACCGTCCCGTGATTCTTGCTGGCTCTGGGTGTGTGGTCCAGGCAGAGGTCATGACCTGTGTGTGTGTCACTCAGGGAGTTCCCTTACCCCTCATAAGATGGCTTGACATCGATGAGTACAGTTTTACTACATCAGTGTTGATGTTCTTAGTGAACAGCACCATCAGCATGCCTGTCAGAAACCACACCAACACCACTGTGGAGTGTGTCAGCAGAAATGAAGTGGGCAGAGTGAGAGAGAAGCTGCAAGTCACCCAAAAAGAAAAGCAAGGAGGTAAAGATATAAGTTAAGATACATTGTTAGAGAGCCACAGCTTCCCAGTCCCACCCAATATGAATGCAACATAGAGGATTTACATGCTTTGATTGAGAAAATATGTTTGTTTTCTTCAGAGGATACAAAGTACTGTGAGCCACTTCTAAAAGCATACATGTATTGTTCTCTTTATAGAGAAAGTTTCTAAAGACATCCTGGCTATGCTGTCGGACCCACCACTGATTACTGCATTTGTGATTGGTGCAGCCCTCTCAGCCACCATCTGTTGTATCTTCCTGTGTTTGACAGGGAGATGTAAAAAGTACATGCATTCTATTACTGAAGTACAGTTAGTGTTAACTGAATATGTTGTAAAAAATCAATTGTAGATTGTCTTACTGATGTATTTCTATTTATTATCAATAACTTCAGATTTATTGTCAAAATGTACTAATGCCTTACACCATATTGTAATGGAAGTGCTTGCTAACCCCTCCAAAATACAGTTATTGAGACATTTCATTTGTAATATTTTCCGTAGACGCAAAGAGAGGATCCCAAAGGACTCCGATTCCAAAAGCCCTTTCATGAACCTGAAGATGGTGGCATGTGAAGACCAACAGGTGCAGTACCAGTTTCTTTCTTTATTCAGCTTTACCAACATTCAGTTAGCATTGACATGCCAATAGGAGTTGATAAGACAGTATAAACAGATCTGGGACCACCAAGCTAACAAAAGACTCCATAGACGGATGCAGGACAAGCTGTGTGGGGCGAACAGACCTCTCTGCAGGTGGAGCTGAGGGAGGGAGCTGAAAATGGATGGCCCCACACCAGTGGAGCCGTGGGAAAATCTGCCACAAGGGAAGAACCAAATGAAGTGGACTACGCCAGTATCAACTACTCCCTACTGAAGAAAAATTCTCCTGAGGAGGCAGAGAAGAAGACCACCACAACAGAGTCAGAGTACGCCGAAATCAAACGAGAGAAGAACAATGAGGGGCAAGAAGATGGTGGAGAGGGGAGTGGAGTGATGGAGAAGGAGGAGGAGGAGGAGATAGAAGGGGAGGAGATGATGGGGAAGGATGAGTAGCAAGAGGACGGTAAGCCAGCAGCAGAGACAGATGAGGATACATTGCTTAACTCCAACGTCAAGGCTATTATGTGTGGAGAGTGACACAGCAATTTTGGCTAGAAAAAATGGGGGATAGCATACAGTACTATGGCTTCTATTATACAGCCATGTGGTGTTTTCTCATATTCCAGATTGAATGTTTTATGATGATACAGAGACTTTGTTTAACTGAAACTACTGTAGTTAATACACTGCTTAAAAAAATAAAGGGAACACTTAAACAACACAATGTAACTCCAAGTCAATCACACTTCTGTGAAATCAAACTGTCCACTTAGGAAGCAACACTGATTGACAATAAATGTCACATGCTGTTGTGCAAATGGAATAGACAACAGGTGGAAATTATAGGCAATTAGCAAGATACCCCCAATAAAGGACTGGTTTTGCAGGTGGTGACCACAGACAACTTCTCAGTTCCTATGCTTCCTGGCTGATGTTTTGGTCACTTTTGAATGCTGGCGGTGCTTTCACTCTAGTGGTAGCATGAGACGGGGTCTACAACCCACACAAGTGGCTCAGGTAGTGCAGCTCATCCAGGATGGCACATCAATGCGAGCTGTGGCAAGAAGGTTTGCTGTGTCTGTCAGCGTAGTGTCCAGAGCATGGAGGCGCTACCAGGAGACAGGCCAGTACATCAGGAGATGTGGAGGAGGCCGTAGGAGGGCAACAACCCAGCAGCAGGACTGCTACCTCCGCCTTTGTGCAAGGAGGAGCAGGTGAAGCACTGCCAGAGCCCTGCAAAATGACCTCCAGCTGGCCACAAATGTGCATGTGTCTGCTCAAACGGTCAGAAACAGACTCCATGAGGGTGGTATGAGGGCCCGACATCCACAGGTGGGGGTTGTGCTTACAGCCCAACACCGTGCAGGACGTTTGGCATTTGCCAGAGAACACCAAGATTGGCAAATTCGCCACTGGCGCCCTGTGCTCTTCACAGATGAAAGCAGGTTCACACTGAGCACATGTGACAGAGTCTGGAGACGCCGTGGAGAACGTTCTGCTGCCTGCAACATCCTCCAGCATGACCGGTTTGGCGGTGGGTCAGTCATGGTGTGGGGTGGCATTTCTTTGGGGGGCCGCACAGCCCTCCATGTGCTCGCTAGAGGTAGCCTGACTGCCATTAGGTACCGAGATGAGATCCTCAGACCCCTTGTGAGACCATATGCTGGTGCGGTTGGCCCTGGGTTCCTCCTAATGCAAGACAATGCTAGACCTCATGTGGCTGGAGTGTGTCAGCAGTTCCTGCAAGAGGAAGGCATTGATGCTATGGACTGGCCCGCCCGTTCCCCAGACCTGAATCCAATTGAGCACATCTGGGACATCATGTCTGTCACGGTTTCGGCCGAGGCTGCCTCTCTCCCTTGTTCGGGCAGGCTTCGGCGTTCGTCGTCTCCGGAATTCTAGCTGCCACCGTTGTATGTTTCATGTTCGTTTGCTTTTGTCTGTTTGTTTTCACACCTGTTTCTATTTTGGGCGTAATTAGTGTCCTATAAGTTTCTCGTTGTGTTTGTCTAGTGTTGTGTGTAATTGATTTTCGTCAGTCGTGTGTTTCGCTCGGTTGAGCTTCTCTCCACTGCGCTGGAGTATTTTCGCACCTGTTTGTGCGCTGTTACTATTTCGCCTTCGTGCGTATTTTCGCCTTCGGGCCAGTTGTCCTTTTGCCTTGGTTTTGGCTTTAATACAAGTCTTTGGATTATCGTTCTGAGTCCTGCGTTTGATTCCACCACTACACCTACAGCACGCCCTGACAGAATTACACACCTACCATGGAATCAGCAGGAGCCGAAGCAGGACAGACGAGACTGGAGGCCCAGGTTCGGGAACAACAGGACCAGATCCTGCAGATGGGGACCGCCCTGCAGGAGGTGATCACCACCCTCCGAGGCTGGGGTACGCCTCCACCGCCTCCCTCCCTGCCAGCACCATCGGCCAGTCCGCCCATTCCAGCGCCGGAACCTCGAGGAGTCCGACTCTCTCTCCCGAGGGCCTACGACGGAACCGCGGCTGGGTGTCAGGGATTCCTCCTCCAGGTGGAGCTATACCTGGCCACCGTGCACCCGGCACCTTCGGGGCATGAGAGCGTGTCCGCCCTGATCTCCTGCCTGGCCGGGAAGGCGTTGGAATGGGCCAACGCGGAGTGGAGGAAGATCGACGCCGCGACTATTACCTACGACGAGTTCTCCCGCCGCTTCAGGGCGGTGTTTGACCATCCCCCGGAGGGGAAAGCGGCGGGGGAGCATCTGGTCTTCCTCCGACAGGGGAGGAGGAGTGCCCAGGAATTCGCTCTCGAATTCCGTACTCTAGCGGCAGATGCAGGGTGGAATGATCGGGCCCTCGTCGATCTATACAGATGTAGCCTACGAGAGGACGTCCGTCGGGAGCTGGCTTGTAGGGACACCAGCCTCTCTTTCGACCAGCTGGTCGACATGTCCATCAGGCTGGATAACCTACTGGCTACCCGCGGACGTCCTGCGGAGGGTCCGTCCATTTCACCCTCCAGCGCCTCCGAGCCGTGTCCCATGGAGCTCGGGGGCGCTGGCGCTAGAGAGAGGAGGAGTCGGCAGGCTAGGGGGTCCATCCACTGCACCAACTGTGGTCGGGGAGGACACACCGCGGCTAGGTGCTGGGGATGGCCTCCTAGGGGAGATGACGACAGGTTCCGCACTGGGGATTCCCTCCAGGTGAGTAGGCGCCCCACTCACCCAGAGCTCACTGTTGCCCATTTTTGTATGCCTGTGCGTTTTCCACAGGTAGCACCTCATTCCCAGCATAAGGCGCTGGTAGATTCAGGCGCGGCTGGGAATTTTATTGATAAGAAGTTTTGTTTAGCGTTAGGGATTCCCCTTATTCCTGTTGATGTTCCTTTCCCCGTTCATGCCCTAGATAGCCGTCCGTTGGGTACGGGCTTAATCAGGGAGGTCACGGCGCCACTTCGGATGTGTGCGCAGGGGGATCATCAGGAGATGATTCAGCTGTTCCTGATTGACTCTCCTGCGTATCCGGTGGTGCTGGGCATGCCCTGGTTGAGTACCCATAACCCAGCTATTTCGTGGCAGGAGAGGGCTCTGATGGAGTGGTCTGCTCAGTGTGTGGGTAGATGTTTGGGCGTTTCCGTAGGGGCTACCTCGGTGGAGAGTCCAAACCAGGTGCCCGCATTGCACGTTCCCCCTGAGTATGGGGATTTGGCTATTGCGTTTAGTAAGGCGAGGGCGACGCGGTTGCCACCCCATAGGCAGGGAGATTGTGCGATAGACCTCCAGGCAGGAGCTGCGCTCCCACGGAGCCATGTGTATCCTCTGTCTCAGGAAGAGAAGAAAGCTATGGAGATTTACATAGACGAATCTCTGAGACAAGGATACATACGGCCTTCCACTTCCCCTGCGTCCTCGAGTTTCTTTTTTGTGAAGAAAAAGGATGGTGGTTTGCGCCCGTGCATCGATTACCGTGGTCTCAATCAGATTACGGTGAAGTACAGTTATCCACTCCCGCTGATTGCGACCATGACTGAGTCGTTGCATGGGGCGCGTTTCTTCACGAAATTAGATCTCAGGAGCGCGTACAACTTGGTGCGCATCAGGGAGGGTGATGAATGGAAGACAGCCTTTAGTACCACCTCGGGCCATTACGAGTATCTGGTCATGCCATACGGGTTGATGAACGCTCCGTCAGTTTTCCAATCATTCGTGGATGAGATCTTCAGGGACATGCAGGGGCAGGGGGTTGTTGTGTACATTGATGACATTCTCGTGTACTCGCCTACCCGTGTCGAGCATGTGGCCCTGGTGCGTAGAGTGTTGCGGAGGCTGGTGGAGCACGACCTGTATGTGAAGGCAGAGAAGTGTCTGTTTTTCCAGGAGTCGGTCTCCTTTTTGGGTTATCAGTTGTCTGCGTCAGGGGTGAAGATGGAGGTAGACCGGGTGTCGGCCGTGCGTAATTGGCAAACACCAACCACTGTGAAAGAGGTGCAGCAGTTTTTGGGGTTTGCAAATTACTACAGGAGGTTTATCCGGGGTTTTGGACAGGTGGCAGCTCCCATCACGTCTCTGTTGAAGGGGGGTCCGGTGCGTCTGCAGTGGTCGGCCGAGGCGGACAGGGCGTTTGGGAGGCTGAAGGACCTGTTTACCTCGGCCCCGGTGCTGGCGCATCCGGATCCCTCTTTGCCGTTCCAGGTAGAGGTGGACGCGTCAGAGGCCGGTTTAGGAGCCGTGCTTTCACAACGGTCTGGCGCGCCACCTAAACTCCGCCCCTGTGCTTTTTATTCTAAGAAGCTCAGTCCGGCGGAGCGGAACTATGACGTAGGGGACAGGGAGCTGTTAGCCGTGGTACAGGCTCTAAAGGTGTGGAGGCACTGGCTTGAGGGGGCTCAACACCCTTTCCTCATTTTGACGGACCACCGTAACCTGGAGTACATCCGGGCGGCGAGGAGGCTGAACCCTCGCCAGGCAAGATGGAGTATGTTCTTGACCAGGTTTACTTTTAAAATCACGTACATCCCTGGGTCACAGAATGGCAAGGCAGATGCGCTGTCTCGGCGGTATGACACGGAGGAGAGGTCCGTGGAGCCCACTCCCATACTGCCTGAGTCGTGTCTGGTGGCACCGGTAGTGTGGGAGGTCGATACTGAACTCGAGCGGGCGTTACGCACCGACCCTAGTCCACCACAGTGCCCGGAGGGTCGGAAGTACGTTCCGCTCGAGGTTCGGGATCGATTGATCTATTGGGCTCACACGTCACCCTCCTCTGGACATCCGGGTATCGGCCGGACAGTGCACTGTCTTAGTGCCAAGTACTGGTGGCCCACGTTGGCAAGGGATGTGAGGGTTTATGTTTCCTCCTGCTCGGTGTGCGCCCAGTGTAAGGCGCCTAGACATCTGCCTAGGGGTAAGTTGCTACCCCTGCCCGTTCCACAACGACCATGGTCCCACCTCTCTGTGGACTTTATAACAGACCTTCCCCTCTCCCAAGGGAATACTACTATCCTGGTCGTTGTGGACCGGTTCTCTAAGGCCTGTCGTTTGCTCCCCATGCCGGGTCTTCCTACTGCCCTACAAACTGCCGAGGCACTGTTCACCCATGTGTTCCGGCACTACGGGGTACCCGAGGACATTGTGGCTGATCGGGGTCCCCAATTCACCTCCAGAGTCTGGAGAGCGTTTATGGAGCGGTTGGGGGTCTCGGTGAGCCTCACCTCGGGGTACCACCCGGAGAGTAATGGGCAGGTGGAACGCGTAAACCAGGATGTGGGTAGGTTTCTCAGAACATACTGCCAGGACCGGCCGGAGGAGTGGTCAAGGTACGTTCCCTGGGCCGAGATGGCCCAGAATTCCCTACGCCATTCCTCCACTAACCTAACTCCATTTCAATGTGTGTTGGGTTACCAGCCGGTTCTGGCACCCTGGCAGCAGAGCCAGATCGAGGCTCCTGCGGTGGATGAGTGGGCGCGGCGCTCGGAGGAGACGTGGAACGCTGCACACGTCCACCTGCAGCGGGCCCTCCGACGTCAGAAGGCGAGCGCTGATCTCCACCGCAGTGAGGGACCGGTGTACGCACCTGGTGATCGAGTCTGGCTCTCTACCAGAAACCTGCCCCTCCGCCTGCCCTGTCGGAAACTGGGTCGGCGGTTTGTAGGGCCATTTAAAGTCCTGAGAAGGTTGAACGAGGTATGTTATAGATTACAGCTACCTGTGGAGTATAAGTGTATTAACCCCTCGTTCCATGTGTCCCTTCTCAGGCCGGTGGTAGCGGGCCCACTCCAAGAAAATGAGATCTTGGAGACTCCTCCGCCCCCGTTGGACATCGAGGGGGCACCGGCGTACTCCGTGAGGTCCATCTTGGATTCGAGACGTCGGATGGGGGGTCTCCAGTATCTAGTGGAGTGGGAGGGGTACGGTCCGGAGGAGCGGTGCTGGGTGCTGAGGAGAGACATTTTGGACCCGTCGCTCCTGACGGAATTCCATCGGGGGCATCCGACGCGCCCTGCTCCGCGTCCTCCTGGTCGTCCCCGAGGCCGGAGTCGGCGCACGTCTGGAGCCGCGCGTCAAGGGGGGGGTACTGTCACGGTTTCGGCCGAGGCTGCCTCTCTCCCTTGTTCGGGCAGGCTTCGGCGTTCGTCGTCTCCGGAATTCTAGCTGCCACCGTTGTATGTTTCATGTTCGTTTGCTTTTGTCTGTTTGTTTTCACACCTGTTTCTATTTTGGGCGTAATTAGTGTCCTATAAGTTTCTCGTTGTGTTTGTCTAGTGTTGTGTGTAATTGATTTTCGTCAGTCGTGTGTTTCGCTCGGTTGAGCTTCTCTCCACTGCGCTGGAGTATTTTCGCACCTGTTTGTGCGCTGTTACTATTTCGCCTTCGTGCGTATTTTCGCCTTCGGGCCAGTTGTCCTTTTGCCTTGGTTTTGGCTTTAATACAAGTCTTTGGATTATCGTTCTGAGTCCTGCGTTTGATTCCACCACTACACCTACAGCACGCCCTGACAATGTCTCGCCCCATCCACCAACGCCACGTTGCACCACAGACTGTCCAGGAGTTGGCGGATGCTTTAGTCCAGGTCTGGGAGGAGATCCCTCAGGAGACCATCCGCCACCTCATCAGGAGCATGTCCAGGCATTGTAGGGAGGTCATAACGGCACGTGGAGGCCACACACACTACTGAGCCTCATTTTGACTTGTTTTAAGGACATTACATCAAAGTTGGATCCGCCTGTAGTGTGGTTTTCCACTTTAATTTTGAGGGTGACTCCAAATCCAGACCTCCATGGGTTGATACATTTGATTTCCATTGATAATTTTTGTGTGATTTTGTTGTCAGCACTTTCAACTATGTAAAGAAAAAAGTATTTAATAAGATTATTTCATTCATTCAGATCTAGGATGTGTTATTTTAGTGTTCCCTTTATTTTTTTGAGCAGTGTAGTTTTGGAGAAAAAAAAAATTTCAGCCCTGTGTCACCCGGTATCTACCTGGTGGTTGTAAATGTTTATTACAATTTGTTGCTAGTTGCACACAGATAACAAGTATTTGCAAAATAAGTTTACGTAATATTACTTTTGTAATGATTCTGTATTTGTGTCACATTTTACATTTATATTTACGTCATTTAGCAGACGCTCTTATCCAGAGCGACTTACAGTTAGTAGTCACCATGGGGAAGGACTGACTAAGATGTGGTTTGGAGAAGTAGAGGTCTAACCATTTCTCGTTTTTCTCCTTTGTCCTTTCATGTTTTTGCATTTTGATTTAACCCTAACCCTATATATTGAGGCACTACCTTACTTTTGATGGTTGTGTGTATTTTAGTTGTTTTTTATCTGAAATTTGTTCAAAGAATTTGTAAATTATGTTTTTGGTTTTTTAAATATGCTCTGTATCAATATACGGTTTTATCTTGGTAAAGACGTTCCTAAAGTTAACACTATGGTGTCCCGTCTACTTATTAATACAGCAGAAGAGGCTGGTGGGAGGAGCTATAGGAGGACAGGCTCATTGTAATGGCTGGAATGGAATAGATGGAATGGTATCAAACATATGGAAACCACATGTATGACTCTGTTCCATTAATTCCAATCCAGCCATTACAACGAGCCAGTCCTCCTATAGCTCCTCCCACCAGCCTCCTCTGTAATACATGGTGTCACAAGTTGGATGTCTATTATCTCCACAAATTGTATTGGACAGTGACTATACAGATGGTATGACTGTAGAGAACAGTAGATGTTTTCTATAGAACTAATCCAGTTCATTCACCATTTATTCTATGTTGATTTAATTAAGATGTATCCGTTCAAGATCATGTCCTATAAACAACCACTAAATGGAGACACTCCATTTGACACGATAACTGCAAAGCCACATTGTTTACAAGCCCACTTCTAAACCCATTCTCAGTTTGAGCTTTTATCATAATACTCATTTATCAGAAAAGGAAACTGATTTAAGGTGATCTCAACCATCTGCTAGTGTAAGTGAAGACAGACCAACAGGCTCTGATTGGAAAGCAGATGTTTAAAATTAACCCTGAAACTCTCAGATGTCGGCAGAGGTTTCTCGCATGGTTTCCTCTAAACACAAAACACAAAGAGGTGTGTGTGTGAGTTAAAGTAGCAGGAAATGGACACTATCCAACTCCCTTTCACACTAGAAATCTGATTGTGTTGTGGTGGTTGTTTCTTTGGTACTGTAGGAAGTTGTTGTGTATCATAGAACTGCTACTTTAACAGATATCCAGGCATGAGGCCCTGGCTGGAAACTCACATCAGACTAAGTATCAATAGAGTAAATTAATGCATTATCAGTTACACCCTACTTCTTCGTTTTAATACCAAACTGTGAAATTATGTGTTGAAGAAGAGAAACTAACCTGTAGCAATCAAGGAATTCTTAAAGAGCTACTGAACAAACCCATGTACAAACACCTGTGTTATTCCTCAGGTTTGGATTAGAAGAAAATGAAGATGAAAAAAACCATGTCCACGTCACCTGCCACCTGCCACTTGTCAGTGTGAGCATCATGGACTCTGTCGTGTGTATGTGCTCACACTCATACTGGATTAAGGGTGGGATTACAGGATTAGAATGTTCCACTCACAGTACAGAGCCTGTAAATAGATCTAGCAGACACAGTCAGCACACTTCACTTGTATTGAGGATATACAGTATCTGCTATTAATCATTGGATAAGGATGTATTTCCCTTTTAACGTCTGCCCTTAGGGCTTTCCATCTAGGTCTAAGGTAAGGCATAGACAGTAGCATACATTAGTACTGTAGACCAAGACAGTTATTTGGATCTAAGATTGTGTGTTTGTTTACACAACACTTACTACTTATCCAATACTGTAATTTGACCAATTATGTACATTATTATTCTGTTAAATACCTAAAATCTGATGCATTGTGTTAAAAAACGGTTTTATTGTGTTCCCACTTATCCCCAATTGACTAAGCAGTAAGGTCCTCAAGGGCTGCACTGTATGTTAGCGTTTGTTCTTGCCTTCTATTCAGAGACTAATAAATACCTCAGTATTAAACTGCGTGGACATAACAGATAATCAATTATCAATTGAATTGATCAATTACGTGCCCAAGAAATGTAATCCTCCACTATTAAGATGTGTGTGTGTTCCTTTGTGTTGTTCTATGCTAATGACCAACCTCACCTCTCTCACAGCCATGGCAGCAGATGTTGTATCTCACAGCCTGAACCTCCTGGAGACTCTCAAAGAGTCCATTGAGAACAACAAGCTGTCAGATGTCAAGGATGCTGTGGAGGACCTCCTGATCAGCCGGATCAACCTGGCCGTGGCAGGAGAGCGGTGTCCTGAGAAGTCTGCATTCATCAACGCCCTCCGCGGCCTGGGACCTGAGGATGAAGGAGCTGCCCTGTCCCCCTGCCCCACTCCTCCAGAGGAGATGTCCATCTATCCCAATCCCAAGCACCCTGACTTCAGGCTCTGGGACTTGCCACCCACCCCCGCAGCCTTGCCTTTTGACCCGGAAGGGTACATGGAGCGAGTGAAGTTCCTGCGGTACAACGTGGTGGTCATGGCGTTCACACAGAGTCTCCAGGCCAACAGCGTGGCGGTGTTTCTGGAAGCACGCTCTGTGCAGAGGGACACTGTGTACTTTGCCCTGCTGGCCTCAGAGAAGGACACAGAAAAGGGTCTGGAGGAGAGGCGTAAGGCCAGCCTGGAGTTGTTGAAGGCCCAGGGGGTGGCCCTGCCTAAGGTTTTCCTAGTGAGGCCCTCCTGTCTGGAGAAACTTGACTTCCCAGGCCTCCTGGAGGAGATGGAGAGGGACCTCCCAGAGATCCGGGCCCATGCCCTCCTCCTGGCCCTGCCCACTCTCTCCCCAGTCCTGGTCACCCAGAAGAGGGACGCCTTCAAGGCCCTGGTCTGGGCGGCCGCGTCACTCTCTGGCGGGGTGTCGGCCATCCCCGTGCCCCTGGTGGCCTCCATGGTGGACGCCAGAGTGGGTGTGAGGATCCTCACCAAGGCCAGGGCCTCGCTCTGTCTGGATGATGAATCCGTGGAGCGGTTGGCACGGCAACGCGGCGTGGACCCGGCAAGGCTCAAAGCCCTGCGGACGTGTAACCTGTCGGCTGAAGTCACCAAGGGGGAGGTAAAGCTTCGGCTGGCAGCGGCAGAGAAGGAGTTGACCACGAACACAACCCGGCTGGTGGAGATGGCCATGCCCAGGCACGCCCGCTCAGCCGGTCGTTCCTTCACTGCCATGCTGCAGGCTCTCAATGTGGCCATCGATGAGATGGGGGTTGACGCAGAGAAGATACTGGCTGCTGCTGGTATAGGGGAGGGGAAATGAAGGAGGTCAAGAGGAGGGCTAAAAATACCTGGGTCATATTCATTAGGGAGTGCAATGAAAAAAGTTGTAAAACATTTGGCAATGGAAACGCAAATGTGCATTACATAGACCTTACCTGCAGTCAAATGACCTAGTGGCCTCATGGGTAAAATGGTATTAATATTTTTCATAATAAACACTATTTCAAAAACCCTGCAGAAAATCTGGTGTTTCTATGTCAAACAGTTTCGGTCTTCTGTGATGTGTGTAAAGTGTAATATTGGGACGCAAACTCAAAATGTTATACATTTCAACTCTATAGCTGACAGGGTAGAGGTGTCTTATTTTTTTAAGCCCAGATCCATGCGTGTGAGGTGTATACCTTTGTTTCAAAGTAGATTTGTTAAAGACTACCAAGAAGCACTCTGTGTGACCCTGATTTAGCCCACTGCAGCAAAATCCAAGTCCATGTTTCAGTACATTTTTTTCCGTTTGCTGCCTAATGAATGTGACCCTGTTATTTTCATATCACTTTTGCTCCGTTTTTTTACAATGGGCTTTTACATGTTTTGTCATTCACAATCAATAGCAGTGCCAATGTGAATAGGAGTTATTCAACTTGAATCAAGTAACTTGGGCAGTATAGCATGTCGTCTTTATATGCAATAACATATTTTCACAGACAAATATGTGTCGGTACTGTATGTCTGCTTCAATCAGCACGGTTTTACTCAGAAAGTATTGTACAGTACGGTGCCTCATGTTCTTCATGTACAACAACCACACACACTACACATACTGTAAATTTGAACAAAACATCTGACAGATGAAGTGAGGTTAAGCTCACTTCACAAATACAGTAC
Organism: Coregonus lavaretus; assembly: GCF_964263955.1. Classification (NCBI taxonomy): domain Eukaryota; kingdom Metazoa; phylum Chordata; class Actinopteri; order Salmoniformes; family Salmonidae; genus Coregonus; species Coregonus lavaretus. The sequence goes on from NC_139990.1 coordinate 66,524,829, forward strand.
TGTACAGTGCAGAATGGAAAATAGATACAGTACCTCCCTCCATCATCAACCCCAAATCATACAAATAGATGCTTGTCTGTCATGCTTGGATGGACATGCAAAAACAAATGCAATGCCTGGCAGAAAGGTTCCTCTTTTAGTTTCTCATCCTTATTTTGAGAAGACAGATATGCTGCAGATATCTTTCACGAGACAGTCATCACAGCGAATCACTTCTGAGGTAAGAAGAAATAATTTTGTGAATGTTTGCTATTTTTTACCTATGTCTACCCATTATAAAGTGAGAAATGTATCTTGGATACATCTTTATTCACGGTAATACTGAGCTGATAATATGAAATACAGAATGTGCACATTGATATGAACAGCTTTTAATAAGATTTCATGTTTTTTAAATGCTGTCAGTTCCTGTCTCAATGTGCACATTATGTATTTCACATTATCAGCTCAGTATGACCGTAAACAAACATTTCTCACTCTAATATATAAGTAATTATAAAGTGTCACCAATACATTTCTTATATGAACATGTACAGTCATTTAGATATTTCTGTCTCAATGATATGGTAATAATGAGAGAGAGAACCAACAATTGCATGATAGAATAATCGAATGGGAAGTTTAAACTTAAGTTCCTGGCCTCCACCTGACCAAAGCTTTAGGAAAAACAAATTGGGTGGCGCCATCAAACAGGCAATAATATAGGCCTACACTAGGCTACTGTCAATATCATTTTCAGTTAACGTTACTTGTACAAGTTAAACTTCTAAACAGATATTTATATTATTGTGGAAGTGTTTATTCTGGCATAGACTACATTTATTTCGTCACAGACGCATCTGTGAATACAGGCTTTGAAAATTAAACAAATAAAAAGTGCAACGAGAACCATTTGGCCTATTTTTCTTTTCATTATAAATTAATCTACCTAAAGGTTTCTGGCAAGGAACACAATCATGTTAACCTTTTCTGGTTTAATAGACTGCAGAGGTGGGTAACAATATTGCCTGCTGTAGGCCTACTGAAAACACATTCAGACGGAGCGCTTTTTGCACAGATGCAGAGGTATTTTAGGGCGACGTGGGCAAAGAGCGGAAATCGACCCTCATTCTCTCCACCATGCCAGTGGGTCATCATCTCCTCCGATTACATTTTAGGATGTGAGCTCTGCGCTGGTCCGCTGTTGCGCACTGAGTATAACTGTTTGCTTAGCTCTGCCCAGTGATGTCGTCTATCGTTAACATACGCACTCGATCTAATTGTCCAAAATCACCATTGAAATGGTCTCGTATCACACTGTAGGCCTACAACGTTTGATTCCAAATCACCATTCAAAGTTATCGGTACCACACATCACCGTATGATTGGTTTATATTTATTTATTTGCACACAAGAAAATACAATATTGGTAAGATGATTTGCACATTGTAGTCTAATGATTAGACTTTAATCGGTGGTTTGTGCATGACACAGGCTTCATTACAGACCATTTACAGCGTTGCTAGGCAACTCAACGAGGCGCTCCCCCCTGCCCCCTGTAAATAAAAAGAAGAAAAGAAATAGACAATACAATCCTATATCAACGATGTTTGGACAGGTCGATGGGACGATGTGTCATTCCAGACATCGCCCAACCCTTGTAGAAAAAAAACGAAGGAAAGGAAGCACTGCTAAGGTACACAATAGTAGATTTAGGTAGACAGAAGGTGCTCTTTGGTAAAAGCGGTAAATTGGTCATCATAAAGAAAGGAGGACCAAGGCACTCTTCATATAATTAATTAAAATGCCTTTATTTGTATGGCATGTATGACAACGTTTAAAAAAAAAACTCCGACGCGTTTCGGCTGCATGGCCTTCGCCCATTCATATACACCCCCAGGCCCAGGAAGAATACTGTAGCCCTATTCGCACTAATATTACTAGAGAACGTTGGTTATGTTTTTACTACCCCCGAATATCCGTTTTTTCAGAGTATGTTTCGTACGGAATTAGTTGTTCCCAAACTGCCTCCTGTAATTGTATTTATTTATACATTGACAGTTATGACCGAAGCCTGGAGTTTTTTTTCTTGGCGCGAAGATATTTCAGCAATTCCTGGCTACCGGCTACACCGATAACTCGAGCTTGGTTCCCAAGTTTCTAAACCATACCAAACCATCTTTACCAAACCATCTTTGGTATAGTGTCGCCATAATATTTTATTTAGCGATCCGGTGTAGAAAGCCCTATTCGGACGGGAAAAGTTTTACTGGGGGAGCTAAGGTAATGTAATTATGTACACATGCTGGGGTAATAATTACATAGTACATTTCACAGTAAATTGGTCATCAAAAAGAAAGGAGGACCAAGGCACATTTCATATAATTAATTAAAATGGCTTTATTTGTATGGCATGTTCAATGGAAACAAAGTTAGGGTAATAATTACATAACTGACGTTCTATAGTAATATTAGTCCCGTGCGAATAGGGCGGAAAACTTCCTAAATGCCCCACAGCCTTCAGATGTGAGCAAAACTTTTGACTGGGGGAGGTCTGGTAATGTATTCCAGACAGAATAACCTACTGTTTTTTTTTTTCAAACTCCAAGCTCCTCAGATAATAGCCTACCAGTCCCGTGTGAATCGACATCCCTGTGTTTTGAGAAAAATGTCTGAGTTTGACAGGTGTTGCTCGCGGTTTGAGCAAGAAAATAATAACTGATTCGATCAATTGAACGAAGTGCTGCGCATAGCCTACATATGAAGGGCCTAATTGTAACATCTTTCAGATGTTCATTGGCAAACTTCAGACGGGCCTGTATGTGTGCTTTCTTGAACAGGGGGACCTTGCGGGCGCTGCAGGATTTCAGTCCTTCACGGCCTAGTGTGTTACCAATTGTTATCTTGGTGACTATGGTCCCAGCTGCCTTGAGATCATTGACAAGATCCTCCCGTGTAGTTCTGGGCTGATTCCTCATCGTTCTCATGATCATTGCAACTCCACGAGGTGAGATCTTGCATGCAGCCCCAGCCTGAGGGAGATTGACAGTTATTTTGTGTTTCTTCCATTTGCGAATAATCGCACCAACTGTTGTCACCTTCTCACCAAGCTGCTTGGCGATGGTCTTGTAGCCCATTCCAGCCTTGTGTAGGTCTACAATCTTGTCCCTGACATCCTCTGAGAGCTCTTTGGTCTTGGCCATGGTAGAGAGTTTGGAATCTGATTGATTGATTGCTTCTGTGGACAGGTGTCTTTTATACAGGTAACAAACTGAGATTAGGAGCACTCCCTTTAAGAGTGTGCTCCTAATCTCAGCTCGTTACCTGTATAAAAGACACCTGGGAGCCAGAAATCTTTCTGATTGAGAGGGGGTCAAATACTTATTTCCCTCATTAAAATGCAAATCAATTTATAACATTTTTGACATGCGTTTTTCTGGACTTTTTTGTTGTTATTCTGTCTCTCACTGTTCAAATAAACCTACCATTAAAATTATACACTGATCATTTCTTTGTCGGTGGGCAAACGTACAAAATCAGCAGGGGATCAAATACTTTTTCCCCTCACTGTATATATATATATATATATACCGGTATATATATTACTGTATCTGTTTTACCGTTTAGAAATGAAGCACTTTATGCATCTCTCCCCCCTTTTTCTTTACACCAACAACAGAGACATACAGTGGGGAGAACAAGTATTTGATACACTGCCGATTTTCCTACTTACAAAGCATGTAGAGGTCTGTAATTTTTATCATAGGTACACTTCAACTGTGAGAGACGACATCTAAAACAAAAATCAAAAAAATCACATTGTATGATTTTTAAGTAATTCATTTACATTTTATTGCATGACATAAGTATTTGATACATCAGAAAAGCAGAACTTAATATTTGGTACAGAAACCTTTGTTTGCAATTACAGAGATCATACATTTCCTGTAGGTCTTAACCAGGTTTGCACACACTGCAGCAGGGATTTTGGCCCACTCCTCCATACAGACCTTCTCCATATCCTTCAGGTTTAGGGGCTGTCGCTGGGCAATATGGACTTTCAGCTCCCTCCAAAGATGTTCTATTGGGTTCAGGTCCGGAGACTGGCTAGGCCACTCCAGGACCTTCAGATGCTTCTTACGGAGCCACTCCTTAGTTGCCCTGGCTGTGTGTTTCGGGTCATTGTCATGCTGGAAGACCCAGCCACGACCCATCTTCAATGCTCTTACTGAGGGAAGGAGGTTGTTGGCCAAGATCTCGCGATACATGGCCCCATCCATCCCCTTTGCAGAAAAGCATCCCCAAAGAATGATGTTTCCACCTCCGTGCTTCACGGTTGGGATTGTGTTCTTGGGGTTGTACTCATCCTTCTTCTTCCTCCAAACACGGCGAGAGGAGTTTAGACCAAAAAGCTCTATTTTTGTCTCATCAGACCACATGACCTTCTCCCATTCCTCCTCTGGATCATCCAGATGGTCATTGGCAAACTTCAGACGGGCCTGGACATGCGCTGGCTTGAGCAGGGGGACCTTGCGTGCGCTGCAGGATTTTAATCCATGACTGCGTAGTGTGTTACTAATGGTTTTCTTTGAGACTGTGGTCCCAGCTCTCTTCAGGTCATTGATCAGGTCCTGCCGTGTAGTTCTGGGCTGATCCCTCACCTTCCTCATGATCATTGATACCCCACGAGGTGAGATCTTGCATGGAGCCCCAGACCGAGGGTGATTGACCGTCATCTTGAACTTCTTCCATTTTCTAATAATTGCGCCAACAGTTGTTGCCTTCTCACCAAGCTGCTTGCCTATTGTCCTGTAGCCCATCCCAGCCTTGTGCAGGTCTACAATTTTATCCCTGATGTCCTTACACAGCTCTCTGGTCTTGGCCATTGTGGAGAGGTTGGAGTCTGTTTGATTGAGTGTGTGGACAGGTGTCTTTTATACAGGTAACGAGTTCAAACAGGTGCAGTTAATACAGGTAATGAGTGGAGAACAGGAGGGCTTCATAAAGAAAAACTAACAGGTCTGTGAGAGCCGGAATTCTTACTGGTTGGTATGTGATCAAATACTTATGTCATGCAATAAAATGCAAATTATTACTTAAAAATCATACAATGTGATTTTCTGGATTTTTGTTTTAGATTCCGTCTCTCACAGTTGAAGTGTACCTATGATTTATTTTATTTTATTTTTTATACCTATGATAAACATTACAGACCTCTACATGCTTTGTAAGTAGGAAAACCTGCAAAATCGGCAGTGTATCAAATACTTGTTCTCCCCACTGTATATGAGAATTACAGGGGGCAGTTTGGAAAAAACTAATTCTGTCTGAAATGGTAATAAATACACAACCAACACTCTCTAGTAATACTAGTCCCATGCAAATAGGGCTTTAGAATGTTTGGGAATTACATATACTAAGCATTTGTGAAGATTCTATAGCAATATAGAGCGGGAAAGCTGCTGAGCATTTGGAAAATTAATAGACACTGCAGTAAATAAATCTAATAAAAACATCTGTCTTGTCCAAGACAGGAGTCTACACTGACCGGTGCGCTATAGGCAATCAGAGCTACAGTAGGCCTTAACACAAACAAGCCTTTTGTCACACAGGCCAAGTGTTGCCAAGGTTGTGGTTTTCCTACAAATTGGGGGCTACTTTCAAAACTATGTCGCGGGTGAAAATGTATCGGTCGTGGGTGGAGTTTTTTTGGGCTACTTCAAAATTGCACAGCAATTTCTCTTAAAAAAATATATAAACAATACCAGTCAAAAGTTTGGACACACCTACTCATTCAAGGGTTTTTCTTTATTTTTACTATTTTCTACTTTGTAGAATAATAATGAAGACATTAAAACTATGAAATAACACATATGGAATTATGTAGTAACCAAAAACAGTGTTAAACAAATGAAAATATATTTTATATTTGAGATTCTTCAAATAGCCACCCTTTGCCTTGTAGCATAGCTTTGCACACTCTTGCACACTCTTGGCATATTTTGCTGTGAGGTGCTGCTGACTATCACGCAGTAAGGAGACTGTTACTGAGTGAGTGAGTGACTGAGTGAGTGAGTGAATGGTGGAGAGGGGGAGGGCCGGAGGGGGGTGTGTACATTTGAGAGCAATGGTTGAGTCACGGAGACAGAGCAGCACGTGCTCAAAGCATATGTTCATGACCTGATTAATATTAATCATTTAAAATTATTTAAAATTCATATTAACCCCTCCTACAGAATATGCTTTGGAAAGATTTTGAGTGATGAAATAAATATCAAACATATTCTATAAAATAATATTTTGAGTGGTAAAGACTCCAGTGCTGATACATAATTCACAGATTCACCAAACATCTATTATTATTCTACGTTTAATGATTCCTGGTAGATAATACTGGTTATGATTGCAGACAGAGCGCAGAGAACGGGATGGTGCAATATTGATTTAGTGATATTTTGATAAGGTGCATGCATGGGGATGTCCACATTACCCAGAGAAATGGCCATGCTGTAGAGATACACCTAGCGGACTGAAACTTCACTGTTGTAGTCATAATACAGCTATCTAGACTTGTGCTGGCAAACAAATCCATTACTTTAGCTACCTAATGTGAAGTTAACTCAACTGAGTAATAGAGAATTGAGAATTTTAACTTGAAAATGTGCAGGATACCTCTTTACGGTTTCCCTGACTTCCGTTTTTTAAAATACTGTGTTATGCTTGTTCGCGTAGAACTCCTCACAGGCCGTTAGGTGTACGTTTTTTTGTTTGTTAGTGAGATGAAACTGCCAAAACTCTGAAAGGTATTATTGTACATCAGAATTGCAACATAAGATTTATTTGAGGCTGAACTGTTAGTCCGTAATCGTAACATGGTGTTTGTATGTTCACAGATGAAATTTCACATTTACGTTTCACGTTTCACGCATGGCTTTTCTCACAATCCTAACAATTTACGTATGGATTTTCTTACGATCCTAACGATACATACGTTTAACCTTTTGGCGGCTATCTCGCTCCATAAAAAAGTCAGTCACACACCCATTCCTCCATTGGCATGACATGACATCCTCCTAGCAGCTAGCTAGCCATCTAGCTAACGTTAGGCTCCATGTTTTTAGCGTGCTACATAAATAGATATGCTAGCCTAGTAGCCACGTTATGACTGACTTGTGATCACTGCCCTTGCTAGTTGGATTGTATTGACATTCCCAGCCTTAGTTACATTAGTCCGTAACTGAAACTGAAACAGTGCATCCTGAATGGAGGCAGCAAACAATGTACCAGGCCAGCTGTGATTTACAACCTGATAGCAATATTTTTGGGACTAACAAGAAATGTATTGGTGAATTATATTAATCATGCATTGAACTGCATCCATCTATTCTGCCAACAATGCCTTAGTGTAGGTAATGGAATGTTCAGTCAAATATAACCTATTGTTAAAACCTCTTATGAAGTTGGTTTTGTAGCATAAACTGGAAATTTGATATTTTTGACTGAAATTATGTTTGTCTTTTTGTTTCATATCTCCAAAGTAGTTAAAACGCTGTCAGTTCCACTTTAAGTCATTAATATATAATGTATAAGGTATGTGTTTTAATACAGTTATTATACATTTTTACCAATATACAGTGGGGAGAACAAGTATTTGATACACTGCCGATTTTGCAGGTTTTCCTACTTACAAAGCATGTAGAGGTCTGTAATTTTTATCATAGGTACACTTCAACTGTGAGAGACGGAATGTAAAACAAAAATCCAGAAAATCACATTGTATGAATTTTAAGTACTTAATTTACATTTTATTGCATGACATACGTATTTGATCACCTACCAACCAGTAAGAATTCCGGCTCTCACGGACCTGTTAGTTTTTCTTTAAGAAGCCCTCCTGTTCTCCACTCATTACCTGTATTAACTGCACCTGTTTGAACTAGTTACCTGTATAAAAGACACATGTCCACACACTCAATCAAACAGACTCCAACCTCTCCACAATGGCCAAGATCAGAGAGCTGTGTAAGGACATCAGGGATAAAATTGTAGACCAGCACAAGGCTGGGATGAGCTACAGGACAATAGGCAAGCAGCTTGGTGAGAAGGCAACAACTGTTGGCGCAATTATTAGAAAATGGAAGAAGTTCAAGATGACGGTCAATCACCCTCGGTCTGGGGCGCCATGCAAGATCTCACCTCGTGGGGCATCAATGATCATGAGGAAGGTGAGGGATCAGCCCAGAACTACATGGCAGGACCTGGTCAATGACCTGAAGAGAGCTGGGACCACAGTCTCAAAGAAAACCATTAGTAACACACTACGCCGTCATGGATTAAAATCCTGCAGCGCACGCAAGGTCCCCCTGCTCAAGCCAGCGCATGTCCAGGCCCGTCTGAAGTTTGCCAATGACCATCTGGATGATCGAGAGGAGGAATGGGAGAAGGTCATGTGGTCTGATGAGACAAAAATATAGCTTTTTGGTCTAAACTCCACTCGCCGTGTTTGGAGGAAGAAGAAGGATGGGTACAACCCCAATAACACCATCCCAACCGTGAAGCATGGAGGTGGAAACATCATTCTTTGGGGATGCTTTTCTGCAAAGGGGACAGGACGACTGCACCGTATTGAGGGGAGGATGGATGGGGCCATGTATCGCAAGATCTTGGCCAACAACCTCCTTCCCTCAGTAAGAGCATTGAAGATGGGTCGTGGCTGGGTCTTCCAGCATGACAACGACCCGAAACACACAGCCAGGGCAACTAAGGAGTGGCTCCGTAAGAAACATCTCAAGGTCCTGGAGTGGCCTAGCCAGTCTCCAGACCTGAACCCAATAGAAAATCTTTGGAGGGAGCTGAAAGTCCGTATTGCCCAGCGACACCCCCGAAACCTGAAGGATCTGGAGAAGGTCTGTATGGAGGAGTGGGCCAAAATCCCTGCTGCAGTGTGTGCAAACCTGGTCAAGACCTACAGGAAATGTATGATCTCTGTAATTGCAAACAAAGGCTTCTGTACCAAATATTAAGTTCTGCTTTTCTGATGTATCAAATACTTACGTCATGCAATATAATGCAAATTAATTACTTAAAAATCATACAATGTGATTTTCTGGATTTTTGTTTAAGATTCCGTCTCTCACGGTTGAAGTGTACCTATGATAAAAATTACAGACCTCTACATGCTTTGTAAGTAGGAAAACCTGCAAAATCGGCAGTGTATCAAATACTTGTTCTCCCCACTGTATGTCTCTGTTGTTGGTGTAAAGAAAAAGGTAAATAATTGAATAACCAAAAGAACAGCTGAATGAATATCACCTCATGTCTTGAGCATCAAGGACAGTGTTTTGGGAGTGGCACAGAGTGTATTTCAGAGTGTCTTCTTAACCAGTGAACCAGAGAGTCATAGCAGCTGTGATATGCTTTGCACACACACACACACACACACACACACACACACACACACACACACACACACACGTACGTACACAGACACTCACACACACACACTCCCACGTATGTATGCAGACACACACACACACTAATAGTATGTTTCTAATTCAGATATCCAGTTATAATTGTGATACTCAAGAGAACAGTTGCAATGGTCCATTTCTTGACAGTTCTTCTGGTGCTGTTATGTGGTAGGTAAACATTTTATCTCATTTAGTTACATATGAAATGTGCATTCCGAAGGTATTCAGACATTTTGTTACTTTACAGCCTTATTCTAAAATGTATTAAATTGTTTTATTTCCTCAATGTACACACAGTACCCCATAATGACAAAGCAAAACAGGTTTTTAGAAATCTTTGCAAATTTATTAAGAATAAAAAACTGAAATATCACATTTACGTAAGTATTCAGACCCTTTACTCAGTACCTTTGTTAAGCACCTTTGGCAGCGATTACAGCCTCAAGTCTTCTTGGGTATGATGCTACAAGCTTGGCACACCTGTATTTGGGGAAGTTTTTCCAATTTTTCTCTGCAGATCCTCTCAAGCTCTGTGAGGTTGGATGGGGAGCGTCACTGCGCAGCTATTTTCAGGTCTCTCCAGAGATCTTTGATCGGGTTCAAGTCCGGGCTCTGGCTGGACCACTCAAGTACATTCAGAGACTTGTCCAGAAGTTACTCCTGCATTGTCTTGGCTGTGTGCATAGGGTCGTTGTCCTGTTGGAAGGTGAACCTTCGCCCCAGTCTGAGGTCCTGAGAGCTCTGGAGCAGGAATATCATCAAGGTTCTCTCTGTACTTTGCTCTGTTCATCTTTGCCTCAATCCTGACTAGTGTCCCAGTCCCTGCCGCTGAAAATAAATAATAATAATATGCCATTTAGCAGACGCTTTTATCCAAAGCGACTTACAGTCATGTGTGTATACATTTTTACGTATGGGTGGTCCCGGGGATTGAACCCACTACCCTGGCGTTACAAGCGCCATGCTCTACCAATCCCCATAGCATAACGCTGCCACCACCATGCTTCACCGTAGGGATGGTGCCAGGTTTCCTCCAGATGTGACGCTTGGTATTCAGACCAAAGAGTTCAATCTTGGGTTCATCAGACCAGAGAATCTTGTTTCTCATTGTCTGAATTCTTTAGGTGCCTTTTGGCAACCTCCAAGCAGGCTGGCCACTACCATAAAGGCCTGATTGGTGGAGTGCTGCAGAGAAGGTTCTCCCATATACACAGAGGAACTCTGGAGCTCTGTCAGAGTGACCATCGGGTTCTTGGTCACCTTCCTGACCAAGGCCCTTCTCCCCCGATTGCTCAGTTTGGACGGGTGGCCAGCTCTAGGATGAGTCTTAGTGGCTCCAAACTACTTCCATTTAAGAATGATGGACGCCACTATGTTCTTGGGGACCTTCAATGCTGCAGAAATGTTTTGCTACCCTTTCCCAGATCTGTGCCTCGACACAATTCTGTCTCAGAGCTCTACGGGCAATTTCTTTAACCTCATGGCTTGTTTTTTGTTCTGACATGCACTGTCAACTGTGGGACCTTATATAGACAGGTGTGTGCCTTTCCAAATCATGTCCAATCAATATAATTTACCACAGGTGGACTCCAATCAAGTTGTAGAAACATCTCAAGGATGATCAATGGAAACAGGATGCACCTGAGCTCAAAAACCTGTTTTCACTTAGTCATTATGGGGAATTGTGTGTAGATTTAGGGAAACTATTCATTTAATCCATTTTAGAATAAGGCTGTAACATAACACAATGTGGAAAAAGTCAAGGGGTCTGAATACTTTCCGAATGCACTGTAACTGTTGCTTTCAGGTGCACTGAAAACAATACAGTCGTGGTCAAATGTTTTGAGAATGACACAAATACTAATTTTCACAAAGTCTGCTGCCTCAGTTTTGATGATGGCAATTTGCATATACTCCAGAATGTCATGAATAGTGATCAGATGAATTGCAATTAATTGCAAAGTCCCTCTTTGCCATGAAAATGAACTTAATCCCCCAAAACCATTTCCACTGCATTTCAGCCCTGCCACAAAAGGACAAGCTGCCATCATGTCCGAGATTCTCTCGTTAACACAGGTGAGAGTGTTGACGAGGACAAGGCTGGAGATCACTCTGTTATGCTGATTGAGTTAGAATAACAGACTGGAAGCTTTAAAAGGAGGGTGGTGCTTGAAATCATTGTTCTTCCTCTGTTAACCATGGTTACCTGCAAGGAAACACGTGCCGTCATCATTGCTTTGCACAAAAAGGGCTTCACAGGCAAGGATATTGCTGCTAGTAAGACTGCACCTAAATCAACCATTTATTGGATCATCAAGAACTTCAAGGAGAGAGGTTCATTTGTTGTGAAGAAGGCGTCAGGGCGCCCAAGAAAGTCCAGCAAGCGCCAGGACCTTCTCCTAAAGTTGATTCGGCTGCGGGATCGGGGCACCACCAGTGCAGAGCTTGCTCAGGAATGGCAGCAGGCAGCTGTGAGTGCATCTGCACGCACAGTGAGGCAAAGACTTTTGGAGGATGGCCTGGTGTCAAGAAGGGCAGCAAAGAAGCCTCTTCTCTCCAGGAAAAACATCAGGGACAGACTGATATTCTGCAAAAGGTACAGGGATAGGTCTGCTGAGGACTGGGGTAAAGTCATTTTCTCTGATGAATCCCCTTTCCGATTGTTTGGGGCATCCGGAAAACACCTTGTCCGGAGAAGACAAGGTGAGCGCTACCATCAGTCCTGTGTCATGCCAACAGTAAAGCATCCTGAGACCATTCATGAGTGGGGTTGCTCCTCAGCCAAGGAAGTGGGCTCACTCACAGTTTTGCCTAAGAACACAGCCATGAATAAAGAATGGTACCAACACATCCTCAGAGAGCAACTTCTCCCAACCATCCAAGAACAGTTTAGTGACGACAAATGCCTTTTCCAGCATGATGGAGCACCTTGCCATAAGGCAAAAGTGATAACTAAGTGGCTCTGGGAACAAAACATCAACATTTTGGGTCAATGGCCAGGAAACTCACCAGACCTTAATCCCATTGAGAACTTGTGGTCGATCCTCAAGAGGCGGGTGGACAAACAGAAACCCACAAATTCAGACAAACTCCAAGCTTTGATTATGCAAGAATGGGCTGCCATCAGTAAGGATGTGGCCCAGAAGTTAATTGACAGCATGCCAAGGCGGATTGCAGAGGTCTTGAAAAAGAAGGGTCAAAACTGCAAATATTGACTCTTTGCATAAACTTAATGTAATTATCAATAAAAGCCTTTGACACTCATGGAATGCTTGTAATTATACTTCAGTATACCATAGTAACATCTGACAAAAATATCTCATAACACTGAAGTAGCGAACTTTGTGAAGACCAATACTTGTGTCATTCTCAAAACTTTTGACCACGACTGTACATTCCATATCATTTTCTAAATGTTTCAATTGCTTTGGTGCTATGTTTTAAGTATGAGGTGAATTTTCAAAACTCTTAGTACAAAACTCCAAACTGGTAACGCTTGTGTAACGCACCAAGTCGTGTATTCAAAACCTTTTATTTTGCATTCATTTTGTTTGGACACATCTTTCACCATACAACATTTGGTCCAAATATTATTTCACTGTGAAATACCATGGGAACATTGATTTAATCACTCAAACATAACATAATGATATCTTCTCAATTTAGTTATTTTAACAACCAGTTAATCCAATAGCAAAAGATGCAAGATACATACACTATATATACCAAAGTATGTGGACACCCCCTCAAAGTAGTGGATTCGACTATTTCAGCCACACCCGTTGCTGACAGGTGTATAAAATCGAGCACACAGCCATGCAATCTCGATAGACAAACATTGGCAGTAGACTTTCAATGTGGCACTGTCATAGGATGCCACCTTTCGAACAAATCAGTTCATCAAATTTCTGCTCTGCTAGAGCTGCCCCGGTCAACTGTAAGTGATGTTATTGTGAAGTGGAAATGTCTAGGAGCAACAACGGCTCAGCGGCGAAGTGGTAGGCCACACAAGCTCACAGAACGGGACCGCTGAGTGCTGAAGCACGTAGCGCGTAAAAATTGTCTGTCCTCGGTTGCAACGCTCACTACCGAATTCCAATCTGCCTCTGGAAGCAAAGTCAGCACAATAACTGTTCATCGGGAGGTTCATGAAATGCCTAAGCCTAAGATCACCAGGCACAATATCAAGCGTCGGCTAGAGTGGTGTAAAGCTCGCCGCCATTGGACTCTGGAGCAGTGGAAACGCGTTCTCTGGAGTGATGAATCACGCTTCACCATCTGGCAGTCCGACAGACGAATCTGGGTTTGGTGGATGCCAGGAGAATTCTACCTGCCGGAATGCATTGTGCCCACTGTAAAGTTTGGTGGAGGAGGAATAATGGTCTGGGGCTGTTTTTCATGGTTCAGGCTAGGCCCGTTAGTTCCAGTGAAGGGAAATCTTAACGCTACAGCATACAATGACATTCCAGACGATTCTGTGCTTCCAACTTTGTGGCAACAGTTTGGGGAAGGCCCTTTCCTGTTTCAGCATGGCAATGCCCCCGTGCACAAAGCGAGGTCCATACAGAAATGGTTTGTTGAGATCGGTGTGGAAGAACTTGACTGGCCTGCACAGAGCCCTGACCTCAACCCCATCTAACACCTTTGGGATGAATTGGAACGATGACTGCGAGCCATGCCTAATCGCCCAACATCAGTGCTCGACCTCACTAATGCTCTTGTGGCTGAATGGAAGAAAGTCACCGCAGCAATGTTCCAACATCTAGTGGAAAGTCTTCCCAGAAGAGTGGAGGCTGTTTTAGCAGCAATCGAGGGACGAACTCCATATTAATGCCCATAATTTTGGAATGAGATGTTCGACGAGCAGGTGTCCACATACTTTTGGTCATGTATTGTATTTCAAAATTGCCTTTTGAATGTAATATGCTACAGTACTGTAAATTACAGTACGTTTTCACATCCATCAAAATGGACTGAAAATCTAATTTCCATAATTTATATCTCATGTGTGATCAAAGTTGTGATCATTGATGACATCTTTCACAATCATTGATACAAAGAAAAGTATGCATTGTTAATATATAATTACACTATTTAAAAATTTAAAACAGAACAGGAGCTAGTTTCCATCAAGTCTGTCTTGAGCATTTGGCCATAGGCTCTCATCAACATCACAGTAGATGTCCTCATTGTTCAAGCACCTGGGGAAAAACCTTCAGGCATGACTAATCTAAGCCCTACATACTGTAGATCTGGATTGATGTCATTGCATGCCTCATCCATGGCCTGAAGGAGGGTGACACGCTCATAGGGATGGCCATCATACACCTTCCACCTGTATTGTAATCATGTATTTTACAGTATTGTAGTGTACTTGTACATGTATTGAGGTGGTCCTTTGTGGCTCAGTTAGTAAGAGCATGGCACTAGCAACATCTGAGTTGTGGGTTCGATTCCCACTGGGGTCACATAAGAATATTTGTGGACTCACTGTTGTCACTTTGGATAAAAGCCTGCTACTTGAATGGCATATATTACAGTACTGTATTGGCCAATGCAATGTGACCCTCCCCCATCAAAAAGACCCCAGCAACTTCATTTTGGATACATGTTTACTGTTTAGGGGATGCATTTTGTACATACAGTACATCTCTGATCTTGTCAATATCAGATATTTTTTTACTTACTGTGAACAGTCATCATCATAATAGTACATTACAGTATCATACTTTAATTGTTTATACTTAACAAACATACATTTCCATTGTGTAGTTCTCGAAATCTGTAGTAGACAAACCAATTTGAAATCTACAGGTTTACCAAATGGTTAAGTGATTATAAATTAAGAGCAGTCGGATTAAGTAATCGTGAAATGTATTTTAACAAATGAGAAGACAATCATATCAAAAGTAATGTGAGCATTGCATTGTGAAAAGCAATTACTTTCTATGAACATGTATTGCATTGTGAAACATGTTTTTCTAGATGAAACACTGATTAAGTTTGGTGAAAAAGTGACTGTATGATTTTGTGTGTTGTAGTGAGTCAATTGAAAATGTGTTTGGAGTTTTGAAACTACCTTTTTGATAATCTGTTTTGAGTTTTGTACTAAGCATTGTTAAAATTTACCAAATACTTATGAAAATTGCATACAAAAAAACGGTACAATTCTAATCTTGCTTTCATCTGTGTCCATCATAGTTTCCTTTTGCAAACTTGAAATACCCTTCAAAATAACCAGAGAGCACTTGACCGCAAAGGAAGGTTCCTGCATTACAATCAAATGCACTGTCACTAGGCGTATTAATAATGAACAAGAGCAATGGTTTTGGATGAAAAATGCAAAGTGGAGTGACACCATGATTGATTTCACCGGTACAATTGTAAACAGTAACACAAAGGACCAAACCCCTGCCTCTGAGTTTGCAGACAGAGTAAAATACATTGGTTCTGTGAATTTTGGACGGACCACACAAAGCGACTGCAGCCTACTCATCAACAACCTGCAAAAGACCGACAGTGGGATCTACAAATTCAGATATAAGGGAAAGGATGGAAAATGGATAACTGAACCAGGTCTGAATCTTATAGTTGAAGGCAAGTTCACCTTACAGACACATCTGGATATCAATTTCCAATAATAATACAAATAATCACAGCTATTTGATTGACAGTGTTGTCTGTACATGTATGCACCTGTTACAATATATATTAGTGTATATTATATTTTTTGTAGTAGGTAGAGATCTTGAACACACCTAGGTCTTACTGCCAAATATACAGTACCTTAGATTGACAGAGGCGCAAGGGTGTGTTCAAGATCTCAACCCTGTTACATTTTGTAATGTACATTATAGTGTTCAAATGTTAATCCAGAGTCTCTGTCTGATATCTTGTCACTGCAGATGATCCATGCCAGGTTAGTGTTAAGATGAACCAATCAATAGTCAAAGAGTCTGAGCCTGTGACCATTCGATGCTCCACGTCACTGCAATGTGGATCATACCCAGAGTTCACAGGGCTTGGTCAGACCGTAATGCGTGATCAGAACTCCAAGGATAACCGTAAAAACACTGTGGTCAACTTTAATGCTCGCTGGCAGGATGATGGGAGGGTGCTGTCCTGTCAACCACAAGGGACCAACGACCAGTGTGTGAGCAAGAGCATCAAGCTGATGGTTGAATGTGAGTTCATTACTGACTTTCTAGTTCAAACTGTGTTTATCGTATCATGGAAGTTCAGCGTTACAGCATGTTTGAAATTTAAAGGCAATGTTACCGTGCATTCACGGTAAATGCTGCATATGTCGGCTAAATCAGGAATGACCTTTTTTTTCATTTATATTGCACAATCTGTAATGCTTCAGCGATCCAGATAGAATAAAGCCCTTGGTTGGCCTTATCATGAGCATTGCATTCTTTTTGTTTCAACCATTTTTATTACAAAGAAATTACCCTACTATTTTGATTTGACTTTTGTGCTTCTTGTTTTCAGAATTTAGCTATTTCTATGATCACTTGACTTTTTTGTCTTCTCTTTAAAAGATGCCCCTAAGGAGACGAATGCTGTTATAAGTTTGTCATACGTAAAGGAAGGAGAGTCTGTCACCCTCACTTGTTCCAGCAGAGGGCACCCCAATGCTACATACTCCTGGTTTAAAGACAGTGGAAATACCAAATTCAATGGAACAGAATTCGTGATCCAATCTATCACACCTACACAAAGCGGGAATTACCACTGCAAAGCTGTAAACCAACATGGGACCCACGACTCAAACGTTGTTACAATCAATGTTAAATGTGAGATATTCCCTTTTTGTGTAGTCCAGACATACGTTTTGTATCATAGGGAAATGCAATCAAGGAATAATTCATTTAAATAATGTTTTAGGCAGTCTCTGGCTCACATCCATGCTTATATAAATTGTGGAATTTACTTTTTAATACATAGACAATTAAGGCAGCCTATATAGTTTTTATTCAATTGGAATACTCTCTCTTTCAGATGCTCCTGTAGGAGTGCACATTGAAACAAATAAGGCTCTGTCTACAATCAAAGAAGGAGATCATATCAAATTAACTTGCATAGTGCAGAAAAGCAATTCTGAAGTGCATTCATGGTCTTGGTTCAAAGACAAGGATAAAATGGCCAATAGTTTAAAGGAGTATACCATCAAAAGTGTACGGCAAGAGGACAGAGGTCTTTACCATTGTGAGGCGAGCAATGATGTGGGCAGTACTAGGTCATCATCAGGATATCAGATAACGGTTTCCTGTAAGTATTTTCCCATTTGAGCATGTTCAAACACTGTACAGGCCAGAGGAACAACAATTATCAATTAAAATGTATGCTGAATGTCAAATTCTTATATCCATCCATCCAATATCAATATCAGGAACTAATCATTAATATACACTGTGCTGTCGAAATTAATATATATATATACAGTGGGGGAAAAAAGTATTTAGTCAGCCACCAATTGTGCAAGTTCTCCCACTTAAAAAGATGAGAGAGGCCTGTAATTTTTATCATAGGTACACGTCAACTATGACAGACAAAATGAGAGAAAAAAATCCAGAAAATCACATTGTAGGATTTTTAATGAATTTATTTGCAAATTATGCAGATCTCCTCTAGAGCAGTGATGTTTTGGGGCTGTCGTTGGGCAACACAGACTTTCAACTCCCTCCATAGATTTTCTATGGGGTTGAGATCTGGAGACTGGCTAGGCCACTCCAGGACCTTGAAATGCTTCTTACGAAGCCACTCCTTCATGCCCGGGCGGTGTGTTTGGGATCATTGTCATGCTGAAAGACCCAGCCACGTTTCATCTTCAATGCCCTTGCTGATGGAAGGAGGTTTTCACTCAAAATCTCACGATACATGGCCCCATTCATTCTTTCCTTTACACGGATCAGTCATCCTGGTCCCTTTGCAGAAAAACAGCCCCAAAGCATGATGTTTCCACCCCCATGCTTCACAGTAGGTATGGTGTTCTTTGGATGCAACTCAGCATTCTTTGTCCTCCAAACACGACGAGTTGAGTTTTTACCAAAAAGTTATATTTTGGTTTCATCTGACCATATGACATTCTCCCAATCCTCTTCTGGATCATCCAAATGCACTCTAGCAAACTTCAGACGGGCCTGGACATGTACTGGCTTAAGCAGGGGGACACGTCTGGCACTGCAGGATCTGAGTCCCTGGCGGTGTAGTGAGTTACTGATGGTAGGCTTTGTTACTTTGGTCCCAGCTCTCTGCAGGTCATTCACTAGGTCCCCCCGTGTGGTTCTGGGATTTTTGCTCACCGTTCTTGTGATCATTTTGACCCCACGGGGTGAGATCAGCCTGGTGCAGGTCTACAATTTTGTTTCTGGTGTCCTTTGACAGCTCTTTGGTCTTGGCCATAGTGGAGTTTGGAGTGTGACTGTTTGAGGTTGTGGACAGGTGTCTTTTATACAGATAACAAGTTCAAACAGGTGCCATTAATACAGGTAACGAGTGGAGGACAGAGGAGCCTCTTAAAGAAGAAGTTACAGGTCTGTGAGAGCCAGACATCTTGCTTGTTTGTAGGTGACCAAATACTTATTTTCCACCATAATTTGCAAATAAATTCATAAAAAATCCTACAATGTGATTTTCTGGAGAAAAAAAATCTCAATTTGTCTGTCATAGTTGACGTGTACCTATGATGAAAATTACAGGCCTCTCTCATCTTTTTAAGTGGGAGAACTTGCACAATTGGTGGCTGACTAAATACTTTTTTCCCCCACTGTATATATATATTTATATATATATATATATTTACATTTACATTTACGTCATTTAGCAGACGCTCTTATCCAGAGCGACTTACAAATTGGTGCATTCACCCTATAGCCAGTGGGATAATCACTTATCAATTATTTTATTTATTTATTTAATTTTATTTTAGGGGGGGGGGGGGTAGAAGGATTACTTTATCCTATCCCAGGTATTCCTTAAAAAGGTGGGGTTTCAAATGTCTCCGGAAGGTGGTGAGTGACTCTGCTGTCCTGGCGTCGTGAGGGAGCTTGTTCCACCATTGGGGTGCCAGAGCAGCGAACAGTTTTGACTGGGCTGAGCGGGAACTATGCTTCCGCAGAGGAAGGGGAGCCAGCAGGCCAGAGGTGGATGAACGCAATGCCCTCGTTTGGGTGTAGGGACTGATCAGAGCCTGAAGGTACAGAGGTGCCGTTCCCCTCACAGCTCCATAGGCAAGCACCATGGTCTTGTAACAGATGCGAGCTTCAACTGGAAGCCAGTGGAGTGTGCGGAGGAGCGGGGTGACATGAGAGAACTTGGGAAGGTTGAACACCAGACGGGCTGCGGCATTCTGGATGAGTTGTAGGGGTTTAATGGCACAGGCAGGGAGCCCAGCCAACAGCGAGTTGCAGTAATCCAGACGGGAGATGACAAGTGCCTGGATTAGGACCTGTGCCGCTTCCTGTGTAAGGCAGGGTCGTACTCTCCGAATGTTGTAGAGCATGAACCTGCAGGATCGGGTCACCGCCTTGATGTTAGCGGAGAACGACAGGGTGTTGTCCAGGGTCATGCCAAGGCTCTTCGCACTCTGGGAGGAGGACACAACAGAGTTGTCAACCGTGATGGCGAGATCATGGAACGGGCAGTCCTTCCCCGGGAGGAAGAGCAGCTCCGTCTTGCCAAGGTTCAGCTTGAGGTGGTGATCCGTCATCCATACTGATATGTCTGCCAGACATGCAGAGATGCGATTCGCCACCTGGTTATCAGAAGGGGGAAAGGAGAAGATTAGTTGTGTGTCGTCAGCGTAGCAATGATAGGAGAGGCCATGTGAGGATATGACAGAGCCAAGTGACTTAGTGTATAGGGAGAATAGGAGAGGGCCTAGAACTGAGCCCTGGGGGACACCAGTGGTGAGAGCACGTGGTGCGGAGACAGCTTCTCGCCACGCCACTTGGTAGGAGCGACCGGTCAGGTAGGACGCAATCCAGGAGTGAGCCGCGCCGGAGATGCCCAGCTCGGAGAGGGTGGAGAGGAGGATCTGATGGTTCACAGTATCAAAGGCAGCAGACAGGTCTAGAAGGACAAGAGCAGAGGAGAGAGAGTTAGCTTTAGCAGTGCGGAGAGCCTCCGTGACACAGAGAAGAGCAGTCTCAGTTGAATGACCAGTCCTGAAACCTGACTGGTTTGGATCAAGAAGGTCATTCTGAGAGAGATAGCAAGAGAGTTGGCTAAAGACGGCACGCTCAATAGTTTTGGAAAGAAAAGAAAGAAGGGATACTGGTCTGTAGTTGTTGACATCAGTGTGATCGAGTGTTGGTTTCTTGAGAAGGGGTGCAACTCTCGCTCTCTTGAAGACGGAAGGGACATAGCCAGCGGTCAAGGATGAGTTGATCAGCGAGGTGAGGTAGGGGAGAAGGTCACCGGAGATGGTCTGGAGAAGAGAGGAGGGGATGGGGTCAAGCGAGCAGGTTGTTGGGCGGCCTGCAGTCACAAGTCGCAAGATTTTATCTGGAGAGAGAGGGGAGAAAGAAGTCAAAGCATAGGGTAGGGCAGTGTGAGCAGGACCAGCAGTGTCATTAGACTTAACAAACGAGGATCGGATGTCGTCAACCTTCTTTTCAAAGTGGTTGACGAAGTCATCCACAGAGAGAGAGGAGGGGGGGGGGGGGGGGGGGAGGATTCAGCAGGGAGGAGAATGTGGCAAAGAGCTTCCTAGGGTTAGAGGCAGATGCTTGGAATTTAGAGTGGTAGAAAGTGGCCTTAGCAGCAGAAACAGATGAAGAAAATGTAGAGAGCAGGGAGTGAAAAGATGCCAGGTCGGCAGGGAGTTTAGTTTTCTTCCATTTCCGCTCCGCTGCCCGGAGCTCTGTTCTGTGAGCTCGCAATGAGTCATCAAGCCACGGAGCTGGAGGGGAGGACCGAGCTGGCCGGGAGGATAGGGGACACAGAGAGTCAAAGGATGCAGAAAGGGAGGAGAGGAGGGTTGAGGAGGCAGAATCAGGAGATTGGAGGGAGAAGGATTGAGCAGAGGGAAGAGATGATAGGATGGAAGAGGAGAGAGTAGTGGGAGAGAGAGAGCGAAGGTTGCGGCGGCGCATTACCATCTGTGTAGGGGCAGAGTGAGTAGTGTTGGAGGAGAGCGAGAGAGAAAAGGATACAAAGTAGTGGTCGGAGACATGGAGGGGAGTTGCAGTGAGATTAGTAGAAGAGCAGCATCTAGTAAAGATGAGGTCAAGCGTATTGCCTGCCTTGTGAGTAGGGGGGGACGGTGAGAGGGTGAGGTCAAAAGAGGAGAGGAGTGGAAAGAAGGAGGCAGAGAGAAATGAGTCAAATGTAGACGTAGGGAGGTTGAAATCCCCCAAAACTGTGAGGGGTGAGCCATCCTCAGGAAAGGAACTTATCAAGGCGTCAAGCTCATTGATGAACTCTCCAAGGGAACCTGGAGGGCGATAGATGACAAGGATATTAAGCTTAAATGGGCTAGTGACTGTGACAGCATGGAATTCAAATGAGGAGATAGACAGATGGTTTAGGGGAAAAATTGAGAATGTCCACTTGGGAGAGATGAGGATTCCTGTGCCACCACCCCTCTGACCAGATGCTCTCGGGGTATGCGAGAACACATGGTCAGACGAGGAGAGAGCAGTAGGAGTAGCAGTGTTTTCAGTGGTAATCCATGTTTCCGTCAGCGCCAGGAAGTCGAGGGACTGGAGGGTAGCATAGGCTGGGATGAAGTCAGCCTTGTTGGCAGCAGAACGGCAGTTCCAGAGGCTGCCTGAGACCTGGAACTCCAGGTGTGTGGTGCGTGCAGGGACCACCAGGTTAGAGAGGCAGCAGCCACGCGGTGTGAGGCGTTTGTGTAGCCTGTGCGGAGAGGAGAGAACAGGGATAGGCAGAGGCATAGTTGACAGGCTGTAGCAAATGGCTACAATAATGCAGAGGAGATCGGAATGAAATGAACTAAACATCTGGGAAAGGAGAGAGCGGGCCTCCCTCACCACAACTCCCAAATATAACTCTCCCAACTTCCACCTCAGAAACTATAATTGTTTCACTGAAACACCCGAATAAAACTCTCCCAACTTCCACTTTAGAAATTAGAATTGTTGTAAACTACAGCGGTTCAATGTTTCAAGGAATAGACTCAACTTACTTTATTCAGCTAGCTAACTATGACGCCATAGCTAACTAGCATGCTAGCATCCAATAACACAACGTTTAGCACCAATACTTGGTTACAACAAACTACCAATAGTGTGTTAACGCACTAAACAGATAATTCGTGTCCGTGTCTAGTTCCTTTCATAACGCAGCAATAATTAAGCGTTGGCTAGCTAGCACAAAGATATTGTATTTAGCTGCTACAGTACTGCTAGCTAGTAATGTTGGCTAGCTAGCAATGGCTGCTGTGTTGACTTTGTTTGGGAAAAAAAAAAACGGCGTCGCTGCGAACGAATGTAGGTGGCTAAAATTATATTGTATTTAGTTGCTATAGTACTGCTAGCTGGTAGCGTTGGCTAGCTAGCAATGGCTGCGGTGATGACTTTGTTTGAAAAACGGCGTCGCTGCGAGCGAGTGTAGCTGGCTAGCTAACCTCGATAGTTACTCTATACTACACCTTTATCTTTGATACAAATACAACTATGTAGCTAGCCAACATTACACTAATCAAATCGTTCCATTGTAATGTAATGTGTCATATTACCTGTGGAGCGAAGTACAGCATGACTACTCACCTCGCCTACCGAACTAGCACCAATCTATTTTCCCCTTCACATAATGTTGGTTAACCCAGAACATATATATATATATATATATATATACAGTATATATATATATATATATATATATATATATATATATATATATATATTATCCGTTATCTTTTGCAGATGTTCCAAGAAACACTCAGATCACCCAAAGTGGAGGTTCCCATGACAACCAGGTGAAGGCGGGCTCTCGGCTAAATCTCACCTGTATGGCTGATGCCCATCCTGCCCCCAGTAGCTACACCTGGTACCACAGTAGTGGAGTACCACAATGGAGACTAGTTTCACCCACAGGCCACACACTACTCTGGGATAGGGTGGGCGTAACAGACGAGGGGTGTTACATTTGTAGTGCCACTAATGACATCGGCACGGGACAGAACAGCAGCAAATCATGCTTCAATGTTCTATGTGAGTATTATTCATCACAGCTGTAAAGGCTGTTCTTATTGTATAAATGCATCCAGATCTCATATCATAGCCTCCTCTTACTCAGTATCTGAGCACTGCTGACCCCGTTTCCCCTCTCAAAAATAATAGGTAATAGATTAATAGATAATATATACAATATTTTGGCTAGCTTATTCATGATTACTTAAATTGCAGCCTGTATATTCTCTTAAGTTTGTGTTCATATTTGAAATATGCATATTGTATCTACAGTCCTCTGACAAACATTTGAATAGGTACAATTTAAATTTGAATAGGTGGTTATTTCAATGTGAGTATTATTTCCTCTCCACAGACGGCCCAACCAAACCAGTGCTTTCTATGATGCGTACAACCCAGGAGGGCCGACTGGTTAGTATCAACTGCACCGTGCAGAGTTTCCCAGTCTCTCAGCTCACTCTGACATGGACCTCCCGTCCATCTGGCTCACCTATGTCTAGCTCCCCTCTTCACATGCAGCCTCAACCAGTTCTTGGGTTCCTCCAACGTTCTACCAATGTTGTCTGGGGTTCTTTTAATGTCACATTCCTGCAAGGAGGGGTTTACACCTGTAGAGCCCAGAACTCTGAGGGGGTTAGCAGCACAGAGCAGGAGCTGGAGGTCACATGTGAGTACAATGCATCATCACCATCATCACCACCATCATCATCATTCTACTATCATTATGATTAAATAGTCAAACATATTCAATTTCCAACATAACAATTCTGCTTATAATCATGTTTTTCCATGATGCTTTCTCTCTGCTATGATTCCTACAGACAGCCCCAAAAATGTGACGGCCTCTGCTCACCCTGACACGGTCCTGACTGAAAACAGCCAGCTGGTTCTTACCTGCACTGCTCGTTCCAACCCCAATACCACCACCTACACCTGGGTTCAGATCAGCACAGGAGAGACCAGGATAGTGGGGCTGGTCCAGAAGTTGACGGTGACGTCCATAACCCCGTCCCATAGTGGACTGTACAGGTGCACTGCCCAGAACACCTTAGGAACTGGGAAATCCCAACAGGTTGAAGTTAAAGTCAAGTGTGAGTACATCTCTGTTGCTGCTTTATGACAACTACCCCAAAGACAAACTGTATGCCCTATGTAGATCTGAGAGGAATGAATAGGCGTTATCAATAAGGTGATAATTCCACCTGGCCTCCACCTGGAGGGAGATGCAGCGCTCCTAGTGGCCGGGGACTTTAATGCAGGGAAACTTAAATCCGTTCTACCAGCATGTTAAATGTGCAACCAGAGGAAAAAAAACTCTAGACCACCTTTACTCCACACACAGAGACGCATACAAAGCTCTCCCTCGCCCTCCATTTGTCAAATCTGACCATAACTCTATCCTCCTGATTCCTGCTTATAAGCAAAAACTAAAGCAGGAAGCACCAGTGACTCGGTTAATAAAAAAGTGGTCAGATGACGCAGATGCTAAGCTACAGGACTGTTTTGCTAGCACAGACTGGAACATGTTCCGGGATTCTTCAGACAGCATTGAGGAGTACACCACATCAGTCACTGGCTTCATCAATAAGTGCATCGATGATGTCGTCCCCACAGTGACCGTACGTACATACCCCAACCAGAAGCCATGGATTACAGGAAACATCCACACTGAGCTAAAGGGTAGAGCTGCCGCTTTCAAGGAACGGGACTCTAACCCGGACGCTTATAAGAAATCCCGCTATGACCTCAGACGAACCATCAAACAGGCAAAGAGTCAATACAGGACTAAGATTGAATCGTACTACACTGGCTCTGACGCTCGTCGGATGTGGCAGGGCTTGAAAACTATTACAGACTACAAAGGGAAGCACAGCCGCGAGCTGCCCAGTGACACAAGCCTACCAGACGAGCTAAACCACTTCTATGCTCGCTTCGAGGCAAGCAACACTGAAGCATGCATGAGAGCACCAGCTGTTCCGGATGACTATGTGATCACGCTCTCCGTAGCCGATGTGAGTAAGACTTTTAAGCAGGTCAACATTCACAAGGCCGCAGGGCCAGACGGATTACCAGGACGTGTACTCCGAGCATGTGCTGACCAACTGGCAAGTGTCTTCACTGACATTTTCAACATGTCCCTGACTGAGTCTGTAATACCAAATGTTTCAAGCAGACCACCATAGTCCCCGTGCCCAAGGACTCTAAGATAACCTGCCTAAATGACTACCGACCCGTAGCACTGACGTCTGTAGCCATGAAGTGCTTTGAAAGGCTGGTCATGGCTCACATCAACAGCATTATCCCAGAAACCCTAGACCCACTCCAATTTGCATACCGCCCCAACAGATCCACAGATGATGCAATCTCTATTGCACTCCACACTGCCCTTTCCCACCTGGACAAGAGGAACACCTACGTGAGAATGCTATTCATTGACTACAGCTCAGCATTCAACACCATAGTGCCCTCTAAGCTCATCACTAAGCTAAGGATCCTGGGACTAAACACCTCCCTCTGCAACTGGATCCTGGACTTCCTGACGGGCTGCCCCCAGGTGGTAAGGGTAGGTAACAACACATCTGCCACACTGATCCTCAACACGGGGGCCCCTCAGGAGTGCGTGCTCAGTCCCCTCCTGTACTCTCTGTTCACCCATGACTGCATGGCCAGGCACGACTCCAACACCATCATTAAGTTTGCCGACGACACAACAGTGGTAGGCCTGATCACCGACAACGATGAGACAGCCTATAGGGAGGAGGTCAGAGACCTGGCCGTGTGGTGCCAGGACAACAACCTCTCCCTCAACGTGACCAAGACAAAGGAGATGATTGTGGACTACAGGAAAAAAAAGAGGACTGAGCACGCCCCCATTCTCATCAACGGGGCTGTAGTGGAACAGGTTGAGAGCTTCAAGTTCCTTGGTGTCCACATCACCAACGAACTATCATGGTCCAAACACACCAAGACAGTCGTGAAGAGGGCACAACAAAGCCTATTCCCCCTCAGGAGACTGAAAAGATTTGGCATGGGTCCTCAGATCCTCAAAAAATTCTACAGCTGCACCATCGAGAGCATCCTGACTGGTTGCATCACCGCCTGGTATGGCAACTACTTGGCCTCCGACCGCAAGGCACTACAGAGGGTAGTGCGTATGGCCCAGTACATCACTGGGGCCAAGCTTCCTGCCATCCAGGACCTCTATACCAGGCGGTGTCAGAGGAAGGCCCTCAAAATTGTCAAAGACTCCAGCCACCCTAGTCATAGACTGTTCTCTCTGCTACCGCACGGCAAGCGGTACCGGAGTGCCAAGTCTAGGTCCAAAAGACTTCTCAACAGCTTCTACCCCCAAGCCATAAAACTCCTGAACAGCTAATCATGGCTACCCGGACTATTTGCACTGCCCCCCCACCCCATCCTTTTTACGCTGCTGCTACTCTGTTAATTATTTATGCATAGTCACTTTAACTCTACCCACATGTACATATTACCTCAACTACCTCAACTAGCCGGTGCCCCCGCACATTGACTCTGCAACGGTACCCCCCTGTATATATAGCCTCCCTACTGTCACTTTATTTTACTTCTGCTCTTTTTTCTCTCAACACTTTTTTTGTTGTTGTTTTATTTTTACTTTTTTTGTAAAAAATAAATGCACTGTTGGTTAAGGGCTGTAAGTAAGCATTTCACTGTAATGTCTGCACCTGTTGTATTCGGCGCATGTGACCAATAAAATTTGATTTGATTTGATTTGAGATTAACCATACTGTTTACTGCAATCCTCTCAGATCTACATTTGGGATCAGAGTGATCATTTCAAATGGGTCAGGTTCTCTACGACTTTCTGGAATAAAGACTTAAGTGGTTATTTGTGTGGAGCCTGAACTTATCTCCTTCTAATACTATAACTAAAGACAATTCAACACAAGGAAAACGCAAATGCGTCTCTGTATTCAAATGTACAATAATCATTTTCTTCCATTATTTTCCATCACAGATGCTCCAAAGCTCACCGAGGTCATTCACAACATGACCAATAGGTGGCAGAGTGATGGGGGGAGCCCTGTGGCACTGACCTGCCACAGTCACTGTTACCCCCCTGTCATCAGCTACAGGTGGTACAGGCTGGTCGAGGAAAGGGAGCATTTCATCATCAATCACCAGAACATCACTGTCCACCCGGACAAGCCTGGGACGTACTACTGTGTCGCCACCAATAAGATGGGGGGGAAAGAATCAGAAAGAATCCAGCTGTTTCTCAACCGTGAGTGCATAGTGACTGACAGTCACTTTGGAAAGTCAATAGAGTACAGAAGTGTGACTTATTCACAACTGATTAACATTTTTCCCTCAGTATTTCTATCTCACTTGTGAGATTCATATGATGCCTACACTCTTAGAAAAAAGGGTTACAAAAGGTTTTTGGGCTCCCCATAGAATAACCCTTTTTGGTTCCAGGTAGAACCCTTTTTGGTTCCAGGTAGAACCCTTTTGGGTTACATGTAGAACCCTCTGCAGAGGAGGTTCTACATGGAACCCAAAAGGGTTCTACTTGCAATCAAAACAGGTTATTCAAAGTGTTCTCCTATAGGGACAGCCGAAGAACCCTTTAAGGTTCTAGATAGCACCTTTTTTTTCTAGTGTAGCATATTTCATTCTCCCCCTGATATGCTACCTAAATTTATGAATCAATGATGATACAGGCCTTAACCAAACATCCTTCAAGATGTGAAATTGATTGTTTGCATACAGTAAGACAGTATAGTATGTAACAACACATAGGTGGTATTGGTATTTAAAGTCACAGTTCCACACAACATGCCAAAGACTGTAGCAAGAATGTCTCAATGGTCTAATATTGACACACTTCTCTGTCTCGTTTCTCCTCCCTCTCTTCTCTCCCCACAGGAAGTGCCTTCCATGTCCTCGCTCTCATCCTTTCTTTCTGCTGTGTTCCGCTTGTTCTTTTACTCATCTTTCTGGTCTACAGGTGAGTCCTCTGTCAACACTCACTCACTTCACTCCTCTTGTTTATAAAATATACACTACTGTTCAAAAGTTGAGTATCTGGAGCATCAGCAATTGTGGGTTCGATTACAGGCTCAAAATGGCCAGAAACAAGTCTATTCTTGTTCTGAGAAATGAAGGCTATTCCATGCGGGAAATTGCCAATAAACTGAAGATCTCGTACAACGCTAGACACTCTAATGTATTTGTCCTCTTGCTCAGTTGTGCAAAGGGACCTCCCACTCCTCTTTCTATTCTGGTTAGAGCCAGTTTGCGCTGTTCTATGAAAGGAGTAGGACACAGCGTTGTACGACATCTTCAGTTTCTTGGCAGTTTCTCGCATGGAATAGCCTTCATTTCTCAGAACAAGAATAGACTGACGAGTTTCAGAAGAAAGTTATTTGTTTCTGGCCATTTTGTGCCTGTAATCGAACCCACAATTGCTGATGCTCCAGATACTCAACTAGTCTCAAGAAGGCCAGTTTTATTGCTTCTTTAATCACCACAACAGTTTTCAGCTGTGCTAACATAATTGCAAAAGGGTTTTCTAATGATCAAATAGCCTTTTTAAATGATAAACTTGAATTAGCAAACACAACGTGCCATTGGAACACAAGACTGATGGTTGCTGATAATGCTGAGAGACTGGGCCTCTGTACGCCTATGTAGATATTCCATTACAAATCAGCCATTTCCAGCTACAATAGCCATTTACAACATTAACAATGTCTACACTGTATTTCTGATCAATTTTGATGTTATTTTAATGGACAAAAAAATTGATTTTCTCTCGAAAACAAGGACATTTCTAAGTGACCCCAAACTTTTGAACGGTAGTGTATATATTTCTTAACCATACATATTGACTACAGTTAGCAATGACTAGAAGCTCACCACAACACCACTGTTTGTATGAAAATATCCACTTTTTGTTTTGCGTTTTTCAGACACAAGAGAAACAAATTGATCCAGCAGGGGACATCAAATAAACTACCATGTTGTGTTCACTTTGGTTTTCTGGTACTGTTGCATTTCACAAATACTGCATTATACTCTTCCATTTATTCTGTAGTTCATTGTGTGAAAATCCCTAGTTAATTGAACATGTTTGTGGGTGTGTGTGTACCCCTATGCCTGTGTGTGTCATCATCAGGGCTGGCGTAATGGCACAAATGAGAACCTGGTGACTGAAGGGGGTGCAGCAGTAGCAGACCCCCCGGGGAGCAGCAGAGATCAGCTGTGCCCAGACGGCCCCTACCGCCCAGAGCCCTTACCCCAACCGCAGCATCCCCATCCCAGCAGGACGTCGTATCCAGACAGCACGTAATAGCATCGAGCATGGTGTCACACGGACAAGAGCACACACTGTAGACAAACACACACATAAGCACCCACATTTGCACGCACACACACACACGTCTGGATGGGCAGACATACGCAAGTCTCAATGAGTCCATTTTAGCAGGCCTCCCTCACTCACAATGGGATTCCATTATACTAGTTACTGTGGATCACCACTACTTGCTGTCTCAGTTTGAACATCTAAAGGAAGATATAGTCTACTTGTCAGTCTTGGAAGAGTGATTCAATTTGTTTGTTATTTCTTTAAAGGTTGACCTCTGACATACACACTGTGTACAGTGTTCTGAAGGTATCAGGTGGAAAGCAGGTGAGAGAAATCGAACAATGTTGTTGAAGGGGTTAAATTTGGAAGAAAGAGGCCTTTATATACTATAGCTCCACAGTTGACTATTTACAATCATTCAGTGTTCAGTATTCAGTACGTCATGAATGACTGAGCATAGCATATACATTGTACAGTTATGAATGAAGGGATGAATTAACTATTTCAATTCTTGACATTCTTTTTAATGCATTCCATCTCATCTATTCAGGGTCTTTCACCAAGCCATCCAATCAGAAACAAAGATGGACACACTGGACACACACAGGAACATGAAGTCAACTATGCCTCGTTGCAATTCAGGGGCCAGGAGATGTAAGATTGATAATTTTTCTGAGAATGTGGGGAAGGCAGATGAAACCAGGATAGGTTCAAATTAAAACACATCACATTGACAGCTACAGTACTGTATCCATTTTAGGGCACCCCCAGGCTCAAACCTAACCCTTTGAGGCTGAGGGTGTCCTAAAATGGACACCGTACTACAGTACCATAGAGAGCATTCTTCAGTCATTCCAAACAGTGAATGCATATGATGTGGGATTACATACAAATTACCTCAAATACAGTGGGGAAAAAAAGTATTTAGTCAGCCACCAATTGTGCAAGTTCTCCCACTTAAAAAGATGAGAGAGGCCTGTAATTTTCATCATAGGTACACGTCAACTATGACAGACAAATTGAGAAAAGAAATTCCAGATAATCACATTGTATGATTTTTAATTAATTAATTTGCAAATTATGGTGGAAAATAAGTATTTGGTCACCTACAAACAAGCAAGATGTCTGGCTCTCACAGACCTGTAACTTCTTCTTTAAGAGGCTCCTCTGTCCTCCACTCGTTACCTGTATGAATGGCACCTGTTTGAACTTGTTATCAGTATAAAAGACACCTGTCCACAACCTCAAACAGTCACACTCCAAACTCCACTATGGCCAAGACCAAAGAGCTGTCAAAGGACACCAGAAACAAAATTGTAGACCTGCACCAGGCTGGGAAGACTGAATCTGCAATAGGTAAGCAGCTTGGTTTGAAGAAATCAACTGTGGGAGCACTTATTAGGAAATGGAAGACATACAAGACCACTGATAATCTCCCTCGATCTGGGGCTCCACGCAAGATCTCACCCCGTGGGTTCAAAATGATCACAAGAACGGTGAGCAAAAATCCCAGAACCACACGGGGGAACCTAGTGAATGACCTGCAGAGAGCTGGGACCAAAGTAACAAAGCCTACCATCAGTAACACACTACGCCGCCAGGGACTCAAATCCTGCAGTGCCAGACGTGTCCCCCTGCTTAAGCCAGTACATGTCCAGGCCCGTCTAAAGTATGCTAGAGTGCATTTGGATGATCCAGGAGAGGATTGGGAGAATGTCATATGGTCAGATGAAACCAAAATAGAACTTTTTGGTAAAAACTCAACTCGTCGTGTTTGGAGGACAAAGAATGCTGAGTTGCATCCAAAGAACACCATACCTACTGTGAAGCATGGGGGTGGAAACATCATGCTTTGGGGCTGTTTTTCTACAAAGGGACCAGGACGACTGATCCGTGTAAAGGAAAGAATGAATGGGGCCATGTATCGTGAGATTTTGAGTGAAAACCTCCTTCCATCAGCAAGGGTATTGAAGATGAAACGTGGCTGGGTCTTCCAGCATGACAATGATCCCAAACACACCGCCCGGGCAACGAAGGAGTGGCTTCGTAAGAAGCATTTCAAGGTCCTGGAGTGGCCTAGCCAGTCTCCAGATCTCAACCCCATAGAAAATCTTTGGAGGGAGTTGAAAGTCCGTGTTGCCCAGCGACAGCCCCAAAACATCACTGCTCTAGAGGAGATCTGCATGGAGGAATGGGCCAAAATAACAGCAACAGTGTGTGAAAACCTTGTGAAGACTTACAGAAAACGTTTGACCTGTGTCATTGCCAACAAAGGGTATATAACAAAGTATTGAGAAACTTTTGTTATTGACCAAATACTTATTTTCCACCATAATTTGCAAATAAATTCATAAAATATCCTACAATGTGATTTTCTGGAATTCTTTTTCTCATTTTGTCTGTCATAGTTGACGTGTACCTATGATGAAAATTACAGGCCTCTCTCATCTTTTTAAGTGGGAGAACTTGCACAATTGGTGGCTGACTATATACTTTTTTTCCCCACTGTACATCATAAATTGATATTATCCTACCATAATGTAGTAATGTATTGAAACCACAACTGTGAAAATGACTGTAGTAGTCGACCAAAATGTACATAGGGAAATAACCTGATGAGACAACAAATATGAGTCAAACGCAAACAATGACACAACTTGTCTTCCAGGGGTAGCTTGGGTCCTAGAGACCAAGCGAGAGAGGATGACGTCTATGCTAAGGTTGCCAAGCCAAAACTGAAGGAAAAGGTCAGTCAACCGTAATAACAAATGTGTAAACCAAAACATTGGGCAACATCACACATTAGCCCTTATGCCATGAAGTTACACTGTAACTTCTTTGATCACAAGAATGTTATTATTCAGCTTTACACTGTAACTGCAGCTAAGATAGGCCTACATATAATGAGGGAATTTTAAGGAAGCTAGTCAAATTCTGCTTCAATTTGAATTATTTGTATAGTTACTCTGTAACCACATGATATCAGTTCAACTTAATATAAAGTTAAACCGAACATTGTGAATGGAAACTTTGAAGTGAAGGGTCATAATCACTTTGTTGCAAATCTACAAACAAACCAAAACTCCACTGTTACTTAAACAGGATATTGAGGTAAGAGTACACAGAGATCCTGTAAATTATGTAATTCTATTTGTGGTACATCTTACATAATCGTTTTGTGTAACACACAAACCTTAACCTTCAATTAACTGTATCATGATGATCCTGAGGCCATCAAGCCTGTGTTTAGGAGGCATTTCCTTATTCATTACCACTCATAGATGGCTAAATGTGTAGAAGGATGTTTGTACACCACAGGAGGCTGCTGAGGGGAGAACGGCTCATAATAATGGCTGGAATGGAGTGAATGGAATGGTATCAATCAAATGGAAACAATGTGTTTGATGTGTTCGATACCACTCCATTTCATCCTTTCCAGCCGTTACTATGAGCCCATCCTCACCAATTGTGGTGGCACCAGCCGCCTGTGTTGTACACTCAGTCCAGCAGCAGCAGAAGGGATCTCACAACATCAAAGGAAATGTGAAAATGATTTCATGTGTTTTACTCGACCTTGATGTTATCACTTGATAGTTTGGAAAAGGCAAATGAACTTGCACAGCCTTAAGATATTTGATAAGAATAATTTAGAAACAAATCTGACTGCCCAAGACAATTAATATTCTCCGGATTTACAAAATAGCAACATTCGAGCTGCTTCATTTGGAACCTTTTTGTATAAATCTCTTTCTATATTCAGACTGATAAGTGGGATGACTACGAGAACATTAAGGAAGTGTGTGCTCCGAAGCCCACCATCGAGCCAAACATGGACATGGAGACAGAGAGCAGTGAGGATGATGTGGAGATCAGCTACTCTGACGTCACGTTCCGAGCAAAGCCAGGACACCAGAGAGTCTGTAGTTCTCACCCTCATCACCGCAGGGCAGGCCACAGCAGCAGCTCAGATGAAGAAGTCTACACAACCCAGTACTCTGACGTTAAAATATAAGAGGAAGTTTAATTCACAGTCAAAAATTATTATGGTTTATTTTTAAATATCTGTAAATATTTGTATCACACCTATATCTGGATTGTTAGCAATAAAAACACATTCAAGTACCGGTAGTTGCCTTAACTGTATTGAAATTACAAGTCAGACAAGACCACAATGGCAGAAAACAGTATTTATTGACGGCAAAGTGGGTTTGAACATCGTGTGGTACATCAATGTAATGTGTGCTTATTTGGCTGTCAAAACAGAAACGCTTCACTGTTAAGTAATTGCCCATATTACAGGATGTGCTATTGTGTAGATGCTATGCAACTGACACCATGTCTTAATATTTGTTCAACATTGCAATGTGCATCATTACTGACTTCTGACTTTACATAATTACTGAATAATGCTGAAATTACTGACTGCTTTTAACCTGTATTCAGCTTTAAACATTGTAAATACATTTTCAATTACAAATAAAATAAAAACAATAATACAACATGTTGAAGTGATTCATAATCATCACACACATTTTGTAAGTTAATAAATACACATTTTCTGTAACAAGTTACAAATTCATAGAAGAGGAACAACTCAGCGAAAAACAACAACAAATATTACTCTTAAACTGTTGAGAGGTGAAATCGAATTAATTTAAAATGTATGTAAGGAATGACACTAATCTATAATAACACAGTTAAAAAGTCAGAATAAAACACACTGCCTAGTGAAAGTCTACGCACCCCCTGCACAGTCTTCAAACTTTGCTGCCTTAAAATTTTATTCTAAAGTGTATTACATTTGATTGCTTTCCTACCAATGTACACGACTTACTCCACATTTTAAAAGTGAAAGAAGAATTATATAACATTTTCCAAATTAATGAATAAAAAAAATAAAACAGAGCTGTCTTAATTACTTATGTCTTCACACCCCAGAGAAACCTCAGAGAAAATACTTGGTGGAAGCACCTTTGGCAGTCATTAGAGCTGTGAATCATTTTGAATTATATTCTACCAACTTTGCACACCTCATAGGGCAACATACACACATTGTCAAAATTGCCCAAGCCCAGTAAATTTGGTTGGGAGTCATTATAATAATAAATAATAATATGCCATTTAGCAGACGCTTTTATCCAAAGCGACTTACAGTCATGCGTGCATACATTTTTGTGTATGGGTGGTCCCGGGGATCGAACCCACTACCTTGGCGTTGCAAGCGCCGTGCTCTACCAGCTGAGCTACAGAGGACCACAGAGGTCATTGATGGACAGCAATATTCAAACCATGGGCTGGATTCAATGCATATCGCTGAAGTACCACGAAAGATCCGTTTAAAATGTTCATTTCTGATTTAGACGACATTTGCAGCATTTAACATGAATGCAGTCTCCGCGAACGCGGGAACATAGCCTTTACATTTCAATCGAGCTATAACACACATGTTGTGTTCACTTTGGTTTTCTGGTACTGTTGCATTTCACAAATACTGCATTATACTCTTCCATTTATTCTGTAGTTCATTGTGTGAAAATCCCTAGTTAATTGAACATGTTTGTGGGTGTGTGTGTACCCCTATGCCTGTGTGTGTCATCATCAGGGCTGGCGTAATGGCACAAATGATAACCTGGTGACTGAAGGGGGTGCAGCAGTAGCAGACCCCCCGGGGAGCAGCAGAGATCAGCTGTGCCCAGACGGCCCCTACTGCCCAGAGCCCTTACCCCAACCGCAGCATCCCCATCCCAGCAGGACGTCGTATCCAGACAGCACGTAATAGCATCGAGCATGGTGTCACACGGACAAGAGCACACACTGTAGACAAACACACACATAAGCACCCACATTTGCACGCACACACACACACGTCTGGATGGGCAGACATACGCAAGTCTCAATGAATCCATTTTAGCAGGCCTCCCTCACTCACAATGGGATTCCATTATACTAGTTACTGTGGATCACCACTACTTGCTGTCTCAGTTTGAACATCTAAAGGAAGATATAGTCTACTTGTCAGTCTTGGAAGAGTGATTCAATTTGTTTGTTATTTCTTTAAAGGTCGACCTCTGACATACACACTGTGTACAGTGTTCTGAAGGTATCAGGTGGAAAGCAGGTGAGAGAAATCGAACAATGTTGTTGAAGGGGTTAAATTTGGAAGAAAGAGGCCTTTATATACTATAGCTCCACAGTTGACTATTTACAATCATTCAGTGTTCAGTATTCAGTACGTCATGAATGACTGAGCATAGCATATACATTGTACAGTTATGAATGAAGGGATGAATTAACTATTTCAATTCTTGACATTCTTTTTAATGCATTCCATCTCATCTATTCAGGGTCTTTCACCAAGCCATCCAATCAGAAACAAAGATGGACACACTGGACACACACAGGAACATGAAGTCAACTATGCCTCGTTGCAATTCAGGGGCCAGGAGATGTAAGATTGATATTTTTTCTGAGAATGTGGGGAAGGCAGATGAAACCAGGATAGGTTCAAATTAAAACACATCACATTGACAGCTACAGTACTGTATCCATTTTAGGGCACCCCCAGGCTCAAACCTAACCCTTTGAGGCTGAGGGTGTCCTAAAATGGACACCGTACTACAATACCATAGAGAGCATTCTTCAGTCATTCCAAACAGTGAATGCATATGATGTGGGATTACATACAAATTACCTCAAATACAGTGGGGAAAAAAAGTATTTAGTCAGCCACCAATTGTGCAAGTTCTCCCACTTAAAAAGATGAGAGAGGCCTGTAATTTTCATCATAGGTACACGTCAACTATGACAGACAAATTGAGAAAAGAAATTCCAGATAATCACATTGTAGGATTTTTAATTAATTAATTTGCAAATTATGGTGGAAAATAAGTATTTGGTCACCTACAAACAAGCAAGATGTCTGGCTCTCACAGACCTGTAACTTCTTCTTTAAGAGGCTCCTCTGTCCTCCACTCGTTACCTGTATGAATGGCACCTGTTTGAACTTGTTATCAGTATAAAAGACACCTGTCCACAACCTCAAACAGTCACACTCCAAACTCCACTATGGCCAAGACCAAAGAGCTGTCAAAGGACACCAGAAACAAAATTGTAGACCTGCACCAGGCTGGGAAGACTGAATCTGCAATAGGTAAGCAGCTTGGTTTGAAAAAATCAACTGTGGGAGCACTTATTAGGAAATGGAAGACATACAAGACCACTGATAATCTCCCTCGATCTGGGGCTCCACGCAAGATCTCACCCCGTGGGGTCAAAATGATCACAAGAACGGTGAGCAAAAATCCCAGAACCACACGGGGGAACCTAGTGAATGACCTGCAGAGAGCTGGGACCAAAGTAACAAAGCCTACCATCAGTAACACACTACGCCGCCAGGGACTCAAATCCTGCAGTGCCAGACGTGTCCCCCTGCTTAAGCCAGTACATGTCCAGGCCCATCTGAAGTATGCTAGAGTGCATTTGGATGATCCAGAAGAGGATTGGGAGAATGTCATATGGTCAGATGAAACCAAAATATAACTTTTTGGTAAAAACTCAACTCGTCGTGTTTGGAGGACAAAGAATGCTGAGTTGCATCCAAAGAACACCATACCTACTGTGAAGCATGGGGGTGGAAACATCATGCTTTGGGGCTGTTTTTCTACAAAGGGACCAGGACGACTGATCCGTGTAAAGGAAAGAATGAATGGGGCCATGTATCGTGAGATTTTGAGTGAAAACCTCCTTCCATCAGCAAGGGTATTGAAGATGAAACATGGCTGGGTCTTCCAGCATGACAATGATCCCAAACACACCGCCCGGGCAACGAAGGAGTGGCTTCGTAAGAAGCATTTCAAGGTCCTGGAGTGGCCTAGCCAGTCTCCAGATCTCAACCCCATAGAAAATCTTTGGAGGGAGTTGAAAGTCTGTGTTGCCCAGCGACAGCCCCAAAACATCACTGCTCTAGAGGAGTGTCCAAAATAGGAATGGGAGGAATGGGCCAAAATACCAGCAACAGTGTGTGAAAACCTTGTGAAGACTTACAGAAAACGTTTGACCTGTGTCATTGCCAACAAAGGGTATATAACAAAGTATTGAGAAACTTTTGTTATTGACCAAATACTTATTTTCCACCATAATTTGCAAATAAATTCATAAAATATCCTACAATGTGATTTTCTGGAATTATTTTTCTCATTTTGTCTGTCATAGTTGACGTGTACCTATGATGAAAATTACAGGCCTCTCTCATCTTTTTAAGTGGGAGAACTTGCACAATTGGTGGCTGACTAAATACTTTTTTTCCCCACTGTACATCATAAATTGATATTATCCTACCATAATGTAGTAATGTATTGAAACCACAACTGTGAAAATGACTGTAGTAGTCGACCAAAATGTACATAGGGAAATAACCTGATGAGACAACAAATATGAGTCAAACGCAAACAATGACACAACTTGTCTTCCAGGGGTAGCTTGGGTCCTAGAGACCAAGCGAGAGAGGATGACGTCTATGCTAAGGTTGCCAAGCCAAAACTGAAGGAAAAGGTCAGTCAACCGTAATAACAAATGTGTAAACCAAAACATTGGACAACATCACACATTAGCCCTTATGCCATGAAGTTACACTGTAACTTCTTTGATCACAAGAATGTTATTATTCAGCTTTACACTGTAACTGCAGCTAAGATAGGCCTACATATAATGAGGGAATTTTAAGGAAGCTAGTCAAATTCTGCTTCAATTTGAATTATTTGTATAGTTACTCTGTAACCACATGATATCAGTTCAACTTAATATAAAGTTAAACCGAACATTGTGAATGGAAACTTTGAAGTGAAGGGTCATAATCACTTTGTTGCAAATCTACAAACAAACCAAAACTCCACTGTTACTTAAACAGGATATTGAGGTAAGAGTACACAGAGATCCTGTAAATTATGTAATTCTATTTGTGGTACATCTTACATAATCGTTTTGTGTAACACACAAACCTTAACCTTCAATTAACTGTATCATGATGATCCTGAGGCCATCAAGCCTGTGTTTAGGAGGCATTTCCTTATTCATTACCACTCATAGATGGCTAAATGTGTAGAAGGATGTTTGTACACCACAGGAGGCTGCTGAGGGGAGAACGGCTCATAATAATGGCTGGAATGGAGTGAATGGAATGGTATCAATCAAATGGAAACAATGTGTTTGATGTGTTCGATACCACTCCATTTCATCCTTTCCAGCCGTTACTATGAGCCCATCCTCACCAATTGTGGTGGCACCAGCCGCCTGTGTTGTACACTCAGTCCAGCAGCAGCAGAAGGGATCTCACAACATCAAAGGAAATGTGAAAATGACTTCATGTGTTTTACTCGACCTTGATGTTATCACTTGATAGTTTGGAAAAGGCAAATGAACTCGCACAGCCTTAAGATATTTGATAAGAATAATTTAGAAACAAATCTGACTGCCCAAGACAATTAATATTCTCCGGATTTACAAAATAGCAACATTCGAGCTGCTTCATTTGGAACCTTTTTGTATAAATCTCTTTCTATATTCAGACTGATAAGTGGGATGACTACGAGAACATTAAGGAAGTGTGTGCTCCGAAGCCCACCATCGAGCCAAACATGGACATGGAGACAGAGAGCAGTGAGGATGATGTGGAGATCAGCTACTCTGACGTCACGTTCCGAGCAAAGCCAGGACACCAGAGAGTCTGTAGTTCTCACCCTCATCACCGCAGGGCAGGCCACAGCAGCAGCTCAGATGAAGAAGACTACACAACCCAGTACTCTGACGTTAAAATATAAGAGGAAGTTTAATTCACAGTCAAAAATTATTATGGTTTATTTTTAAATATCTGTAAATATTTGTATCACACCTATATCTGGATTGTTAGCAATAAAAACACATTCAAGTACCGGTAGTTGCCTTAACTGTATTGAAATTACAAGTCAGACAAGACCACAATGGCAGAAAACAGTATTTATTGACGGCAAAGTGGGTTTGAACATCGTGTGGTACATCAATGTAATGTGTGCTTATTTGGCTGTCAAAACAGAAACGCTTCACTGTTAAGTAATTGCCTATATTACAGGATGTGCTATTGTGTAGATGCTATGCAACTGACACCATGTCTTAATATTTGTTCATCATTGCAATGTGCATCATTACTGACTTCTGACTTTACATAATTACTGAATAATGCTGAAATTACTGACTGCTTTTAACCTGTATTCAGCTTTAAACATTGTAAATACATTTTCAATTACAAATAAAATAAAAACAATAAAACAACATGTTGAAGTGATTCATAATCATCACACACATTTTGTGAGTTCATAAATACACATTTTCTGTAACAAGTTACAAATTCATAGAAGAGGAACAACTCAGCGAAAAACAACAACAAATATTACACTCTTAAACTGTTGAGAGGTGAAATTGAATTAATTTAAAATGTATGTAAGGAATGACACTAATCTATAATAACACAGTGAAAAAGTCAGAATAAAAGAACATATACACTGCCTAGTGAAAGTCTACGCACCCCCTGCACAGTCTTCAAATTTTGCTGCCTTAAAATTTTATTTTAAAATGTATTACATTTGATTGCTTTCCTACCAATGTACACGACTTACTCCACATTTTAAAAGTGAAAGAAGAATTATATAACATTTTCCAAATTAATGAATAAAAAAAATAAAACAGAGCTGTCTTAATTACTGATGTCTTCACACCCCAGAGAAACCTCAGAGAAAATACTTGGTGGAAGCACCTTTGGCAGTCATTAGAGCTGTGAATCATTTTGAATTAGATTCTACCAACTTTGCACACCTCATAGGGCAACATACACACATTGTTTTTGTCAAAATTGCCCAAGCCCAGTAAATTTGGTTGGGAGTCATTGATGGACAGCAATATTCAAACCATGGGCTGGATTCAATGCATATCGCTGAAGTACCACGAAAGATCCGTTTAAAATGTTAATTTCTGATTGAGACGACATTTGCAGCATTTAACATGAATGCAGTCTCCGCGAACGCGGGAACATAGCCTTTACATTTCAATCGAGCTATAACACGGATCTTCTGGAGACAGTACAGGTGCATCAAAGCTGGGACCGAGAGACTGAAAATCAGCTTCTTGATTTGATTTTAATTTGATATGACTTCGGCGATACGGATTAAATCCAGCCCCTTGTCTCAGATTTTCAAGCAGATTTAAGTTAGGACTGAGACTGGACCATTCAGAAACACTCAACAGCTATTGGAAAGCCATTCTTGTGTGTCTTTGGCATTAAAACGCTGAAAAAGAAAACTCTATCCCAGTGTTTGGTATTCAGAAGAGTGAGGCAGGGTTTCCTCTAACTTTTTATCTGGGCTTTGCTCCTTTCATATTTATTTTGATCCTGACAAACTCCCCAAACCCTGCCGGGGACAGGCATACCAATAATACGATGTTGCCATCACAAACAGGAGGATCAACAACATTCCATTCACTCCACATTTCTGGCCTGTATGACAAAGTGAAAAGAAGAAAGCCTGTGTTAAAAAATCCACTCCAAATCATCCATTCTGTTTGCAACAAGGCTGTAAAGTAATACTGCAAGACAACACAGCAAATAAATAAATGTTTTGACCTAAATTAAAAACCACAGGCCAAATCCAGTACTAAACAAAACACAGTGAAACCCTATGTATTTTCAAGTATTGTGGCTTGTACTGACTTAAATCTGCTTGAAAATCAGAGACAAGGTTTGAATTTTGCTGTTCATCAATGACTCCCCAACCAAATTTCCTGAGCTTGAGCTATTTTGACAAAAATGGGTATGTGTTAATCTAAGAGATGTGCAAAGTTAGTAGAATCTTATTCAAAATGATTCATAGCTGTAATGGCGGCCAAAGGTCCTTCCACCAAGTATTACCTCTGAGGTATGAAGACATAAGCAATCAAGACATCTTTGATTTTTTGTTTTATTAATTTGGAAAAAATATGTATAATTGCTCTTTCACTTTGAAAATGTGCAGTTGGTTGTGTAGCTCAGCAGGACAAAATCTAATGTATTCCGTTATTGGATTTAATTTTAAGCCAGCAAAATGGGAGACTATGCAAGGGATGTGCAGACTTTCACTAGCAACTGTAAATAACACAAGTTCTACTAAAACATTTAGTGAAGTTAAAAACTTGTTTCAATTATACAAGTATGCAGATACTAAAACTCAGTCTCTGGAAAATACACTACATTACCAAAAGTATGTGGACACCTGCTCATTGAACATCTCATTCCAAAATCATGGGCATTAATATGGAGTTGGTCAACCCCTTTGCTGCTATAACAGACTCCACTCTATAACAGACTTTCCACTAGATGTTGGAACATTGCTGCGGAGACTTGTTTCCATTCAGCCACAAGAGCATTAGTGAGGTCGGGCACTGATGTTGGGCGATTAGGCCTGGCTCACAGTCAGCGTTCCAATTCATCCCAAAGGTGTTAGATGGGGTTGAGGTCATGGCTCTGTACAGGCCAGTCAAGTTATTCCACACTGATCTCGACAAACCATTTCTGTATGGACCTCGCTTTGTGCAAGGGGGCATTATCATGCTGAAACAGGAAAGGGCCTTCCCCAAACTGTTGCCACCAAGATGGAAGCACAGAATCATCTAGAATGTCATTGTATGCTGTAGCGTTAAGATTTCCCATCACTGGAACTAACGGGCCTAGCCCAAACCATTAAAAACAGCCCCTGACCATTATTTCTCCTCCACCAAACTTTACAGTTGGCACTATGCATTCAGGCAGGTAGCGTTCTCCTGGCATCCGCCAAAACCAGATTTGTCCGTCAGACTGCCAGATGGTGAAGCGTGATTCATCACTCCAGAGAACGCGTTTCCACTGCTCCAGAGTCCAATGGCGGCGAGCTTTACACCACTCCAGGCGACGCTTGGCATTGCGCATGGTGATCTTAGGCTTGTGTGCTGCTGCTCAGCTATGGAAACCCATTTCATGAAGCTCCCGACGAACAGTTCTTGTGCTGACATTGCTTCCAGAGGCAGTTTGGAACTCAGTAGTGAGTGTTGCAACCGAGGACAGACAATTTTTACACGCTACGCTCTTCTGAGGCCTACCACTTTGCGGCTGAGCCGTTGTTGCTCCTAGACTTTTCCACTTCACAATAACAGCACTTACAGTTGACTGGGGCAGCTCTAGCAGGCCATTCTACTGCCAATGATTGTATACACCTGTCAGCAATGGGTGTAGCTGAAATAGCCAAATCCACTAATTTGAAGGGGTGTCCACATACCTTTGTATATATTGTGTATATAGAAATGAAAATCCAACTGATGAACAGACACTGTAGAATAACTGGTGTTTAAAAAAAGGTGGACATAGTGGCTCTTCAGTATGGAAGATGACGATGATGTCTCTGCAGTGCATTATGGGGGATTTTTCACAACCTTGTACTAGCTTATCTGCATATAAGCTTTACTCCCTCTATACAGCAGCTTACTATGCCTTCACACTCTCCTCCTCCTCCTCTTCCTTGTCCTTCTTATCTGACTCAGGTTGTCCCTAATTTGCCTCAGATATGACCTGACCACGACATATGTTCCCATACGTTACCTCCTCTTCACCATTAGAGGAATCTTTCTGCTCAGAAAGCAGTGTCACCTCATCCGCTGCAGTTTCTGCTGTGTTGTGCTGCTCAGATTGTC
Source organism: Coregonus lavaretus (assembly GCF_964263955.1). Lineage (NCBI taxonomy): Eukaryota > Metazoa > Chordata > Actinopteri > Salmoniformes > Salmonidae > Coregonus > Coregonus lavaretus. Next base: position 66,568,514 of record NC_139990.1, read on the forward strand.
CCAGTTGGGACTCCTGGACACTGAAGGCAGAACTAGTCACGCCCTGTAGCTCTGGCTGCCCAGAATACTTTGCAACTTCTTCTTCCCCATCACTCTTGTGCCCTGCCTGGGTTTCTTCTAAGACTTTAGCTCCATGCTCTTCAGCGTGATCCCCCTGCTCCAGAGCAGGATTGGCCTCCTTCTTCCCAGCCCCTCCCTCGATACTACCTGTGGAGTGCAGGCGGATCACGGCATACTCTGCCGTCTTGGAGGCGACTCCCCTGATCTCTCCCTCCCCCTCCCCCTGCTCGGCCACCTTGGCCTGGAGTTTGGACAAGTTCAAGTTGGCGTAGTGGAGGAGGTCTGTGTCGTCAATTTCCCTGTCCACTGTCTTGTTGGGCCCCAGGGCCTCCTCCAGCATGGCTTTATTGGCATATACATCGTCCTCCTCCTGAGAGAGGGTCTGAGGGGTAAGCATCACGTTAAAGGGGTTTATATGTTTACTGGCAGAGTTGTTTTTATGTGGACTCCTATTAGCTGTAAATTCCTGGTATCCACACAAAATACAATGCAAAATAATAATATGAGCAAATCAACCACTGGATAGGAAAGGGCTAGTTGTTAGTTGGTTGTTTACCATGAGATCCAGACAATATGGTTGCAAAAGACTCGATTACAGTAATGTACCACTCTAGCCTAAACTGACTTGAGTTCCTCTTCATGCACACTGTTGATGTTTGCATAGTCAAAAAAAAATTCAACCAGCCAAGCTACCTCCAATCTTTCACTGCAACAAAAATACCAGTGCTGAAATGTGTGCGGCATCTAGGATACTGTGCATTCGGAAAGTATTCAGATCCCTTCACTTTTTCCAAATGTTGTTACTTTACAGCCTTATTCTAAAATTGATTTTTTTTATTTATAATCCTCATCAATCTACACACAATACCCCATAATGACAAAGCAAAAACAGGTTTCTGACACATTTGTGCAAATTTATGAAAAAAAGAAAACAGAAATATCACATTTATATAGGCATTCAGACCCTTTACTCAGTACTTTACTCAGCCTTTTGGCAAACTCCAAACCTTTTACTGAGGAGTGGCTTCCGTCTGGCCACTCTACCATAAAGGCCTGATTGGCGGAGTGCTGCAGAGATGGTTGTCCTTCTGGAAGGTTCTCCCATTTCCACAGAGGAACTCTATAGCTCTGTCAGAGTGACCATCAGGTTCTTGGTCACCTCCCTGACCAAGGCCCTTCTCGCCCGATTGCTCAGTTTGGCCGGGCAGCCAGCTCTAGGAAGAGTCTTGGTGGTTCCAAACTTCTTCCATTTAAGAATGATGGAAGCCATTGTGTTCTTGGGGACCTTCAAATGCTGCAGAAATGTTTTGGTACCCTTCCCCAGATCTGTGCCTCGACACAATCCTGTCTCGGAGCTCTACAGACAATTGCTTCGACCTCATGGCTTGGTTTTTGCTCTGACATGCACTATCAACTGTGGGACCTTATATAGACAGGTGTGTGCCTTTCCAAATCATGTCCAATCAATAGAATTTACCACAGGTGGACTCCAATGAAATTGTAGAAACATCTCAAGGATGTTCAATGGAAACAGGATGCACCTGAGCTCAATTTCGAGTCTCATAGCAAAGGGTCTGAATACTTATGGAAATAAGGTATATCTGTTTCTGCTTTGTCATTATGGGGTATTGTGTGTAGATTGCAGATTAATCTAATTTTTTAATCAATTTTAGAATAAGGCTGTAACGTAACAACATGTGGAAAAAGTCAAGGGGTCTGAATACTTTCAGAAGGCACTGTATGTAATAGGGTGTTCATGCACACACTTCTGTGAAATATGAATATCAACGCCTTTCCACATTGTTAGACTGTAAGCACATACACATGGGCAAAGTCGAAATGTTAGTGTAGTTCCTTACCTCATCAGTCACTATGAATTCTGCTGTGTCCTTCTGTGTTTTGTTTGGTGACTGTCTGGCTCTCCTATGCCTGAGAGCAAAACAACAGAGATAAGATAATGGCGTCAAATACCAGTCCAGACAAAAGTCGGACCAATCCAGACAAAAATCTATCCAAAGGTCTTTTACATTATCATGCCTGCCCTGGCCCCTGTGTCAGTCACTTACTTGCAGATGAGAAGCAGTGGGATACATAGGAGCATCATCACTCCTGCCCCCACAGCAGCCCCGATCAACAGAGAGAGAGGGTGGAAACCTGCACAATCACAACATAGAGCAAACAGGTGAGGTGCAAAACAACCATTCATTCTTTGTCTTAAAAAGTATTCTTATTTGGCAATGTGAGAGCTTAGGACTATAAGGTTATATCTGCAAAAATATGATTCTGAGATAATTGGCTTTAATGTTCCGAACCCTCATTGGTTTGAATGGTGTCAGCAATTTCTATCTTGTATTATTTTGAACTTAACAACATGAATACAGGTATTTTTACTATATACATAGAGAACATTGAACAGAACAAGGCTATGTCAATAACTCAATTTTGACAAAAATACAGATAGAACCTTATAGTCCCAAGCTCCTGAATGGTTAGTGGGACCGGGGAACTGTTAAGAACTAATTCTGGTGTAGAGCAGGACAAATGTCTCCTAAGTGTACCTTCATATGTTTTCATTGATGTTAAGTTAAATGAGAAGCTGTCAAAACCATCAGAGTTGGTGCTGAGGCAGACCAGACTCGGTATTTCCTCCTCCTGTGATTGGCGGATGGTGAGGGAGGTCCTCAGGCCTGCTCTGCCCATTGGCTCCTCCCTGATGATGGTGTTAGTGGAGTGATTGACAGATTCTCCAGCCAACTGCCACACCAGTGTGGGAGCAGGGTTTCCATGGCTATCACAGGAACATCTGATCTGAGATGTAGCTGAAATCCTGATGCAGCGAGAGGTGTTCAGGATCTCTGAAGCAACTAAATTGAACAGACAGGGAGGACACGATTGTTCTTAATAGTTCATTCACATTAATGAGTAATTGCTATTCATAATCAGTAGAATAAACACTATACAGTACATACATGTTACATCGATTCTGATGGCTTCAGAGTTCTGCAGTCCATGGACATTCTGAGCCTCACAGAAGTACTGTTCATTTGAAAGCCTGGTCACATTGAAGATGTTGAGGTCCTCTTCAGACCCTACAATGTCCTTCTCCCATCCCTCAACTCTGTACCAGGTGTAGTTCTTCACTGCTGGGTTGGCATTGCTGCTGCAAGTCAGAGTCACAGAGCTGCCCTCTGCTACTGAGCTAGAGGGACTGACTGACACTGAGGTGTTCTTGGGGGGATCTGGAAGAAAACAGTGCTGTGTTATCATAAAACATTATTGAGCATTATGCACTTCTCAACAGTGGTGTTAGTCTGTCCATACTTCCCATACTACATATCTGTAATTATATACAATTAAGCCAGCTGTTGGCCAGATTCATTTGCCATACATAAGCCAGCTCCTCTCCACAATAAGGGCCAGACCTGGGTCGGCATGTGGATGTGGCCCAGTTACCACTTTGAATTACACCAGAAGTGGGCCGCATCTACCTTGATAGACTAGGTCTGGCTTTTTCATGGCAATGATCTGGCTTAGTTATGGCAATCAAACCTGGCCCACTTTTGGAGCATAATTCCAAGTGTTAACTAGGCCACATAAACACGCTGGCGGATTGTAAATGTGGGCCTGATTTGGGCCATAATAATTTCGCTTTCTGGGTTTGTCTTTGGTAACCCTTCAGTTGAGATAAAACATAATATGTACCTGGGGGGGGTGGGGGGTTGATCTGTAGAAATCTTGACTAGGAAATGCCAATGGCAATACAGAACAAACAGCCATGCATAAACATATTCACACTGCCATACAAACTGCACAACAGGCTTCAGTGATGGAGGGCCATTGACACACACACACACACACACACACACACACACACACACACACACACACACACACACACACACACACACAGTAAAGTTTCATGGTTGTCACACAACAGGACAATGGCTCGCTGTCATTGGACCAGACAGTCTGGGCACTGGCGTGAACCCATGACCCAGACGTTGGCCACACACCAGGTGTGGCTGGTCACAGCAGCTGGATGTGTGTGCCTCAACACAGAGTCATTCAACCAGTCATAAATAGACTGTTTATGGCATCTTGATAACACAGCATCTTGGTAACACTTTACAATAAGGTTATGGATTAGCATCAACTATATTAGTGAAAGGTTCTACATGTACCATTTCAAAATGATGGCTAAGATATGACATGTTCCTTTACCATTAGTAAACGTTTAACAAATGCATTGACACAATTTAACAATACATTATTTGATGCCAATTAATGTAGCCTTATGGTAAAGTGTTGGCAGCATCTTGATGTTTCTGTTTCTGTTCCTACAGTAGAAGCTATACTGTATTATACCCAGGGATGGAAATTAAACTAGCCCGCTAACCCGTCGCTAGTACTTTTCAGACCGGGCTAGTAGAAAATGTGCCCGACTAGCCTGCCAGCTAGTGACATTTTGACTTTTCAAATATTGCATGGCACATATTTTGGACCCAGACTAGTAAAAATTGCAGTCTACTCTCTTGGCTGGCCAGTGCCCAAAATCCTTAAATTCCATCCCTGATCATACCATTGCAAAAGTATCATGTATATAACTTACATTGAATATCCAGCTGAACAACTGTGGCTTTTTCCGTACCAAGTGCATGCAGTGCTTCACAGCAGTACTCCCCACTATCACTTGCTTTACTGTCTAAGGTAAAGCTCTCTCCAGATCCTAAAATGACAGCCTCAGTCCCATTGATTTTGTACCAGGTATAGTTCTTCACTGCTGGATTGGCATTGCTGTTGCAGGTCAGAGTCACAGAGCTGCCCTCTACCACTGAACCAGAGGGACTGACTGACACTGAGGTGTTCTTGGGAGGGTCTGGGGGAAAGAAACAACCGATATTGTATGTCAAGAGTCAATTTAGTGTGTGTTATGATGCTAGCTATAGTTGAAAATATTGTTCATATTTGGTTTCATTTTGTACATACACATCCCATCTAGTTGAATGACAGATGAGTTCTCTGTTCCATGATCATTGCTGGCTTCACAGTAGAAATAACTGTCATCTGCTGGTACCTGGACAGATAGCATTCTTCTAGCCCCCACTGTTGTGACCTGTTCTCCATTGACTCTGTACCAGTTGTAGCGCCTCACTGCTGGGTTGGCATTGCTGCTGCAGGTCAGACTCACAGAGCTGCCCTCTACCATTGAACCAGAGGGACTGACTGACACTGAGGTGTTCTTGGGAGGGTCTGGGGGAGAGTGCACACAAAGTTGACAAATTCTATAGAAATAATTAACTTAATATACATGAATCAAACGTACCATGCATGAATCAACTTACAAAGAACAGTGACTGTCAGATACGTTTTGGATGATTTATCACTCTTTCCAGCTTGTAGTTTGTACAACGCAGTGCAGGAGATCTTCTCTCCATGGTGGACATGTGAAGCTGTGAAGTTCAGGATAGAAGTTATGACTTGATTCGGAGTCTCCTGAGAATCCTCCACACTGTCACTCAGTGTGGGGGTCCAGGTCAGAGTTGGGGGGAGTGAGGGACAGGGGGCTGCAGCAGAGCAGATCAAACTCACTGAGGTCCCCTCCATCACATCCACTGTTGCTGGACTTAGAGTGGGTGTGGATGGATATTCTGAGGGAGTAAAAAAAACAACGTTTATTACTTGATCAGTGCATTAAATACAGCCAGTTCAAACCTGCAACGTAAATGAATACAACACAGCACACACAACACAGAAGTAGCATATTCTAATGATACTCTACCTTTTACATCAATCGTGACTCGTTCTGGAAAATTAAATTTCAGAGCGTCACATTCAAGTCTGAAGTAAAAGTAGTCATTGGAATCAGATGTGAAGTCATTCAGGATTGTGGTGCATTCCTTCTGCTGCAAGTTCCCAGTTAGATTCCCTTGAATGATATTTAAGCCTGACCCTGTGAGACTAGAATCAAACACGTGTCTTCCTCTCCATCCTTTCTTCCATATTCCTTTACATGAAGCTGTGAGGGACGACTCATATCGAGATTCCAGTGTAAAGGAGCAGGGAATGGCCACACAAGATCCACTCAGAGAATCTATATACGGAGGCATCAGAGCTGCAAAGTCTAGGCACAGAACACCTGAAACACATACAACAAAATATTAGACTGGGTTGTTAGCTGGTAATGAAGGAATGCAGGAATCACATACATCTTTAAATAAATTACTAACTTTAAAGGATGGTTTACTTTTTGAAATGTAGGTTATTTTCAACTTCACTAGGGTGTTGTTGTTTCCTCCAAACCATTAAAACATTTGTTGGGTAGTTATTTAGAGATGTGCAGAATAATCTGGCTAGAATTTTGGGGGGATGTAGCAATGCTAGTAGAAATTGATTGTTTGAACTATCCCTTTAAAAGGACCAGTGCAGCCGTTTTATCTCAATATCAAATTATTTCTGGGTAACTATAAAGTAACTTACTGTAATAGGTTTCCATTAAAATTGTACTAAATAAACAAATTGGGTTTTGTTTTGCAAAAGAAAAAATATCAGGCAAGAATTTAGATAGGGAAGGGCACAAAAACGGTGCATTAACAGTGTGGATCAATCCACCTGAGCAGAGGAGGGATATGTCACCTTAAAACTAGCTGTTATTGGCAGAGAGGTTTGGAATGGTCTTTGTTATTGGTCTATTAATTTTATCCCCTGGTGATGTCACCAGTCAAGCCAAAACTCCACCCAAGCAAAACCTGCTGAGTAGAAGATCCAGCAATTCAACCAGCAACTATCGGGAAATAACACTGATCACATTTTTACAGTTAGTTATAAATACGATACAAAACACAGGAAAAACTGAATTTTGACTGCACTGGGCTTTTAAGAAGGATCAGAACACTAACCACGTTTCCATCCACAGTTTTTATGCTAGTAAAGTCATACCGTATAAAGAAAAATGAAAGCAGTAGCTAGGTTTCCATCCAATTGGCGACAGCTTTTCATGGGAATATTCAAAAATCCGATAAAGAAAATATAAGCATTTTCCCACCAGTGGTGTGTTTCCACCAAACGGGTAAAAATCTGTGCATGATGACATAGTGCACACAAAATGTACTTTTTCGCTTAAGTATTATGTACCAAATAAAAATCAATAGTTCATAGTGTTTCCATCACATTTTCAATAGATATTTTCTTTATGCAGATTTTAGAAAATTCACATGAAAATCTGTTGCCAATTGGATGGAAACCTAGCTACAGCTAAATAAAATGTAAATGGTAAAGTGCAATGGGAGATGCAAGAAAACAGTGCATCAGACCCAGCCTTTCCCACAGCAACCCACCTTGTAGCAGACAACCAATGATGATGAGTCTTTCAGCTCCTGTCATATACATGATTCTCTGTATCAGAAAGGGCCAGATGAGCTCACCTGATATGAAACACTGTCTGGACAGACAGACAGACATACACATTCAATACAGATGCAGCACACACACTTCATTACTTTGTCTTAATTTTTTGTTGTTGATAAAACTAACAGTGAAAATACCTTTTAATTAAAGTTGAAATAAAAACTGAAATAAAATGTTGAAATGTTAGTTTTGATATGTCATTAATAGAATGATTCTACACATATTTTGATTGTAGGGAACTGAAACCACATTGACCCTATTCGCCACAAGACTGGGTTTTCTTGCTTTTTTCTTTGACCTGTTGGCTACACTACAATAATTTGTATCAGAATTAGATTTTAATCATAGTAATATGAACATATTTCTCACATAATAAATATAGAATACAAAATTATTCAATTATACCCTAAAGCCAATGAAGCTGTGTTGATTCTGAGTAGGTCTAAATACCTAAATTAAGCTTAATAAAGTCAAACAGGTGTAGATTCATTTCCATTGAAAATACAGACCAATAGAACTTAATTAAGTGTAAAGAGCTATGAGCTGATTAGGTTGATATTTGTGCAAATGTAGATGTAGCCTACACCTGACACACTAAAGAAAATGTAGCCAAGTTGAACTTGACAATATCTAGAATTTGATTTTAATTAGATTACATTTACATTTTACATTTTAGTCATTTAGCAGACGCTCTTAACCAGAGCGACTTACAGGAGCAATTAGGGTTAAGTGCCTTGCTCAAGGGCACATTAACGTCATTTAGCAGACGCTCTTAGCCAGAGCGACTCACAAATTGGTGCGTTCACCCTATAGCCAGTGGGATAACCACTTTACAATTTGGGGGGGGGGGGGGGGAGATGCAATCAATATCAGAAATGTGTTCCCAAATCCAACACAATCCGAAAATATCAACACGTGGGGACACATGAACATAAACTTTAAAATGTTGCACTCCACATTGCAAAACCGTGACAGTCGCATTAATTAACATAACATAAATAGTACAAACAGAAATAGTGCCAGCGACCTCTTACCAGTATTCACGCGTTGGTCATCTGTTCAAATCCAATGCACACTTCAGACTTTATAAATGACACTTGAAGTGGTATTCTGTTGTCTAGCTGCCTGTTACTGTAGACAGTCAGAAGTGGCGCTGCTGTTTGCAAGACACGGAATTATCCTTCACTGAATAAGTGACAACTCCCAAGCGCTTGCCTTCCTCTGCATTATCAAATGATCATCAGATTTTTTTTAAACTCACATTTACCGGTGAGATGTATCAAGCTTCACAAGGAGGGCAACATCCTCTGATTCCTTTAAATGCATGAAGATACATAATCCACTGACTAGTAAATTATACAGAAAGCTATAGCCCCTTGCAATATTTGTCTTTATTTCTCTTTTTTATTTATTTTTTATTTAAAAGGAATATAAAAGAGTAATCTTTACAAGCTAACAGTAATTCGACCAGAGATTTAAATCCACAAATGTGATGAAATAGTCAAGTTTCAAGTTTCAAGTTTCGAGTTCCTGGTTAATGGGGCAATAACTGCAAGAAATCTGTGGCTGATGGAAATTACACATTTGCATTTTGCAAAACTTGTTGCTTTCCATAGTTACTACTCAATGGGCTACCATTCAAAGAAGGTGTAAAATACATACTTTGATGTGGATATCATAAATGTACAATTCAACAGTCTTAGAAACAGAGAAATTACATGAAGAAATTAATAAAAGGCTCTTCGATTACGAATTGATATTAATTTTACTCTACACAATATATAAACTCTTCAGTGTTGAGTATATATATATATATATATATATATATATATATATATATATATATATATACATATAATAGAAATGCCATTTAGCAAACACTTTTATCCAAAGCGACTTAAGGACCGTTCGAAAAATTCTGGGGGGAAGGGGAGGTCCAATATTTGCTTTGGGGAGGGTTGTGTAGTTTTTTATTGGGCACAGGGAGGGTAGTGCGTTTTTTCCAGGCTTGCTGCCTGGCCGTAGCATTTAAATTTGAATATTTCCCCCCTTAACACACGGGATGGGTAATCAATAAACTCAGCACACGCCAGTCTGCGCATTTCTGACTCCCTGAAAAAGAAAATCACACCCACAACGCTGATTGAATGGACTGGACTCGACATTTCTGACAGAAGCCTCCTAAACTCTTCAGTGCGAGTGCCAGAGCGTTGTAGTTACATTGTCATGCTAGCCTACATGGACATGATATTGTAATGACCCAGCTGGGTCATAAAGTAAAAGAGAGACGGGCACCAGGTGTACAGGCAGAACACAGGTTTATTCCTGAATGGGCTATTGTTCAGGCCACAACCCACGCCGCTAAACCTCGAACATACACAAATATAACATGTCAAAATCAAGGGTCCCGAACAGAAGAAGAGAGATGAGACCGTAACCCCTATTTAAGCATTCCAAAACCCCGCGGGATTACCCATCATACCCCCCCAACCTTTCCATCTGTCCTGACATATTTAACCCCTGCTAGCACCCATGAGAACGATAACACACCCATGAACACAGAACACAATACAGGGTCGTTACATAGCCCCCCCCTTTCTAAACCCTAGCCCCTAGGGTTACAAAACAAAATCCTTAAAACGACCCGGAGGTCGCATCAGTCTCTTGTGCCTCCCCTTGACTCTCACTGGTGGACCCCCAGAACACTCATCTGCCCCAATGTCATTTCCAGCGCCCTCCGAAGAGGCAGCCCCCGTCCCAGGCTCAGCTTGCACTAGAGTCTCCTCGCTAGACTGTCCCCGTGTGCTCACATCAGAGTCCTCACTTCCATTCCCTACCGTTTTCCTCCCTCTGTAGGGCGCCAATCGGTCCCGGTGGACCACCACCTTCCTGCTCCGTGGGGGAACCTCCACCCGGTACGTCACCTCCCCCACTCTCTCTATCACCAGGCACGGCCCCACCCAGGCACTGTCCAGCTTTGGGCACCCCTTCTTGCGCGTGGGGTTGTGAAGCCACACGCGTTCTCCCGCTCCAAAGTGCCTCCCCCTAGCGCGTGAGTCATAGTGGCGCTTTTGGCGCATCCCTGCGTTCTCGAGTTGCTCTCTTGCGAAGGTGTGAGACGCTTCTAACCGGTTCTGCAGACGACGAACATAGTTCGGGCCAGGCAAAACCCCGTCGTCGTTATCAGGAGGGTGGCCAAACGTCAGTTCGGCTGGGGTGCGCAACTCACGACCTAACATTAGTAGCGCTGGGGAGCACGCAGTCGATTCTTGAACAGCCGACCTACATGCCATAAGAATAAACGGTAAGTGGGTGTCCCAATCTCTCTGGTGTTTTGAGGTAACGATAGCCAGCTGTTGTGCTAATGTTCTGTTAAATCTTTCCACCAGCCCATCACTCTGGGGGTGAAGCGGAGTAGTGCGCGTCTTCTCCGCGCCTAACCGTCTACACAACTCTGAGAACACCCGTGACTCAAAGTTTCTCCCCTGGTCGCTGTGTATAGACTGTGGCACCCCAAACCGACTGATTATTCCCCCTACCAATGCATCAGCTACTGTTTCTGCCTCCTGGTCTGGGAGAGCGTAAGCCTCTGGCCACTTGGTGAAGTAGTCCATAGCAGTTAGAATCCACCTGTTACCGCTGTCTGTGGTTGGAAACGGTCCAACTATGTCTACCCCCAGTCTCTCCATGGGCTCCCCTACTGGGAATTGTTGTAGGAGGGCGTGTGACTGACCTGGAGGTCCTTTCTTAGCAGCACACTCATCGCACTGCCTGCAAAAGTCCTCCACATCCCTCCTGTGCCTGGCCCAATAGAAGCCTTTACGTACGCGCTTTAACGTTTTGGAGACCCCAAAATGCCCTGCGCCTACTCCCCCGTGAAGCTGCTGTAACACGCTCCCTTGCAGCCTTTTGGGAACCACTACCTGCCACGTCATTTCTCCAGTAGCTGGCTTTTTCCACCCCCTCTGGAGCACTCCCTCAGCCACTCTAAGGACTGAGAATTTAGCCCAGAGTCCTTTGGTGACTGGTGATAGAGGGGCTACTTCCCCCCATGGCGGTCGTCTTCTCTCTTCCACCCACCCCAGCACAGGACGCAGCTCTGCGTCCTCCTCCTGGCGACGCCTCCACTCCCCGATGTCCACAGCCTCAAGCTCCCGGCACTCTGTCACCCTCAGCTGACTCACCGTGGCGGTGACTCCCTCCTCCATGCACAGTTCCCTCTCTCGCTCCACCCGTTTGGCGCAGTACCCACAGCCGTCCTCAGCACACGGGCGGCGGGACAAGGCGTCTGCATTGCTGTGGCGAAGGCCGGCCCTGTGCTCCACCTGGAAGTCGTAGGGTTGCAGCTCCTCCAACCAGCGGGCGATCTGACCCTCTGGCTCCTTGAAGGAGAGAAGCCACTGCAGGGCGGAGTGATCCATCCGCACCACAAACGGCAGGCCCCCCAGGTAGTACTTGAAATGGCGTACTGCTGCCACGACAGCCAAAAGCTCCCTCCTTGTCACGCAGTAGCGTTTTTCAGCCTTATCAAAAGTTCTGCTGTAATAAGCTACTACGTGCTCCCCGTCAGAACCACGCTGAGCCAGCACGGCCCCCAAGCCCTCATTGCTTGCGTCGGTGTCCAGGATAAACGGACGGTTCGGGTCTGGTGAGGACAGGACAGGGGCCTCCACCAGGGCACGTTTGAGGGCCTCAAACGCCCGCTGGTGCTCTTCGGTCCACTGAAAAACAGTGTCCTTCTTGAGAAGGTGGTTCAAAGGAGCTGCTATCCCCGCAAACCCTTTCACAAACCTACGATAGTAGGATGCCAGACCCAGGAAGCTCTTAACCTCTTTTTTTCCCCTTGGAATTGGCCACCCCCTCACAGCCTCCACTTTGTCTGGCATCGTGCTGATACCCTCACCACCCAGCTGATGACCCAGGAACGCCAACTCCCTTTGCATGAAATGGCACTTTTCCGGGTGTAATTTTAGCCCCGCCCCCGAGATCCTCTCCAGCACTCGCCTAAGTGCCCCCAGTGCCCCCTCAAACGACGTGCCGTGTACCAATATGTCGTCTAGGTACACGACACACTCGTCTCTCGGTACCCCCGCCAGCACTCTGTCCATGAGCCTCTCAAAGGTGGCAGGAGCATTACAAAGCCCGAAACACAGCACCTTGAACTGCCAATGGCCCCTATCCGTGGAGAAGGCAGTTTTTTCACGTGCCCCAGGCGAGAGGGGCACCTGCCAGTAGCCACTGCGCAGATCAAGGGAAGAGAACCACGAGGACCCTCTGACGTGGTCTAGCGACTCATCGATCCTCGGTATGGGGTAAGAGTCTTTAGTGGTGACAGAATTTAGGCCCCTGTAGTCCGCACAAAACCTAAGTTTACCCCCTTTCTTAGGCACCATGACGACCGGCGCGGACCATGGGCTATCTGATGGCTCAATGAAATCAGCCCGCAACATGTCAGCAATAGCTGTGGCTGCTGCTTCCCTCTTGGCAAGGGGAATGCGACGGGGCCGAATTTTAATGGGTTGGTTGTCCCCAGTGTCGATGTCGTGCTGAACCAGGTGCGTTTGCCTTACCTCATCTTCCCCCCAAGCGAAGCTATCTTTAAAGTCAAACAGCAGCTGCTTTAACTGTCTCTGTTGTCTCTCGTCCAGACCTTGACAGTTTTTCAGCCACACAGCCTCAACGGCGTCGATAACTTCCTCCTTCCCCCCGTCGGGCTGATGGGGTGAAGGAGCCAGTGTGTTTTGGGCTACTGGGATGCCTGTGCTTGCACCATTATGGGGAGTGAAGGTCGTTGCCGCCGGAGACAGCTGCTGGGATGGCACAACGACCAAGGGAGCAGCCGGGACGACCAGTGGAGTTTCGGCAAGCTTGGAGGAAGACGGAGGGACAGCCCTGCCCCCTGCTGGCCCTCCCGAAGGCGACATTCCCACTGTGGGCCCCCCCGACAGCCTCAAAGTGCCCGAAGCTAAGTCCAACTGAGCCCCACAGTTTTTCAAAAAGTCCATTCCCAGTATACAGGGGTCCTGTACCGCTGCTACCCACACCGGACACCCCACAGTTCTCCCCCCCACAGTCACAGACAACCGACACTTCCCTAACATGGGGGCTAGCTCCCCCGTGACAGTCCGTAGCTGGACAAGGGTCGGCTCCACCCGCACCCCAACAGGTAGTATGTCTGGTCTCACCAGGGTTACTGTAGAGCCCGTGTCGACCAGGGCCAAACATTCCACCCCCTCTACCTTGACGATGACATTGCAGAAGTCCCCAATGGTGGTACGTCCCACCACAACTACCGGACTAGGAAACACGGTGGCAGCTACACCCTGGGGAAGCAGGTCCCCACCCTCTTGCCTGCGCTGCTGGGTACCTCTTCTGCTTACTGTGGGTTCGGGGGCGGAGGGGTGGGCCCGCGCTGCCCCCTGCGCGAGAACCCGCTGTCGTTTCCCTGTTGACTGGAGAATCTGCCACACTCCCGCTGAATGTGGCCAGGCTGGCCACAACCCCAGCAGACAATGGAAGTTGAGCTGACACTGCGATGTTGTCTGGAGCCCCTCTCAATGACAAGCGAAGCGGTCTTGACTAACCCGCCCAACTCGTCGACCCACTCTGGTTTGGTGACCCCCGGCACCCCGGCCGCCGCTGCTCTCACCTCTGGTTGACTGGCAACCTCCACTCTCACTCCCTCACCCCAGATCAGCTCCCTCTTCCTGGCTATCTCCACTGCAGCCCGCAGAGATGCTGGGTCCGACATCTGAACATGCTTACCCAGTTCGGTGGGGGAGAGCGCTCTAATAAAACTGTCCCGTGCCAGCTCGTCTTGCACCCCAATCGGCATAGTTGCATAAGCCCGCCTGGTCAGGCTCAGAATATCACTTGCCAACGCCTTTAATGATTCCCCCTGAAGTCTCTTTTTGTTATTCAGTTCAATCCGCAGCATGTTGGGCTGTGCATCACTGCCGAAACGGCCCCCCAATGCCTCCACTAGCGCACCGTAGTCGCCCCTCTCGTCCGGGGCTAGCGTTAGCAGGCATTCCGACGCCTCCTCTGCCAGGCTCAGGGCAAGCTGTAACCCTTTCGTCTCGTCAGACCACCTCCCGGCTCTAGCCAACAACTCGAATTGAGTGAAAAAAACTTCCCATTTACCTTGTCCATTGAACTTTGGAAGTTTAGCCGCTACCGTGGCTAATGGCAATAGGGCGCTGCCATCTCTGTTTACATAAGGAGGCCCAGCCATTTCCGCACGCGGTGACGTCGATATCTCCGTCGCCGTGACGTCTGTTCTGGTCGAGCGGTTTGAAGGAAAACCCGCCCGTTCTGCCATCTTGCTGACTGACAATTTAACTTCCGCCATGTGGCTCTCCAGCTCTTCTACAGCCGTCATCGCCTGACCCTCCCGACCGGGTACACCCGAGCCCACAACGGACACTTTGTCCGACTCTTCCTTAACTTTCCGCCTCGCCCTGATCATCATGACCGTAGATGCGAGTCACGCTAAAGCTAACCACGGCCTATACTGAAACAGCTAACTCGCCTAATCTCGATCTATCCCGTCGTTCGAAAGCACTTCTGACACCAATGTAATGACCCAGCTGGGTCATAAAGTAAAAGAGAGACGGGCACCAGGTGTACAGGCAGAACACAGGTTTATTCCTGAATGGGCTATTGTTCAGGCCACAACCCACGCCGCTAAACCTCGAACATACACAAATATAACATGTCAAAATCAAGGGTCCCGAACAGAAGAAGAGAGATGAGACCGTAACCCCTATTTAAGCATTCCAAAACCCCGCGGGATTACCCATCATACCCCCCCAACCTTTCCATCTGTCCTGGCATATTTAACCCCTGCTAGCACCCATGAGAACGATAACACACCCATGAACACAGAACACAATACAGGGTCGTTACAATATGTATTGAATAATAACCATTTGGCTGGCAAGTGTCTTCACTGACATTTTCAAACACTCCCTGTCTGTAATCCCTACAAGAACGCCAAGGTAACCTGTCTAAATGACTATCGCCCTGACGCACTCACATCTGTAGCCATGAAATGCTTTGAATGGCTGGGTATAGCTCACATCAACACCATCACCCCAGACACCATGGACCCACTCCAATTCGCATATAGCATCAACAGATCCACAGATGATGCAATCTCTATTGCACTCCACGCTAACCTCTCCCACCAGGATAAGAGGAACACCTACAGTAGGTGAGAATGCTGTTAATTGACTACAGCTCAGCGTTCAACACTATAGTGCCCTCCAAGCTCATCACTAAGCTCAGGACCCTGGAATTGAACACCTCCCTCTGCAACTGGATCCTGGACTTTCTGACAGGCCGCCCCCAGGTGGTGAGGGTAGGCAATAACACATCCGCCATGCTGACCCTCAACAAGAGGGCCCCTCAAGGGTTTGTGTGCAGTCCCCTCCTGCATAGCAGGTGGAAGAAGTTTGGGGGTGGGGGTGCTGCGATTTTTTTTGTCAACGGGGGTGTTTTGCAGAAGGCTATATAGGTCAGCTAATACAGGACTATTAATAGCCCAGTCCACCACTTTTGTGAAAACTTTTATTTTTTCCAAAACAAATATACTTTTTAAATTAATATAATTTTTTATTCTGATTTTTCTGGGGGTGCTGCAGCACCCTCAGTACCCATACTTACCGCGGCTATGCCCTCCTGTACTCCCTGTTCACCCACGACTCCAACACCATCATTAAGTTTGCTAACGACGCGATGGTTGTAGGCCTGATTACCGACGACGATGAGACAGCCTATAGGGAGGAGGCAGTGTGATGCCAGGACAACAACCTCTCCCTCAAGACAAAGGACTTGATCTTGGACTACAGAAAACGGAGGGCTGAGCATGCCCCAATCCACATCTACAGGGCTGTAGTGGAGCGGGTAGAGCGCTTCAAGTTCCTCGGTGTCCACATCACTAAGGAATTAACATGGTCCACACACACCAACACAGTCGTGAAGAAGGCACGACAATGCCTTATCCCACTCAGGAGGCTGAAAAGATTTGGCATGGAACCTCAGATCCTCAAAAAGTTATACAGCCACACCATTGAGAGCATCTTATCTGACTGTATCACCACTTGGTATGGCAACTGCTTGGCATCCGACCGTAAGGCACTACAGAGGGTAGTGCATACGGCCCAGTACATCACTGGGGCGGAGCTCCCTTCCAAGACCTTTATACCAGGCGATGTCAGAGGAATTCAATAAAAATTGTCAAAGACTCCAGCCACCCAAGTCATAGACTATTCTCTTTGCTACCACACGGCAAGCGGTACCAATACACCAAGTCTGGAACCAACAGGACCCTCAACAGCTTCTATCCCCAAGCCATATGACTGCTAAATAGTTAACCAAGTAGCTACCCGGACTATCTGCATTGACCCTTATTGCACTAACTCCTCTGAATCATCACATACACTGCTGCTACTGTTTATTATCTATCCTGTTGCCTTGTCACTTTACCCCTACCAATATTGTATGTACATACAGTATGTACATACAGTATAGGTATGTGGACACCTGTCGTCGAACATCTCATTCCAAAATCATGGACATTAATATGGAGTTGGTCCTCCCTTTGCTGCTATAACAGACTCCACTCTTCTGGGACTTGCTTCCATTCAGCCACAAGAGCATTAGTGAGGTCGGGCACTGATGTTGGGCGATTAGACCTGGCTCGCAGTCGGTGTTCCAATTTATCCCAAAGGTGTTGAGGTCAGGGCTCTGTGCAGGCCAGTCAAGTTCTTCCACACCGATCTCTACAAACCATTTCTGTATGGACCTCGCTTTGTGCACGGGGGCATTGTCATGCTGAAACAGGAAAGGGCCTTCCCCAAACTGTTGCCACAAATTTGGAAGCACAGAATCGTCTAGAATGTCATTGTATGCTGTAGCATTAAGATTTTCCTTCACTGGAATTTATGGGCCTAGCCCAAACCTTGAAAAACAGCCCCAGACCATTATTCCTCCTCCACCAAACCTTACAGTTGGCACTATGCATTGGAGCAGGTAGCATTCTCCTGGCATCTGCCAAACCCAGATTCGTCCATCGGACTGCCAGATGGTGAAGCGTGATTCATCACTCCAGACAACGCGTTTCTACTGCTCCAGAGTCCAATAGAGGTGAGCTTTACACCACTCCAGCCGATGCTTGGCATTGTGCATGGTGATCTTAGGCTTGTGTGCGGCTGCTCGGCCATGGAAACCCATTTCATGAAGCTCCCGACGAACAGTTATTGTGCTGACATTGCTTCCCGAGGCAGTTTGGAGCTCAGTAGTGAGTGTTGCAACCAAAGACAGATTATTTTAATGCGTTACGCGCTTCAGCACTCTGGGGTCCCGTTCTGTGAGCTTGTGTGGTACCGCGGCTGAGCCGTTGTTGCTCCTAGACTTATCCACTTCACAATAACAGCACTTACAGTTGACCGGGGCAGCTCTAGCAGGGCAGACATTTGATGAACTGACTTGTTGGAAAGGTGGCATCCTTTGATGGTGCCACGTTGAAAGTCACTGAGCTCTTCATTACAGGCCATTCTACTGCCAAAGTTTTCCTATGGAGATTGCATGGCTGTGTGCTCGATTTTATACACCTGTCAACAACGGGTGAGGCTGAAATAGCCGAATGCACTAATTTGAAGGGGTGTCCACATACTACATCAATTAATTGGTTCCCCTGCACATCGACTCGGTACTGGTACCCCGTGTGATTAATACACATTGTGTATTTTTCTATATTGTTCGGAAGAGCCAGTAAGTAAGCATTTCACTATTAGTCTAGACCTGTTGTGACAAATTAATTCGATTTGATTAGATTTTAGCACATAACCAAACACGATTTACATTATAAATTTGAACAGAAGTGAGGCGAGTTAGAACAGAAGTCACGCACCTGCCACTTGGGTGTCGCTCCGGGCTCAAACACGCAACAAGCTCAATTCCCCTCCCCACCAAACCATTCACATCATCAGACAGTATCCATGTGTTTTGCCCCCTGATCATAGTTATGAGGTCGACATACTTTGAAACTGTTACTGTGGTCGTAATCATTATTCTGAGTTAATTCAATGACGGGGAGGGTAAAGCAAAGGGAAGGATCACGTGAAAATATGTTAAACTTTTTTATTGACACCCCCTCTCCCCCAGCAATTTCTGAACGGTTCGTTACAGTCATGTGTGCATACATTTTACATATGGTTGGACCCGGGAACCGAATCCACTATCCTGGTGCCATGCTCTACCAACTGAGCTACAGAGGACCACAAGTGAAGAACCATCTAGTACAATTAACCAATTCATCATCATCAAGAAATTAATACATATGATATAATTATAGAATGAATATAAAAATGTGCAATAAAACCTGAAATACAGATGAACTGAAATAAACATAAAGGGTGGAAATGGATGGTTAAACTAAAATATTTGGAGATGACAAAGTGAAAAGCTTGATTTATGTTTGTTATTTACATTTGTCTGATAGATGAAAAAGGTTCTGATGAGGTATATTACCACAGTCCCTATATTCACTTCCCTCAGGTAGAGCTGAAACCATGAATCCAGATCTACAGTCATGGTGTTACTGTCTCTCTCCCCTCTGCAGCGTTCACATATCACTGCCACTGGTCTCCCTCTGTGCTCCTCTGCTACCATGCTCTTTCCTCTGACACACACACAAACACACAAACTTATATACACATTTCCAAAAGGGTTAGAACTACAGTGATTTTTTTAGTGTGCAAATGACTAATACTATCCTAAAGAGTGCTCTCACCTGTATGACTTCATAAGTAGAGGTCACGTTGGAGATCTCTAGTGTGGCGTATGTGTCATCTACTGACTGTTGGCAGACACGGGGACATGTCACATAATAAGTGCCTCATACATAATACAGTATTTAATAGCAAAAGCACAATACATAGAAAACATAAACACTATTAACATGTTATTTCTAGGTAATTACAATAAGTTACCTGTTACTATCTTCAAAACAAAAGAAATGACCAAGTATTACTATGTATTGTCTAGGTAATTCCAAAGAAATTTCTGTACTGTAAGATAAAGTGCTACCGACATACCTTCAGTCCTCTGGATAATCTGATAGTGAATAGAGATGACGACAAAGATTAGAATGGAAATATTGAAATTGATATATTACCATATACAGTGCCTTCAGAAAGTATTCAGACCCCTTGACTTTTTCCACAGTTTGTTACGTTACAGCCTTATTCTAAAATTGATTAAGTAAAACCATTTCCACAGCTATCTACACACAATACCCCATAATGACAAAGCGAAAAGAGGTTTGTGGAAATGTTTGCACATTTATTAAAAACAAAAAACATAAATACCTTATTTACATAAGTATTCAGACCCTTTGCTATATGACTCGAAATTGAGCTCAGGTCCATATCCTGTTTCCACTGATCATCCTTGAGATGTTTCTGCAATGAAGGTCCCCAAGAACACGGTGGCCTCCATCATTCTTAAATGGAAGAAGTTTGGAACCACTAAGACTCTTCCTAGAGCTGGCCGCTGGCCAAACTGAGCAATCGGGAGAGAAGGGCCTTGGTCAGGGAGGTGACCAAGAACCTGATGGTCACTCTGACAGAGCTACAGAGTTCCTCTGTGGAGATGGTAGAACCTTCCAGAAGGACAACCATCTCTGCAGCACTCCACCAATCAGGCCTTTATGGTAGAGTGGCCAGACAGAAGCCACTACTCAGTAAATGGCACTTGACAGCCCGCTAGGAGTTTGCCAAAAGTCACCTAAAGACTCTCAGACCATGAGAAACAAGATTCTCTGGTCTGATGAAACCAAGATTGAACTCTTTTGCCTGAATGCCAAGCGTCACGTCTGGAGAAAACCTGGCACCATCCCTACGGTGAAGCATGGTGGTGGCAGCATCATGCTGTGGGGATGTTTTTCAGTGGCAGGGACTGGGAGACTAGTCAGGATCAAGGCAAAGATGAACGGAGCAAAGTACAGAGAGATTCTTGATGAAAACCTGCTCCAGAGCGCTCAGGACCTCAGACTGGGGTGAAGGTTCACCTTCCAACAGGACAACGACCCTAAGCACACAGCCAAGACGTCATACCCAAGAAGACTCAAGGCTGTAATCGCTGCCAAAGGTGCTTCAACAAAGCACTGAGTAAAGGGTCTGAATACTTATGTAAATGTGATATTTCAGATTTTATATTTTTATACATTTCCTAAAGTTTATAAAAAAACAGTTTTTGCTTTGTCATTATGGGGTATTGTGTGTAGATTGATGAGGGGGAAAAACCATTTAATCAATTTTAGAATAAGGCTGTAATGTAACAAAATGTGGAAAAAGTCAAGGGGTCTGAACACTTTCCGAATGCACTGTATATTACCATATGGATATATTAATCTCTCGATGACAGACTACCAATGACCAAATTACGCTAGATTTTAGTTCTGGGTTAACCAAGATTATATATATTACTATTTCTGAAAAATGTCCATGAAATAATGAAATACAAGATTTTACTTGCTTAGCAATTACAGTAAGTCCATTTTACCTGATATATCTGTAGACTCCGAAGATGACTGTTAGAATCCACAGGACAATGACCACTCCACAGATTATGGATGGAACTGATACTTGAGTTACAAGACAAGTTACTTTGTTAGTTTCCAAATCCACAGTCTCTATACTTTCTGTATGTTTACCAAATGTCTTTATAACGGATTTATACAGGTAATAGAATAATCATTAAATTGTAAAATTGCTTAAAATGTAATTGATTTCATTTTAATTAATTAAATAATTTAATTATACACAACAATCTGTTTAATCTAGTATATACTAATTGTTACAGCACTAGGCCTACCTGTAGGTGTGGAGGGGAAGTGGTGCAGATACACAAAGATGTTGGCCATTTCTTTGCCATAGCTATTCTGTGCTTCACAACAGAACAGTCCACTCTCACTGATATCCTGCAGAACCAGAGACTGAGATCTAGACTCCATCGGGACCATCTTGCTCTCATTGACTCTGTACCAGTTGTAGGTCTTCACTGCTGGGTTGGCATTGCTGCTGCAGGTCAGAGTCAATGAGCTTCCCTCTACGACTAGACCAGAGGGACTGACTGATACTGAGGTGTCCCTGGGTTTATCTATAAAAAGTAAAAGACAATGTTTAAAAAAGAGTGAACTTATTGGGTGCCACCATTTCACCCTGACCCATTGCTAGCAGTGGATGCATCTGGTTCATGCTAGAATACATGTAGTTGTTTTTATTTTATACTTACATGCCACATCTAAATGAAAGACAGCAGACTTCTGCAATCCAAGGTCATTTCTGGCCTCACAGTAGAACTGGGTGTTGTCTGGCGACACCTGGACAGTTAGCACTCTTGTAGACTTCACTGGTGCCACCTGATCTTCATTAACTCTGTACCAGGTATAGTTCTTCACTGCTGGATTGCCATTGCTTCTGCAGGTCAGAGTCACAGAGCTGCCCTCTACCATTGAACCAGAGGGACTGACTGATGCGAATGTCTTCTTGGGAGGGTCTGGGGGAAAGAAACAACCGATATTGTATGTCAAGAATCAATTTAGTGTGTGTTATGATGCTGGCTTTAGTTTAAAATATGTATCATATTTGGTTTCATTTTGTACATACACATCCCATCTAGTTGAATGACATATGAGTTCTCTGTTCCATGATCATTGGTGGCTTCACAGTAGAAATAACTGTCATCTGCTGGTACCTGGACAGATAGCATTCTTCTAGCCCCCACTGTTGTAACCTGTTCTCCATTGACTCTGTACCAGGTGTAGCGCCCCACTGCTGGGTTGGCATTGCTGCTGCAGGTCAGACTCACAGAGCTGCCCTCTACCACTGAACTAGAGGGACTGACTGACACTGAGGTGTTCTTGGGAGAGTCTGGGGGAGAGTGCACACAAAGTTGACAAATTCTATAGAAATAATTAACTTACAATACATGAATCAAACGGACCATGCATGAATCAACTTACAAAGAACAGTGACTGTCAGATACGTTTTGGATGATTTATCACTCTTGCCAGCTTGTCGTTTGTACGACGCAGTGCAGGAGATCTTCTCTCCATGGTGGACATGTGAAGCGGTGAAGTTCAGGATAGAAGTTATGACTTGATTCAGAGTCTCCTGAGAATCCTCCACACTGTCACTCAGTGTGGGGGTCCAGGTCAGAGTTGGGGGGAGTGAGGGACAGGGGGCTGCAGCAGAGCAGATCAAACTCACTGAGGTCCCCTCCATCACATCCACTGTTGCTGGACTTAGAGTGGGTGTGGATGGATATTCTGAGGGAGTAAAAAAAACAACGTTTATTACTTGATAAGTGCATTAAATACAGCCAGTTCAAACCTGCAACGTAAATGAATACAACACAGCACACACAACACAGAAGTAGCATATTCTAATGATACTCTACCTTTTACATCAATCGTGACTCGTTCTGGAAAATTAAATTTCAGAGCGTCACATTCAAGTCTGAAGTAAAAGTAGTCATTGGAATAAGATGTGAAGTCATTCAGGATTGTGGTGCATTCCTTCTGCTGCAAGTTCCCAGTTAGATTCCCTTGAATGATATTTAAGCCTGTCCCTGTGAGACTAGAATCAAACACGTGTCCTCCTCTCCATCCTTTCTTCCATATTCCTTTACATGAAGCTGTGAGGGACGACTCATATCGAGATTCCAGTGTAAAGGAGCAGGGAATGGCCACACAAGATCCACTCAGAGAATTTATATACGGAGGCATCAGAGCTGCAAAGTCTAGGCACAGAACACCTGAAACACATACAACAAAATATTAGACTGGGTTGTTGGCTGGTAATGAAGGAATGCAGGAATCACATACATCTTTAAATCAATTACTAACTTTAAAGGATGGTTTACTTTTTGAAATGTAGGTTATTTTCAACTTCACTAGGGTGTTGTTGTTTCCTCCAAACCATTAAAACATTTGTTGGGTAGTTATTTAGAGATGTGCAGAATAATCTGGCTAGAATTTTGG
Organism: Coregonus lavaretus; assembly: GCF_964263955.1. Taxonomy (NCBI): domain Eukaryota; kingdom Metazoa; phylum Chordata; class Actinopteri; order Salmoniformes; family Salmonidae; genus Coregonus; species Coregonus lavaretus. Next base: position 66,592,029 of record NC_139990.1, read on the forward strand.
GGGGATGTAGCAATGCTAGTAGAAATTGATTGTTTGAACTATCCCTTTAAAAGGACCAGTGCAGCCGTTTTATCTCAATATCAAATTATTTCTGGGTAACTATAAAGTAACTTACTGTAATAGGTTTCCATTAAAATTGTACTAAATAAACAAATTGGGTTTTGTTTTGCAAAAGAAAAAATATCAGGCAAGAATTTAGATAGGGAAGGGCACAAAAACGGTGCATTAACAGTGTGGATCAATCCACCTGAGCAGAGGAGGGATATGTCACCTTAAAACTAGCCGTTATTGGCAGAGAGGTTTGGAATGGTCTTTGTTATTGGTCTATTAATTTTATCCCCTGGTGATGTCACCAGGCAAGCCAAAACTCCACCCAAGCAAAACCTGCTGAGTAGAAGATCCAGCAATTCAACCAGCAACTATCGGGAAATAACACTGATCACATTTTTACAGTTAGTTATAAATACGATACAAAACACAGGAAAAACTGAATTTTGACTGCACTGGCCTTTTAAGAAGGATCAGAACACTAACCACGTTTCCATCCACAGTTTTTATGCTAGTAAAGTCATACCGTATAAAGAAAAATGAAAGCAGTAGCTAGGTTTCCATCCAATTGGCGACAGCTTTTCATGGGAATATTCAAAAATCCGATAAAGAAAATATGCGCATTTTCCCACCAGTGGTGTTTTCCACCAAACGGGTAAAAATCTGTGCATGATGACATAGTGCACACAAAATGTACTTTTTCGCTTAAGTATTATGTACCAAATAAAAATCAATAGTTCATAGTGTTTCCATCACATTTTCAATAGATATGTTCTTTATGCAGATTTTAGAAAATTCATATGAAAATCTGTTGCCAATTGGATGGAAACCTAGCTACAGCTAAATAAAATGTAAATGGTAAAGTGCAATGGGAGATGCAAGAAAACAGTGCATCAGACCCAGCCTTTCCCACAGCAACCCACCTTGTAGCAGACAACCAATGATGATGAGTCTTTCAGCTCCTGTCATATACATGATTCTCTGTATCAGAAAGGGCCAGATGAGCTCACCTGATATGAAACACTGTCTGGACAGACAGACAGACATACACATTCAATACAGATGCAGCACACACACTTCATTACTTTGTCTTAATTTTTTGTTGTTGATAAAACTAACAGTGAAAATACCTTTTAATTAAAGTTGAAATAAAAACTGAAATAAAATGTTGAAATGTTAGTTTTGATATGTCATTAATAGAATGATTCTACACATATTTGATTGTAGGGAACTGAAACCACATTGACCCTATTCGCCACAAGACTGGGTTTTCTTGCTTTTTTCTTTGACCTGTTGGCTACACTACAATAATTTGTATCAGAATTAGATTTAAATCATAGTAATATGAACATATTTCTCACATAATAAATATAGAATACCAAATTATTCAATTATACCCTAAAGCCAATGAAGCTGTGTTGATTCTGAGTAGGTCTAAATACCTAAATTAAGCTTAATAAAGTCAAACAGGTGTAGATTCATTTCCATTGAAAATACAGACCAATAGAACTTAATTAAGTGTAAAGAGCTATGAGCTGATTAGGTTGATATTTGTGCAAATGTAGATGTAGCCTACACCTGACACACTAAAGAAAATGTAGCCAAGTTGAACTTGACAATATCTAGAATTTGATTTTAATTAGATGCAATCAATATCAGAAATGTGTTCCCAAATCCAACACAATCCGAAAATATCAACACGTGGGGACACATGAACATAAACTTTAAAATGTTGCACTCCACATTGCAAAACCGTGACAGTCGCATTAATTAACATAACATAAATAGTACAAACAGAAATAGTGCCAGCGACCTCTTACCAGTATTCACGCGTTGGTCATCTGTTGAAATCCAATGCACACTTCAGACTTTATAAATGACACTTGAAGTGGTATTCTGTTGTCTAGCTGCCTGTTACTGTAGACAGTCAGAAGTGGCGCTGCTGTTTGCAAGACACGGAATTATCCTTCACTGAATAAGCGACAACTCCCAAGCGCTTGCCTTCCTCTGTATTATCAAATGATCATCAGATTTTTTTTAAACTCACATTTACCGGTGAGATGTATCAAGCTTCACAAGGAGGGCAACATCCTCTGATTCCTTTAAATGCATGAAGATACATAATCCACTGACTAGTAAATTATACAGAAAGCTATAGCCCCTTGCAATATTTGTCTTTATTTCTCTTTTTTATTTATTTTTTATTTAAAAGGAATATAAAAGAGTAATCTTTACAAGCTAACAGTAATTCGACCAGAGATTTAAATCCACAAATGTGATGAAATAGTCAAGTTTCAAGTTTCAAGTTTCGAGTTCCTGGTTAATGGGGCAATAACTGTGCAAGAAATCTGTGGCTGATGGAAATTACACATTTGACATGTTGCATAACTTGTTGCTTTCCATAGTTACTACTCAATGGGCTACCATTCAAAGAAGGTGTAAAATACATACTTTGATGTGGATATCATAAATGTACAATTCAACAGTCTTAGAAACAGAGAAATTACATGAAGAAATTAATAAAAGGCTCTTCGATTACGAATTGATATTAATTTTACTCTACACAATATATAAACTCTTCAGTGTTGAGTATATATATATATATATATATAATAGAAATGCCATTTAGCAATCACTTTTTTCCAAAGCGACTTAAGGACCGTTCGAAAAATTCTGGGGGGAAGGGGAGGTCCAATATTTGCTTTGGGGAGGGTTGTGTGGTTTTTTATTGGGCACAGGGAGGGTAGTGCGTTTTTTCCAGGCTTGCTGCCTGGCCGTAGCATTTAAATTTGAATATTTCCCCCCTTAACACACGGGATGGGTAATCAATAAACTCAGCACACGCCAGTCTGCGCATTTCTGACTCCCTGAAAAAGAAAATCACACCCACAACGCTGATTGAATGGACTGGACTCGACATTTCTGACAGAAGCCTCCTAAACTCTTCAGTGCGAGTGCCAGAGCGTTGTAGTTACATTGTCATGCTAGCCTACATGGACATGATATTGTTATGACCCAGCTGGGTCATAAAGTAAAAGAGAGACGGGCACCAGGTGTACAGGCAGAACACAGGTTTATTCCTGAATGGGCTATTGTTCAGGCCACAACCCACGCCGCTAAACCTCGAACATACACAAATATAACATGTCAAAATCAAGGGTCCCGAACAGAAGAAGAGAGATGAGACCGTAACCCCTATTTAAGCATTCCAAAAGCCCGCGGGATTACCCATCATACCCCCCCAACCTTTCCATCTGTCCTGACATATTTAACCCCTGCTAGCACCCATGAGAACGATAACACACCCATGAACACAGAACACAATACAGGGTCGTTACATAGCCCCCCCCTTTCTAAACCCTAGCCCCTAGGGTTACAAAACAAAATCCTTAAAACGACCCGGAGGTCGCATCAGTCTCTTGTGCCTCCCCTTGACTCTCACTGGTGGACCCCCAGAACACTCATCTGCCCCAATGTCATTTCCAGCGCCCTCCGAAGAGGCAGCCCCCGTCCCAGGCTCAGCTTGCACTAGAGTCTCCTCGCTAGACTGTCCCCGTGTGCTCACATCAGAGTCCTCACTTCCATTCCCTACCGTTTTCCTCCCTCTGTAGGGCGCCAATCGGTCCCGGTGGACCACCACCTTCCTGCTCCGTGGGGGAACCTCCACCCGGTACGTCACCTCCCCCACTCTCTCTATCACCAGGCACGGCCCCACCCAGGCACTGTCCAGCTTTGGGCACCGCCCCTTCTTGCGCGTGGGGTTGTGAAGCCACACGCGTTCTCCCGCTCCAAAGTGCCTCCCCCTAGCGCGTGAGTCATAGTGGCGCTTTTGGCGCATCCCTGCGTTCTCGAGTTGCTCTCTTGCGAAGGTGTGAGACGCTTCTAACCGGTTCTGCAGACGACGAACATAGTTCGGGCCAGTCAAAACCCCGTCGTCGTTATCAGGAGGGTGGCCAAACGTCAGTTCGGCTGGGGTGCGCAACTCACGACCTAACATTAGTAGCGCTGGGGAGCACGCAGTCGATTCTTGAACAGCCGACCTACATGCCATAAGAATAAACGGTAAGTGGGTGTCCCAATCTCTCTGGTGTTTTGAGGTAACGATAGCCAGCTGTTGTGCTAATGTTCTGTTAAATCTTTCCTCCAGCCCATCACTCTGGGGGTGAAGCGGAGTAGTGCGCGTCTTCTCCGCGCCTAACCGTCTACACAACTCTGAGAACACGCGTGACTCAAAGATTCTCCCCTGGTCGCTGTGTATAGACTGTGGCACCCCAAACCGACTGATTATTCCCCCTACCAATGCATCAGCTACTGTTTCTGCCTCCTGGTCTGGGAGAGCGTAAGCCTCTGGCCACTTGGTGAAGTAGTCCATAGCAGTTAGAATCCACCTGTTACCGCTGTCTGTGGTTGGAAACAGTCCAACTATGTCTACCCCCAGTCTCTCCATGGGCTCCCCTACTGGGAATTGTTGTAGGAGGGCGTGTGACTGACCTGGAGGTCCTTTCTTAGCAGCACACTCATCGCACTGCCTGCAAAAGTCCTCCACATCCCTCCTGTGCCTGGCCCAATAGAAGCCTTTACGTACGCGCTTTAACGTTTTGGAGACCCCAAAATGCCCTGCGCCTACTCCCCCGTGAAGCTGCTGTAACACGCTCCCTTGCAGCCTTTTGGGAACCACTACCTGTCACGTCATTTCTCCAGTAGCTGGCCTTTTCCACCCCCTCTGGAGCACTCCCTCAGCCACTCTAAGGACTGAGAATTTAGCCCAGAGTCCTTTGGTGACTGGTGATAGAGGGGCTACTTCCCCCCATGGCGGTCGTCTTCTCTCTTCCACCCACCCCAGCACAGGACGCAGCTCTGCGTCCTCCTCCTGGCGACGCCTCCACTCCCCGACGTCCACAGCCTCAAGCTCCCGGCACTCTGTCACCCTCAGCTGACTCACCGTGGCGGTGACTCCCTCCTCCATGCACAGTTCCCTCTCTCGCTCCACCCATTTGGCGCAGTACCCACAGCCGTCCTCAGCACACGGGCGGCGGGACAAGGCGTCTGCATTGCTGTGGCGAAGGCCGGCCCTGTGCTCCACCTGGAAGTCGTAGGGTTGCAGCTCCTCCAACCAGCGGGCGATCTGACCCTCTGGCTCCTTGAAGGAGAGAAGCCACTGCAGGGCGGAGTGATCCGTCCGCACCACAAACGGCAGGCCCCCCAGGTAGTACTTCAAATGGCGTACTGCTGCCACGACAGCCAAAAGCTCCCTCCTTGTCACGCAGTAGCGTTTTTCAGCCTTATCAAAAGTTCTGCTGTAATAAGCTACTACGTGCTCCCCGTCAGAACCACGCTGAGCCAGCATGGCCCCCAAGCCCTCATTGCTTGCGTCGGTGTCCAGGATAAACGGACGGTTCGGGTCCGGTGAGGACAGGACAGGGGCCTCCACCAGGGCACGTTTGAGGGCCTCAAACTCCCGCTGGTGCTCTTCGGTCCACTGAAAAACAGTGTCCTTCTTGAGAAGGTGGTTCAAAGGAGCTGCTATCCCCGCAAACCCTTTCACAAACCTACGATAGTAGGATGCCAGACCCAGGAAGCTCTTAACCTCTTTTTTTCCCCTTGGAATTGGCCACCCCCTCACAGCCTCCACTTTGTCTGGCATCGTGCTGATACCCTCACCACCCAGCTGATGACCCAGGAACGCCAACTCCCTTTGCATGAAATGGCACTTTTCCGGGTGTAATTTTAGCCCCGCCCCCGAGATCCTCTCCAGCACTCGCCTAAGTGCCCCCAGTGCCCCTTCAAACGACGTGCCGTGTACCAATATGTCGTCTAGGTACACGACACACTCGTCTCTCGGAACCCCCGCCAGCACTCTGTCCATGAGCCTCTCAAAGGTGGCAGGAGCATTACAAAGCCCGAAACACAGCACCTTGAACTGCCAATGGCCCCTACCCGTGGAGAAGGCCGTTTTTTCACGTGCCCCAGGCGAGAGGGGCACCTGCCAGTAGCCACTGCGCAGATCAAGGGAAGAGAACCACGAGGACCCTCTGACGTGGTCTAGCGACTCATCGATCCTCGGTATGGGGTAAGAGTCTTTAGTGGTGACAGAATTTAGGCCCCTGTAGTCCGCACAAAACCTAAGTTTACCCCCTTTCTTAGGCACCATGACGACCGGCGCGGACCATGGGCTATCTGATGGCTCAATGAAATCAGCCCGCAACATGTCAGCAATAGCTGTGGCTGCTGCTTCCCTCTTGGCAAGGGGAATGCGTCGGGGCCGAATTTTAATGGGTTGGTTGTCCCCAGTGTCGATGTCGTGCTGAACCAGGTGCGTTTGCCCTACCTCATCTTCCCCCCAAGCGAAGCTATCTTTAAAGTCAAACAGCAGCTGCTTTAACTGTCTCTGTTGTCTCTCGTCCAGACCTTGACAGTTTTTCAGCCACACAGCCTCAACGGCGTCGATAACTTCCTCCTTCCCCCCGTCGGGCTGATGGGGTGAAGGAGCCAGTGTGTTTTGGGCTACTAGGATGCCTGTGCTTGCACCATTATGGGGAGTGAAGGTCGTTGCCGCCGGAGACAGCTGCTGGGATGGCACAACGACCAAGGGAGCAGCCGGGACGACCAGTGGAGTTTCGGCAAGCTTGGAGGAAGACGGAGGGACAGCCCTGCCCCCTGCTGGCCCTCCCGAAGGCGACATTCCCACTGTGGGCCCCCCCGACAGCCTCAAAGTGCCCGAAGCTAAGTCCAACTGAGCCCCACAGTTTTTCAAAAAGTCCATTCCCAGTATACAGGGGTCCTGTACCGCTGCTACCCACACCGGACACCCCACAGTTCTCCCCCCCACAGTCACAGACAACCGACACTTCCCTAACATGGGGGCTAGCTCCCCCGTGACAGTCCGTAGCTGGACAAGGGTCGGCTCCACCCGCACCCCAACAGGTAGTATGTCTGGTCTCACCAGGGTTACTGTAGAGCCCGTGTCGACCAGGGCCAAACATTCCACCCCCTCTACCTTGACGATGACATTGCAGAAGTCCCCAATGGTGGTACGTCCCACCACAACTACCGGACTAGGAAACACGGTGGCAGCTACACCCTGGGGAAGCAGGTCCCCACCCTCTTGCCTGCGCTGCTGGGTACCTCTTCTGCTTACTGTGGGTTCGGGGACGGAGGGGTGGGCCCGCGCTGCCCCCTGCGCGAGAACCCGCTGTCGTTTCCCTGTTGACTGGAGAATCTGCCACACTCCCGCTGAATGTGGCCAGGCTGGCCACAACCCCAGCAGACAATGGAAGTTGAGCTGACACTGCGATGTTGTCTGGAGCCCCTCTCAATGACAAGCGAAGCGGTCTTGACTAACCCGCCCAACTCGTCGACCCACTCTGGTTTGGTGACCCCCGGCACCCCGGCCGCCGCTGCTCTCACCTCTGGTTGACTGGCAACCTCCACTCTCACTCCCTCACCCCAGATCAGCTCCCTCTTCCTGGCTATCTCCACTGCAGCCCGCAGAGATGCTGGGTCCGACATCTGAACATGCTTACCCAGTTCGGTGGGGGAGAGCGCTCTAATAAAACTGTCCCGTGCCAGCTCGTCTTGCACCCCAATCGGCATAGTTGCATAAGCCCGCCTGGTCAGGCTCAGAATATCACTTGCCAACGCCTTTAATGATTCCCCCTGAAGTCTCTTTTTGTTATTCAGTTCAATCCGCAGCATGTTGGGCTGTGCATCACTGCCGAAACGGCCCCCCAATGCCTCCACTAGCGCACCGTAGTCGCCCCTCTCGTCCGGGGCTAGCGTTAGCAGGCATTCCGACGCCTCCTCTGCCAGGCTCAGGGCAAGCTGTAACCCTTTCGTCTCGTCAGACCACCTCCCGGCTCTAGCCAACAACTCGAATTGAGTGAAAAAAACTTCCCATTTACCTTGTCCATTGAACTTTGGAAGTTTAGCCGCTACCGTGGCTAATGGCAATAGGGCGCTGCCATCTCTGTTTACATAAGGAGGCCCAGCCATTTCCGCACGCGGTGACGTCGATATCTCCGTCGCCGTGACGTCTGTTCTGGTCGAGCGGTTTGAAGGAAAACCCGCCCGTTCTGCCATCTTGCTGACTGACAATTTAACTTCCGCCATGTGGCTCTCCAGCTCTTCTACAGCCGTCATCGCCTGACCCTCCCGACCGGGTACACCCGAGCCCACAACGGACACTTTGTCCGACTCTTCCTTAACTTTCCGCCTCGCCCTGATCATCATGACCGTAGATGCGAGTCACGCTAAAGCTAACCACGGCCTATACTGAAACAGCTAACTCGCCTAATCTCGATCTATCCCGTCGTTCGAAAGCACTTCTGACACCAATGTAATGACCCAGCTGGGTCATAAAGTAAAAGAGAGACGGGCACCAGGTGTACAGGCAGAACACAGGTTTATTCCTGAATGGGCTATTGTTCAGGCCACAACCCACGCCGCTAAACCTCGAACATACACAAATATAACATGTCAAAATCAAGGGTCCCGAACAGAAGAAGAGAGATGAGACCGTAACCCCTATTTAAGCATTCCAAAACCCTGCGGGATTACCCATCATACCCCCCCAACCTTTCCATCTGTCCTGGCATATTTAACCCCTGCTAGCACCCATGAGAACGATAACACACCCATGAACACAGAACACAATACAGGGTCGTTACAATATGTATTGAATAATAACCATTTGGCTGGCAAGTGTCTTCACTGACATTTTCAAACACTCCCTGTCTGTAATCCCTACAAGAACGCCAAGGTAACCTGTCTAAATGACTATCGCCCTGACGCACTCACATCTGTAGCCTTTGAATGGCTGGGTATGGCTCACATCAACACCATCACCCCAGACACCATGGACCCACTCCAATTCGCATATAGCATCAACAGATCCACAGATGATGCAATCTCTATTGCACTCCACGCTAACCTCTCCCACCAGGATAAGAGGAACACCTACAGTAGGTGAGAATGCTGTTCATTGACTACAGCTCAGCGTTCAACACTATAGTGCCCTCCAAGCTCATCACTAAGCTCAGGACCCTGGAATTGAACACCTCCCTCTGCAACTGGATCCTGGACTTTCTGACAGGCCGCCCCCAGGTGGTGAGGGTAGGCAATAACACATCCGCCATGCTGACCCTCAACAAGAGGGCCCCTCAAGGGTTTGTGTGCAGTCCCCTCCTGCATAGCAGGTGGAAGAAGTTTGGGGGTGGGGGTGCTGCGAGATTTTTTTTGTCAACGGGGGTGTTTTGCAGAAGGCTATATAGGTCCGCTAATACAGGACTATTAATAGCCCAGTCCACCACTTTTGTGAAAACTTTTATTTTTTCCAAAACAAATATACTTTTTAAATTAATATAATTTTTTATTCTGATTTTTCTGGGGGTGCTGCAGCACCCTCAGTACCCATACTTACCGCGGCTATGCCCTCCTGTACTCCCTGTTCACCCACGACTCCAACACCATCATTAAGTTTGCTAACGACGCGATGGTTGTAGGCCTGATCACCGGCGACGATGAGACAGCCTATAGGGAGGAGGCAGTGTGATGCCAGGACAACAACCTCTCCCTCAAGACAAAGGACTTGATCTTGGACTACAGAAAACGGAGGGCTGAGCATGCCCCAATCCACATCTACAGGGCTGTAGTGGAGCGGGTAGAGCGCTTCAAGTTCCTCGGTGTCCACATCACTAAGGAATTAACATGGTCCACACACACCAACACAGTCGTGAAGAAGGCACGACAATGCCTTATCCCACTCAGGAGGCTGAAAAGATTTGGCATGGAACCTCAGATCCTCAAAAAGTTATACAGCCACACCATTGAGAGCATCTTATCTGACTGTATCACCACTTGGTATGGCAACTGCTTGGCATCCGACCGTAAGGCACTACAGAGGGTAGTGCATACGGCCCAGTACATCACTGGGGCGGAGCTCCCTTCCAAGACCTTTATACCAGGCGATGTCAGAGGAATTCAATAAAAATTGTCAAAGACTCCAGCCACCCAAGTCATAGACTATTCTCTTTGCTACCACACGGCAAGCGGTACCAATACACCAAGTCTGGAACCAACAGGACCCTCAACAGCTTCTATCCCCAAGCCATACGACTGCTAAATAGTTAACCAAGTAGCTACCCGGACTATCTGCATTGACCCTTATTGCACTAACTCCTCTGAATCATCACATACACTGCTGCTACTGTTTATTATCTATCCTGTTGCCTTGTCACTTTACCCCTACCAATATTGTATGTACATACAGTATGTACATACAGTATAGGTATGTGGACACCTGTCGTCGAACATCTCATTCCAAAATCATGGACATTAATATGGAGTTGGTCCTCCCTTTGCTGCTATAACAGACTCCACTCTTCTGGGACTTGCTTCCATTCAGCCACAAGAGCATTAGTGAGGTCGGGCACTGATGTTGGGCGATTAGACCTGGCTCGCAGTCGGTGTTCCAATTTATCCCTAAGGTGTTAGATGGGGTTGAGGTCAGGGCTCTGTGCAGGCCAGTCAAGTTCTTCCACACCGATCTCTACAAACCATTTCTGTATGGACCTCGCTTTGTGCACGGGGGCATTGTCATGCTGAAACAGGAAAGGGCCTTCCCCAAACTGTTGCCACAAATTTGGAAGCACAGAATCGTCTAGAATGTCATTGTATGCTGTAGCATTAAGATTTTCCTTCACTGGAATTTAGGGGCCTAGCCCAAACCTTGAAAAACAGCCCCAGACCATTATTCCTCCTCCACCAAACCTTACAGTTGGCATTATGCATTGGGGCAGGTAGCATTCTCCTGGCATCTGCCAAACCCAGATTCGTCCATCGGACTGCCAGATGGTGAAGCGTGATTCATCACTCCAGACAACGCGTTTCTACTGCTCCAGAGTCCAATAGAGGTGAGCTTTACACCACTCCAGCCGATGCTTGGCATTGTGCATGGTGATCTTAGGCTTGTGTGCGGCTGCTCGGCCATGGAAAGTGTAGGAAAGGAAGAAACAGCGTCTGTGCCACCAGTAAGTACAGACAGTAACCTTAGTATAAATCCCCCCGCACAGTCCCCGCAGCCGGACAACTTTCTCATGGCTTCTGGAGGGAAATACTGTTGTAATGCTCAACCGGTGTCGCTCATTCAGCCGACAGAAACCTTCAACCGGTTTTCCCCATTATGTAGCGAGTCGGAGTCTGAGTCTGAGTCTTCTCTTGTCTCTACTCCTCCCGTTACGGGGTCTGAGACGCCGAAGGCTCCCACCATTAGCTCTGACAAATTGAAAACCCTAGTCATTGGCGACTCCATTACCCGCAGTATTAGACTTAAAACGAATCACCCAGCGATCATACACTGTTTACCAGGGGGCAGGGCTACCGACGTTAAGGCTAATCTAAAGATGGTGCTGGCTAAAGCTAAAACTGGCGAGTGTAGAGAGTATAGAGATATTGTTATCCACGTCGGCACCAACGATGTTAGGATGAAACAGTCAGAGGTCACCAAGTGCAACATAGCTTCAGTGTGTAAATTAGCTAGAAAGATGTGTCGGCATCGAGTAATTGTCTCTGGCCCCCTCCCAGTTAGGGGAAGTGACGAGCTCTACAGCAGAGTCTCAGCACTCAATCGCTGGTTGAAAACTGTTTTCTGCCCCTCCCAAAAGATAACATTTGTGGATAATTGGCCCTCTTTCTGGGACTCACCCACAAACAGGACCAAGCCTGACCTGCTGAGGAGTGACGGACTCCATCCTAGCTGGAGGGGTGCTCTCCTCTTATCTACCAACATAGATAGGGCTCTAACTCCTCTAGCCCCACAGTGAAATAGGGTGCAGGCCAGGCAGCAGGCTGTTAGCCAACCTGCCAGCTTAGTGGAGTCTGCCAATAGCATAGTCAGTGTAGTCAGCTCAGCCATACCCATTGAGACTGTGTCTGTGCCTCGACCTAGGTTGGGCAAAACTAAACATGGCGGTGTTCACCCTAGCAATCTTATTAGGATAAAGACCTCCTCCATTCCTGCCATTATTGAAAGAGATCGTGATACCTCACATCTCAAAATAGGGTTACTTAATGTTAGATCCCTCACTTCAAAGGCAGTCATAGTCAATGAACTAATCACTGATCATAATCTTGATGTGATTGGCCTGACTGAAACATGGCTTAAGCCTGATGAATTTGCTGTGTTAAATGAGGCCTCACCTCCTGGTTACACTAGTGACCATATTCCCTGTGCATCCCGCAAGGGCGGAGGTGTTGCTAACATTTACGATAGCAAATTTCAATTTACAAAAAAAAAAATGGCGTTTTCATCTTTTGAGCTTCTAGTCATGAAATCTATGCAGCCTACTCAATCACTTTTTATAGCTACTGTTTACAGGCCTCCTGGGCCATATACAGCGTTCCTCTCTGAGTTTCCTGAATTCCTATCAGACCTTGTAGTCATAGCAGATCATATTCTAATTTTTGGTGATTTTAATATTCACATGGAGAAGTCCACAGACCCACTCCAAAAGTCTTTCGGAGCCATCATCGACTCAGTGGGTTTTGTCCAACATGTCTCTGGACCTACTCACTGCCACAGTCATACTCTGGACCTAGTTTTGTCCCATGGAATAAATGTTGTAGATCTTAATGTTTTTCCACAAAATCCTGGACTATCGGACCACCATTTTATTACGTTTGCAATCGCAACAAATAATCTGCTCAGACCCCAACCAAGGAGCATCAAAAGTCGTGCTATAAATTCTCAGACAACACAAACATTCCTTGATGCCCTTCCAGACTCCTTCTGCCTACCCAAGGACGTCAGAGGACAAAAATCAGTTAACCACTTAACTGAGGAACTCAATTTAACCTTGCGCAATACCCTAGATGCAGTTGCACCCCTAAAAACGAAAAACATTTGTCATAAGAAACTAGCTCCCTGGTATACAGAAAATACCCGAGCTTTGAAGCAACCTGGAGTACTTCTCCTGTCTTATCCAGTGTCCTGTGTGAATTTAAGTATGCTCTCTCTAATTCTCTCGTTCTCTCTTTCTCTCTGAGAACCTGAGCCCTAGGACCATACGTCAGGACTACCGGGCATGATGACACCTTGCTGTCCCCAGTCCGCCTGGCCTTGCTGCTATTCCAGTTTCAACTGTTCTGCCTGCGGTTACGAAACCCCTACCTGTCCCAGACCTGCTGTTTTCAACTCTTAATGATCGGCTATGAAAAGCCAACTGAGAGACCTGAGCCCTAGGACCATACGTCGGGACTACCGGCCGTGGTGACTCCTTGCTGTCCCCAGTCCGCCTGGCCTTGCTGCTATTCCAGTTTCAACTGTTCTGCCTGCGGTTATGGAACCCCTACCTGTCCCAGACCTGCTGTTTTCAACTCTTAATGATCGGCTATGAAAAGCCAACTGAGATTTATTCCTGATTATTATTTGACCATGCTTGTCACTTATGAACATTTTTGAACATCTTGGCATGGTTCTGTTATAATCTTCACCCGGCACAGCCAGAAGAGGACTGGCCACCCCTCATAGCCTGGTTCCTCTCTAGGTTTCTTCCTAGGTTTTCGCCTTTCTAGGGAGTTTTTCCTAGCCACCGTGCTTCTACACCTGCATTACTAGCTGTTTGGGGTTTTAGGCTGGGTTTCTGTACAGCACTTCGAGATATTAGCTGATGTAAGAAGGGCTATATAAAATAAAATTGATTGATTGATGATTGAAACCCATTTCATGAAGCTCCCGACGAACAGTTATTGTGCTGACATTGCTTCCAGAGGCAGTTTGGAGCTCAGTAGTGAGTGTTGCAACCAAAGACAGATTATTTTAATGCGTTACGCGCTTCAGCACTCTGGGGTCCCGTTCTGTGAGCTTGTGTGGTACCGCGGCTGAGCCGTTGTTGCTCCTAGACTTTTCCACTTCACAATAACAGCACTTACAGTTGACCGGGGCAGCTCTAGCAGGGCAGACATTTGATGAACTGACTTGTTGGAAAGGTGGCATCCTTTGATGGTGCCACGTTGAAAGTCACTGAGCTCTTCATTACAGGCCATTCTACTGCCAAAGTTTTCCTATGGAGATTGCATGGCTGTGTGCTCGATTTTATACACCTGTCAACAACGGGTGAGGCTGAAATAGCCGAATGCACTAATTTGAAGGGGTGTCCACATACTACATCAATTAATTGGTTCCCCTGCACATCGACTCGGTACTGGTACCCCGTGTGATTAATACACATTGTGTATTTTTCTATATTGTTCGGAAGAGCCAGTAAGTAAGCATTTCACTATTAGTCTAGACCTGTTGTGACAAATTAATTCGATTTGATTAGATTTTAGCACATAACCAAACACGATTTACATTATAAATTTGAACAGAAGTGAGGCGAGTTAGAACAGAAGTCACGCACCTGCCACTTGGGTGTCGCTCCGGGCTCAAACACGCAACAAGCTCAATTCCCCTCCCCACCAAACCATTCACATCATCAGACAGTATCCATGTGTTTTGCCCCCTGATCATAGTTATGAGGTCGACATACTTTGAAACTGTTACTGTGGTCGTAATCATTATTCTGAGTTAATTCAATGACGGGGAGGGTAAAGCAAAGGGAAGGATCACGTGAAAATATGTTAAACTTTTTTATTGACACCCCCTCTCCCCCAGCAATTTCTGAACGGTTCGTTACAGTCATGTGTGCATACATTTTACATATGGTTGGACCCGGGAACCGAATCCACTATCCTGGTGCCATGCTCTACCAACTGAGCTACAGAGGACCACAAGTGAAGAACCATCTAGTACAATTAACCAATTAATCATCATCAAGAAATTAATACATGTGATCTAATTATAGAATGAATATAAAAATGTGCAATAAAACCTGAAATACAGATGAACTGAAATAAACATAAAGGGTGGAAATGGATGGTTAAACAAAATTTTTTGGAGATGACAAAGTGAAAAGCTTGATTTATGTTTGTTATTTACATTTGTCTGATAGATGAAAAAGGTTCTGATGAGGTATATTACCACAGTCCCTATATTCACTTCCCTCAGGTAGAGCTGAAACCATGAATCCAGATCTACAGTCATGGTGTTACTGTCTCTCTCCCCTCTGCAGCGTTCACATATCACTGCCACTGGTCTCCCTCTGTGCTCCTCTGCTACCATGCTCTTTCCTCTGACACACACACAAACACACAAACTTATATACACATTTCCAAAAGGGTTAGAACTACAGTGATTTTTTTAGTGTGCAAATGACTAATACTATCCTAAAGAGTGCTCTCACCTGTATGACTTCATAAGTAGAGGTCACGTTGGAGATCTCTAGTGTGGCGTATGTGTCATCTACTGACTGTTGGCAGACACGGGGACATGTCACATAATAAGTGCCTCATACATAATACAGTATTTAATAGCAAAAGCACAATACATAGAAAACATAAACACTATTAACATGTTATTTCTAGGTAATTACAATAAGTTACCTGTTACTATCTTCAAAACAAAAGAAATGACCAAGTATTACTATGTATTTTCTAGGTAATTCCAAAGAAATTTCTGTACTGTAAGATAAAGTGCTACCGACATACCTTCAGTCCTCTGGATAATCTGATAGTGAATAGAGATGACGACAAAGATTAGAATGGAAATATTGAAATTGATATATTACCATATACAGTGCCTTCAGAAAGTATTCAGACCCCTTGACTTTTTCCACAGTTTGTTACGTTACAGGCTTATTCTAAAATTGATTAAGTAAAACCATTTCCACAGCTATCTACACACAATACCCCATAATGACAAAGCGAAAAGAGGTTTGTGGAAATGTTTGCACATTTATTAAAAACAAAAAACAGAAATACCTTATTTACATAAGTATTCAGACCCTTTGCTATATGACTCGAAATTGAGCTCAGGTCCATATCCTGTTTCCACTGATCATCCTTGAGATGTTTCTGCATTGAAGGTCCCCAAGAACACGGTGGCCTCCATCATTCTTAAATGGAAGAAGTTTGGAACCACTAAGACTCTTCCTAGAGCTGGCCGCTGGCCAAACTGAGCAATCGGGAGAGAAGGGCCTTGGTCAGGGAGGTGACCAAGAACCTGATGGTCACTCTGACAGAGCTACAGAGTTCCTCTGTGGAGATGGTAGAACCTTCCAGAAGGACAACCATCTCTGCAGCACTCCACCAATCAGGCCTTTATGGTAGAGTGGCCAGACAGAAGCCACTACTCAGTAAATGGCACTTGACAGCCCGCTAGGAGTTTGCCAAAAGTCACCTAAAGACTCTCAGACCATGAGAAACAAGATTCTCTGGTCTGATGAAACCAAGATTGAACTATTTTGCCTGAATGCCAAGCGTCACGTCTGGAGAAAACCTGGCACCATCCCTACGGTGAAGCATGGTGGTGGCAGCATCATGCTGTGGGGATGTTTTTCAGTGGCAGGGACTGGGAGACTAGTCAGGATCAAGGCAAAGATGAACGGAGCAAAGTACAGAGAGATTCTTGATGAAAACCTGCTCCAGAGCGCTCAGGACCTCAGACTGGGGTGAAGGTTCACCTTCCAACAGGACAACGACCCTAAGCACACAGCCAAGACGTCATACCCAAGAAGACTCAAGGCTGTAATCGCTGCCAAAGGTGCTTCAACAAAGCACTGAGTAAAGGGTCTGAATACTTATGTAAATGTGATATTTCAGATTTTATATTTTTATACATTTCCTAAAGTTTATAAAAAACAGTTTTTGCTTTGTCATTATGGGGTATTGTGTGTAGATTGATGAGGGGGAAAAACCATTTAATCAATTTTAGAATAAGGCTGTAATGTAACAAAATGTGGAAAAAGTCAAGGGGTCTGAACACTTTCCGAATGCACTGTATATTACCATATGGATATATTAATCTCTCGATGACAGACTACCAATGACCAAATTACGCTAGATTTTAGTTCTGGGTTAACCAAGATTATATATATTACTATTTCTGAAAAATGTCCATGAAATAATGAAATACAAGATTTTACTTGCTTAGCAATTACAGTAAGTCCATTTTACCTGATATATCTGTAGACTCCGAAGATGACTGTTAGAATCCACAGGACAATGACCACTCCACAGATTATGGATGGAACTGATACTTGAGTTACAAGACAAGTTACTTTGTTAGTTTCCAAATCCACAGTCTCTATACTTTCTGTATGTTTACCAAATGTCTTTATAACGGATTTATACAGGTAATAGAATAATCATTAAATTGTAAAATTGCTTAAAATGTAATTGATTTCATTTTAATTAATTAATTAATTTAATTATACACAACAATTTGTTTAATCTAGTATATTCTAATTGTTACAGCACTAGGCCTACCTGTAGGTGTGGAGGGGAAGTGGTGCAGATACACAAAGATGTTGGCCATTTCTTTGCCATAGCTATTCTGTGCTTCACAACAGAACAGTCCACTCTCACTGATATCCTGCAGAACCAGAGACTGAGATCTAGACTCCATCGGGACCATCTTGCTCTCATTGACTCTGTACCAGTTGTAGGTCTTCACTGCTGGGTTGGCATTGCTGCTGCAGGTCAGAGTCAATGAGCTTCCCTCTACGACTAGACCAGAGGGACTGACTGATACTGAGGTGTTCCTGGGTTTATCTATAAAAAGTAAAAGACAATGTTTAAAAAAGAGTGAACTTATTGGGTGCCACCATTTCACCCTGACCCATTGCTAGCAGTGGATGCATCTGGTTCATGCTAGAATACATGTAGTTGTTTTTATTTTATACTTACATGCCACACCTAGCTGAAAGACAGCAGACTTCTGCAATCCAAGGTCATTTCTGGCCTCACAGTAGAACTGGGTGTTGTCTGGCGACACCTGGACAGTTAGCACTCTTGTAGCCTTCACTGGTGCCACCTGATCTTCATTAACTCTGTACCAGGTGTAGCTCTTCACTGCTGGATTGGCATTGCTTCTGCAGGTCAGAGTCACAGAGCTGCCCTCTACCATTGAACCAGAGGGACTGACTGACGCGAATGTCTTCTTGGGAGGGTCTGGGGGAAAGAAACAACCGATATTGTATGTCAAGAATCAATTTAGTGTGTGTTATGATGCTGGCTATAGTTTAAAATATGTATCATATTTGGTTTCATTTTGTACATACACATCCCATCTAGTTGAATGACAGATGAGTTCTCTGTTCCATGATCATTGCTGGCTTCACAGTAGAAATAACTGTCATCTGCTGGTACCTGGACAGATAGCATTCTTCTAGCCCCCACTGTTGTGACCTGTTCTCCATTGACTCTGTACCAGGTGTAGCGCCCCACTGCTGGGTTGGCATTGCTGCTGCAGGTCAGACTCACAGAGCTGCCCTCTACCACTGAACTAGAGGGACTGACTGATGCTAATGTGTTCCTGGGAGGGTCTGTAAAAAGTTAGATTAAATGTTTTTTATTTAATTATTTATTTGTGGGGCCTCCATTTCACCCTGACCCATTGCTAGCAGTGGGTCAATCTGGTTCATGCTACAATATAGTTTTTTGTTTTTTTATACTTACATGGCACACCTAGTTGAATGACAGTAGACTTCTGCAACCCAAGATAATTGCTGGCCTCACAGTAGAACTGGCTGTTGTCTGCAGACACCTGGATAGTTACAACTCTTCTAGACCCCGCTGATGTGAACTGTTTTCCATCAACTCTAAACCAGTTGTAGGTCAATACTCCTGGATTGGCATTGCTGATGCAGGTCAGAGTCACAGAGCTGCCCTCTACCACTGAACCAGAGGGACGGACTGACACTGAGGTGTTCCTGGGAGGGTCTGGGGGAAATAAAAACATAATGATTTACTATCAACACAAACTGGCCTAACTTATTCCATTATAACCAGAAGAACAATTGAACATACATAGAACAGTGATTGTGAGGCTTTTCTCAGATGATACATCACTGTTGCCATCTTGTCGTTTGTAGAGAGCAGTGCAGGACATTGTCTGTCCATGATGAAGGTATGATGCAGTGAAGGTCAGAGTAGATTCCGTGACTTCAGTTTGGTGCCTTCTTTTGTTTTGTTTCTTCACACTGTCACCCAGTCTGGGGGTCCATGTCAGAGTTGGAGGGAGAAAGGGACAGGGGCTTGCAGCAGAGCAGATCAAAATCACTGATTCCCCCTCTTTCACAATCACTGTAACTGGGGTTAGAGTGGGTTGGGGAGGAGAGTCTTCAGGAGATAAAAATGTAATATAGTTTATAACACAAGCAGACATAGGCTACATCAATTTAATACTGTAACTGACATGGCACAAATAAATGGCTTATTCTAATGCATGAACATTCAGTAGGATGTGTTATTTTTGCTAAAGTAGAATTCCTGAATTTAGTGACAAGAAATTAGACACTCTTTCTCCACCTAATTAACCACCTGCATAAACATGTGAACACAGTAACTAACCTCAACCACCAGAAATAAAAACACAGAACTGTTGTAAATAGTAATAATGTACCTTTAACATCAATATTGATGCTTTCAGGAAACTTAAATGGAAGACTTTTGTCACATTCAAGGTTGAAGAAAGATTGGGATAGGTAGGAACGGGGATAAGGGTAAGGAAGGTTCAAGATAGTGGTGCAGTTCTTCTCCAGCAAGTCATCTCTTGTGGGTGCCATTAACACTGGTTTCACGATTACTCTGTTCCATGTTCCTTTACATGGACGAGTGAGGGATGACTCATATTTAGACTCCAATGTAAATCTACATGGAATTAGCACACAAGATCCACTCAGAGCCTTAATACCGCTGGGAATCAAGACTTTCCCATTTTGGCACAGAGCACCTGAAATACACAACAGAATGTTTAGACTGAGAATGAATAGCATAAACACAATGGCTATGGCTTGTATCTAGGATACAGTAACACATTAAGCCATATAGAAAACTCTTTAACCCTATTCTGAACCGGCTGGTAGAGCATGTTTTGGCAATGGATTTTAGAAGTGGATATGAAAAAAATCTTAATTTGAACTTGATTGGTCAACTAAATTAACATACTTTATTATGCATCAATAAACATAATTGATATCCTTCTGGGTTAATGCAGTTCAGTATTGTGGCACTCTAACTTTGCCCATTCAGACGACCGTAAGAAACTCAAAATCAGTCACCAAAGATATGGCATAAAAAGGTACAAATTCAGTTAGTTGAGGGATTCATATTTCACCATTCCTGTTAGTAGAGACCTTGAAGAGTAGGAATATTAAAATAAATAGTTAAAATGTCAAAAGGCATAAAAGCAATACTTTTGAAAACATGTACTCAACCAGGCTTGATGTCAGTAAAAAGTATGGTGGACTAAGAATAGGATACATACATTTGTATTAAAAATACTTATTTTGGTGAAAAAATATGATTGAATTGTTGACGACACACTATATTAGGAAACATAAATTGTTTAAACCACATTTCATGATCCATGGGGTCAATTAATAGTGCTGAGCAATTAACCCACATTTCGTTTTTATTCCGGTTATTAAACAACTAATTGACCGACGTCGGTTCAATTACTTGAATTCCTTTAGTTCGTTTTTTTTTAGGCCAACCCACCGTTTCTCTGGAGAGAAATCAGATCGTTCACAAGATAAATCAATTATAGAAGTATGTGGGACGCTGGGCTGAAGGTAGTAGTAGTTTTCATTAAACAAATATTCAACATAGTTCAGCTCAGAAACATGGTAATTAACTACAATGACCATAATTCATGGTGCCAGTTTTTTTCCCGTCTTGACAGAGAGGAAGAAGTGAAACGAGATGTTTCACTCTCGACAAAATCTGTCCAAAATAATCCCAATGCTTTTCTATTGTTTAATTTTGGACCTACATTTGATGCCTGCCTTCTCGCCTTCGGAACATCGACTCCCATTGTTAGGGCGGAGACATGATCATCTCGTTATTATTTGCAGATCTTTGGACAGATACACCTTACGCATGCTAGGTTAGGTAGATACACACAGACCCCCAACTGTCACGATCGTTACAGGAAGACTCGGACCAAGGCGCAACGTGATAAGCGTACATTTTATTTACCGTACTGCACACGAAACAAAACAACAAACCAAACGATACGTGAAGTCCTAGGTTATACACACCAAACCAAACAGAACAAGATCCCACAATAAACTAGTGAAAACAGGCTGCCTAAGTATGGTCCCCAATCAGAGACAACGAGCTACAGCTGCCTCTGATTGGGAACCACCGGAGCTGGACTGGACACCGGTGGAGCGGATTGCTCTGGCTCCGGTGTGGAGCAGCTGACTGGTACCGGACCAGGCACCGGTGGAACAGGCACGGACCGTGCCGGACTGACGACGCGCACCACTGTCTTGGTGCGGGGAGCAGGAACGGGCCGGACCGGGCTGACGACGCGCACCACTGGCTTGGTGCGGGGAGCAGAAACGGGCCGGACCGGGCTGCCGACGCGCACCACTGGCTTGGTGCGGGGAGCAGGAACGGGCCGGACCGGGCTGGCGACGCGCACCACTGGCTTGGTGCGGGGAGCAGGAACGGGCCGGACCGGGCTGGCGACGCGCACCACAGGCTTGGTGCGAGGGACAGGAACAGGCCGGACCGGGCTGGTGACGCGCACCACAGGCTTGGTGCGAGGGACAGGAACAGGCCGGACCGGGCTGGCGACGCGCACCACAGGCTTGGTGCGAGGGACAGGAACAGGCCGGACCGGGCTGGCGACGCGCACCACTGTCTTGGTGCGGGGAGCAGGAACGGGCCGGACCGGGCTGGCGACGCGCACCACTGGCTTGGTGCGGGGAGCAGGAACAGGCCGGACCGGGCTGGCGACGAGCACCACAGGCTTGGTGCGGGGGAGCAGGAACAGGCCGGACCGGGCTGGCGACGCGCTCCGCCGATGCGCCCTGTAGCTGCCTCCAGCAGCACATTTCTTGGGGTTGCCTCTCGCGTGTCCGTCGTCGGCACGGTTGGCGCCGTTTCTCCTCTCCTGCCTGGGCATTTACTTTTGCCCATGGCCCTCTGCCCGCGAATATGTCCTCCCAAGACCACCATTGGCCCACCTGCGACATCGCCATACTCTCCTCCTGGGCACGCTGCTTGGTCCTCCTTTGGTGGGATCTTCTGTCACGATCGTAACAGGAAGACTCGGACCAAGGCGCAACGTGATAAGCGTACATTTTATTTACCGTACTGCACACGAAACAAAACAACAAACCAAACGATACGTGAAGTCCTAGGTTATACACACCAAACCAAACGGAACAAGATCCCACAATAAACTTGTGAAAACAGGCTGCCTAAGTATGGTCCCCAATCAGAGACAACGAGCTACAGCTGCCTCTGATTGGGAACCACCCTGGCCAACATAGATCTAAACGATCTAGAACGAAAACATAGAAAATGTAACAGAAACTCCACACCCTGGCTCAACATTTAAGAGTCCCCCGAGCCAGGGCGTGACACCAACAACACAACGATGAGGGACAGAGAGTTCTTAGGCAGGCTAACTAAATAGGATGACTAAAGACAGTACAGTATGGGGAGCACAGATAACTGGCTGGCTGACTGTTACTGCCAGAGCAGAGATCAGATTATGACTTTTGGGGAATTACAAAATAATAGTCATCAAATAAAAACTATGTAAAATACACAACTTAAATATTGTATTATTTTATAGTAATTTCCTATTTTTCTATTGATGTCTACCCAATGTGGACCTGACAGAGACAATGGAATATTTCCTATGTTTTGGCAATTGAATGTTCACTATTTTTGGCTTTGGAATTACCATCAAAAATCTTTGTAATGTCATTATTTCAGAATGCATTTAATGTAAAAAAAGAAAAAAAAGAATGGAAACCGAAATCGAACCGAAACCGAACTGACCTAAAAAAGCACTAATCGCTAAGCACTATCAATTTATCAATATTCAGACTTAAGTTCGCCTATAAAATTATGCCTATAATAGTAATACAAAACTGCACTTTGTCTATTATCTCAAAATATAGTCTGAACATGTGGAAAACATGGTGGAAGAACCTGGATCATTTGAAATTTAAGAATTTTGAGGGACATAGCACTATACACCACCTGAAAATGCATTCATTTCAATGTAATTGGACATACAACATTACCATAATGACATCAGTCCTCATTTAACAATGCTTACCTACCTATAAAAGCCATTGAAGCAGACGTAATTTTTGTAATATTTTTGAGATTAGTAATAATGCTATGCAAACTGCCATTCTAATATGGCATTGAAAAGACAGTTAAGGGTTAAAAAATAGCACATTTTATCTAAGGTTACAAATAAGTCAAACCTGAAAGTAAAAATTAACCCAAAACCTCACAAACCTCTCAGCAGACAGCCAATGAGAACCAACGACCCTGCACCTGCACCACTCATGACACGCTGAAAGTGACTGACAGCTCTGATGGAAATCCCCGGATGAAGTGAAACAGGAAAGATGGCAGAACTGCGCAATGTTCAGGAAACCTGAAGAAATTTGAGAAATTACATTTCTACACTTATTATAGTATAACATCTATACCACAGAGATCCTTTAAATAGTATATGATCTAATAATCATATTATTAATTATTAAAGTGGAACTGACTGTGTTTTAGCAACATTAAATCTTATTACCTTTTAATTTTTTATTTTTCTGACACGGGAGCACATTTTCATAAATCGATAGAATGTTTGGGAATGACGTATAGTAAGGAATTATTGAAAATTCTATAGCAATATAGAGTGGAAAGCGTCAGCACGTTTGGACAATTAATAGACATTGCAGTAAATAAAACCGAATAAAAACATCTGTCTTCTCTGGGACCAGTCTACACAGACCGGTGTGCCATAGTCAATCAGAGCTACAGTAAGCCTATATGCAAATAAGCCATTTGCCACACAGGCCTGCCATCATTCACTTTGAACTGGACTTTGTGTTTACAGAGAGTAGCAACAGCACAACACAACTTTAGATCATTAGAACGCATTCGCCAAAAGCCACAAAATACACCTGGATGGATTTCTGTAAATATGTAAATACCACAGGATTCCTCTTACATTTGGGAACTTCACAGTCCTATTGATCAAACAACCATGAAAAGGGAGGCTCTCTCTCCCTCAGTTGCTTATGCACATTAACAACAACAAGATCAACAACTAATGCTAACCAGAGCGAGATTATCTCAAATCTAACAAGGGAACATTAGATAAACCCTCTCAAACTTTTTCAGCTAGTTGGACTTCAAAATTGCACTGTAAACGATGGAGAGTAGTAGCCTGCTCGTCCTTCTGCAGCTTGCCTGCCAATGCATGCTTGTCCCAACCCACACAAAAGGCTGTAATTTCATAAAGTAGATGACTAAACTGTTGACTCATTTATACTTGCTTGTGTGTCCTATTCAGCCCGCGGGCCTTATGTTTGACACATGCGCTAGCGTATTAGCCACATTATGACTGACTTGTGATCATTGCCCTTGCTAGTTTGATTATAATGACATTCCCAGCCTTGGTTACCGTCATCCGTTTTAGTTCATAATATTGAGTCATTGAAACAGAAACGGTGCATTCCAGATGGGTGGAAATAATAGCCTAAAGAGTGCTCTCACCTGTATGACCTCATAAGTAGAGGTCACATTGGAGATCTGTAGTGTGGCGTATGTGTCATATGCTGCCTGGCCCTTTGTTGGCAATAAGTGCCTCACATAATACAATATTTAACAGCAACAGCACAATGAAATCAAGAACAAGAAGATTATTTAACAATATTAACATGGTTATTTCTAAGTAATTATAATAAGTTACCTATTACTGTCATTACAACATGTACAAACAATTATTACCATGTCATTTCTAGGTAATTGCAAAGTACTTTCTGTACAGTAAGATGCTGACCTTCTAGGCAGAGTTGCAAAGAAAAAGCCATATCTCAGACTGGCCAATATAAAGAAAAGATTAAGATGGGCAGTCTGAGATATGGCTTTTCTTTGCAACTCTGCTTAGAAGGTCAGCATCCCGGAGTCGCCTCTTCACTGTTGACGTTGAGACTGGTGTTTTGCGGGTACTATTTCATGAAGCTGCCAGTTGAGGACCTGTGAGGCGTCTGTTTCTCAAACTAGACACTAATGTATTTGTCCTCTTGCTCAGTTGTGCACCGGGGCCTCCCACTCCTCTTTCTATTCTGGTTAGAGACATTTTGCGTTGTTCTGTGAAGGGAGTAGTACACAGCGTTGTACGGGATCTTCAGTTTCTTGGCAATTTCTAGCATGGAATAGCCTTCATTTCTCAGAACAAGAATAGACTGACGAGTTTCAGAAGAAAGTTCTTTTTTTCTGGCCATTTTGATCCTGTAATCAAACCCACAATTGCTGATGCTCCAGATACTCAACTAGTCTCAAGAAGGCCAGTTGTATTGCTTCTTTAATCAGCACAACAGTTTTCAGCTATGCTAACATAATTGCAAAAGGGTTTTCTAATGATCAATTAGCCTTTAAAAAAAAGGATAAACTTGGATTTGCAAACACAACGTGCCATTGGAACACAGGACTGACGGTTGCTGATAATGGGCCTCTGTACGCCTATGTAGATATTCCATTAAAAATCAGCCGTTTCCAGCTACAATAACCATTTACAACATTAACAATGTCTACACTGTATTTCTGATTAATTTGATGTTATTTTAATGGACAAAAAAAATGCTTTTCTTTGGAAAACAAGGACATTTCTAAGTGACCCCAAACGTTTGAATGGTAGTATACATATATATAACAATAATTTAAAAAAAGATTTACATGAAATACAACGTCTTAGGTACCCGTATACGGGACGGTTCAGCTAACGTAATTAGACCAGTAAATAGTACCCATGGTATACAATCTGATATACCACATCTTTCAGCCAATAAACATTCAGGACTCGAACCACCCAGTTTATAAAATATAACATCACATAACGTCACATTATTAACAGAGGCTAGTGAAATACTACAATAGTTAAAGATAAGTTAAAATAAGTAAAAACATTTAGAATTTTTTAAATTATTGTTCAACTCTTACCAGATGAGCAGCAGTGCTTTCTGGCCTCTTGCTGCCACTCCAGTGGCTGTTGTAACTGCAGTGCACCACTTCCTTTGATACACACACACCCTTCCCGAAACAGATGAGGAACTAAATGCAACAATATCTTCTTCTTAATTTGGAAACTGAGATACATTTTGATATAGTTATATTTCAACAAATAATAATTTGGAGGGTCCTTATATTTGTCCTGTTACACACAAGTGTGTAATGGAAATGCGTTTTCTTGCATATCCCAACTCCCCCTGAGACACATGCAGAGGAGGGGTCACCATTGTACAGCGCCCCTGGAGCAATTAGGGCTAAGTGCCTTGCACAAAGGCACAGCGACATATTTCTTACCTTGACGGCGCTGGTACTCGAACCAGCAACTGTTCAGTTACTGGCCCAATGCTCTAACCTCGAGGCTACCTGCCGCCCCAAATATAGCAGCTGCCCTCTTCATGTTACAACAGTTGGGGTTAAAGGAACATTGTTCCCATTCAATTCCTATAAATGTGAAATGGTCAATACTAGAATTATTAGATCTGAAATATTTATCTACAATTATGGGTGCCAGTTTGCATTGCTCAATAGCTGTCTTGCAAGAAAGAAAAGTTAAAAGAATACAAATAAAAGCATAATTAAAAAGTGGCCGTTTTAAAGTAGACATTGAAGCAATGTAAATCAGTAGGGAAGGTTGTTTTCACAAAAAGAGTAAACAAAAGTGCAATAACCTTTAATAGTGATAATAATAATAATAAGAATCATTCATATTTATATGTAGAAGCATATAGTATTCCTGTGTTGATATTGTCAAACAAACAACAATACATTTTGTAAGCTGAATGCACGGTCAGGGTTTTTAGTGATTTGAGACAAATAAACAAATTAAGGTTTGTCTGTCAGTATACTGTGTCATGGTTGGCAGTGACTCGAAGCTGTCCAATGGTTGCTCCAGCTTACAGGTCCACATTGTCATATTCCCAAGGCTGTCCCTCCTTCGTCCTCTAAAATGATCTTGTTCCACGCAGAACCTGTAACAGTCCACAGATAGGACAGGCAGACACAGGACGGGGGTCAGGGATTTAAATCCACAATTGTAATGAAATGGTCAAGTCTTTTTACAACACGTTCCATGATAATGGGGCAATAACTATGCAAGAAATCGGTGGCTGATGGAGATTACGCGTTTGACAAATTCATGTTGCATAAATTGTTGCTCTCCATTGCTACTACTCAATAAACTACCTGAGAACAAAGTTCTGGTGAGATCTACCACAGACCCTGTATGCCAGGTGTAGGCAACTACATTCAGCCACATGCCAATTTTTGTCAGAGCGGATGGTCAGGGGTGCCGGGACACAATTATAATCATTTGTACACTGCAAATTGACCACAAGTAAGCCCCAAAATAGATTTTATTTGAAAATATCATGATAATTTCCTACCTTGATAATATTGATCACGTCTCTCTTTTTATTTGTAGGAATACTTGGGAACAGATTTCCTAAATTAAAATAATTTCTAGCGGAATTCCTGGTGCATTTACAGTATTTTTCTTAAACCAAAAAAAGTATATTTTTAAACTTTGGGGGGCCAAAAGAAATCACTGATCCTTGCTGTATGCACTTTCTCAGGTACAGCAGCAAAAGCCCTGAATCCAGAGCTACGATCATGGTGTTACTGTCTCTCTCCCCTCTGCAGCGTTCACATATCACTGCCACTGGGCTCTCTCTGTGCTCCTCTGCTCCCACGTTTCCTCTGACACACACACGAACGCACGAGCGCACACACTTACACACACAAACACACACGTTATATGTGGTCAAATAAATGCTTCTTATATACACATTTCCAAAAGTGTGAAAACTATCATGATTTTATGTATGCCAATCATCATAAATAATAGCCTAAAGAGTGCTCTCACCTGTTTGACCTCATCAGTAGAGGTCACATTGGAGATCTGTAGTGTGGCGTATGTGTCATATGCTGCCTGGCCCTTTGTTGGCAATAAGTGCCTCACATAATACAATATTTAACAGCAACAGCACAATGAAATCAAGAACAAGAAGATTATTTAACAATATTAAAAGGGTTATTTCTAGGTAATTACAATAAGTTATCTATTACTGTCATTAAAACATGTACAAACAATTATTACCTTGTCATTTCTAGGTAATTGCAAAGTAATTTCTGTACAGTAAGATAAAGTACAGTATGCTACCGACATACCTTCAGTCCTCTGGATAGTCTGCTAGTATATGAAATATTGAAACTCATATTTGACCACACAGAGCTGCCCTCGACCACTAGACCAGAGGGACTGACTGACACTGAGGAGTTCTTGGGGTGGTCTGTAAAAATGTAGACAATGTTTGAAGAGAGTAAATTCATTGGGTGCCACCATTGCACCCTGAAACCATGGCTACACCGGCCCTGTGGGTGCGCCCGCGTGCATCATCCTGTGCATGTTGATTTTGTCTATCCCCACCAGAGATCATGACACACAGCTTAAAATGCCAAAACTAACTGTGAACCAGCTATATTAATTTGGGGACAGGTCGAAACACACATGAAACTTTCACGGACACTTAGCTCTACTCCTAGAAAAAAGGGTTCCAAAAGGGTTCTTCGGCTGTCCCCATAGGGGAACCATTTTTGGTTCCAGGTAGAACCCTTTTGGGTTCCATGTTGAACCCTCTGTAGAAAGGGTTCTACATGGAACCTAAAAGGGTTCTAGCTGGAACCAAATGGGTTCTACCTGCAACCAAAAAGGGTTCTTCAAATGGTTCTCCTATGGGGACAGCCGAAGAACCCTTTAAGGTTCTAGATAGCACCTTTTCTATAAGAGTGTAGATAGCTGTTGCTAGCAGTTTGCACTGGGAGATGAACATTTGGTTATTATTTTACCTGATCATGCAGCTGAAAAAGCTGGTTCTTTGTTGAATTTTGACCCGGATCATACAAAAATAACACTAACCTTAACCTAATTTTCTTAACCTGCCACGTAAATGTTCCTAACCTGTTGCGTAAGTTCTCCTAACCTGCTGCGAAAAAGAAAAGTCACTTTTGCTAGTCAAAACCAGCAGACCTGCCCTGAGAACAGCGTGGGTTCTGACTAACGCTATACTCCCAACTTCTATTTCAGCATTTGGCATCGCAGACACTCGTTGATGCGCACGAGCAGTGTGGATGATTGAATAACGTGTGTAAATTTATTTTGCAACGCTCACGCACGCAACGTGACCAGTGTATAAAAAAATTAAACATCCATTTTGAGAACTGAATGTTCGGTCAGTGTTTTTATTGACTCTGAACAGCCCTTTTGACGGATGAAAAATATACATATATTGAATATAGACATATATGTACAGGTTACTGCCAAAATAATGGAAACACTTGAGTTAATGAGGGATACAAAGTAAATTGAAAGCAGGTGCTTCCACACGTGTGGTTCCTGAGTTAATTAACAATTAACATCCCATCATGCTTAGGGTCATGTATAAAAATGCTGGGCAGGCCATTATTCTGGGCATTATTTTGGCTACCATGGCTATGCCCCCATAGGATGACAATGCACCCATCCACAGGGCACGAGTGGTCACTGAATGGTTTGATGAAAATTAACATGATGTAAAGCCATATGCCATGGCCGACTCAGTCACCAGATCTCAAGCCAATTGAACACTTATGAGAGATTCTGGAGCGCCGCCTGAGACAGCGTTTTCCACCATCAACAAAACACAAAATTATGGAATTTCTTATGGAAGAATGGTGTCGCATCCCCCCAATAGAATTCCAGACACTTGCAGAATCCATGCCAAGGTGCATTGAAGCTGTTCTTGCTCATGGTGGCCCAACGCCCTATTAAGACACACTATGCTGGTGTTTCCTTTATTTTGGCAGTTACCTGTATATTTCAATGAAGCTGTGGTACTTCAATACTTCATTCTGGCCACAAGAGGGAGCTCAAACACAGCTGCTAGAGAGACACCAACCAGTAAATCCTGATTTGAGTCTAATAAAAATACATCAAAGGTTTGTCTGTCAGTAAATCATGGTTGGCACTGACTCTAAGATGTTCAATGGTTGCTCCAGCTTTCACGTCCAAGTCTTTATATTCCCATGGCCTTGTCCCTCCGCCATCCTCTAAACGTCTCTTGTTCCACACAGAACCTGTAACAGACTGCCACTCAGTCCCATCAAAGCTCCTAAGAAACTATCCTGAATCAATTGTCAGTTCCTTCAGGGAGAGCTTTCCTGAACATTATGTTCTGCTCATCACTCCTCACCTTCACCTCAACCACTCATATGAGGTAAAGTTCAGGCATCAAAATGGCTGCCTAGCTGGGTTTTACACGCATTGGAGGGTGGAGGTTGAAGATTGCAGTTTTCCCCCACATAATGTAAACTGCTGAAACTGTAGCCAGGTTTGCCAGGTCAGCCAGGTGAATGGAGGTTCAGCCCCAGGGGTAGGTCAGACACAGGAACCCCTTCCTGTAAAGTCAACTTCAGTAGCGGCTGTGCTCGTCTGTTGCCGTGACGATGACGTCCATCCAGATCCTCATGGCCTCGGCGCTGGGTGCCACCAGAAAGAAGAGACGCTCGTACGTCTTCACACAGAACGTAAGGCTGGGCCGCGGAGACTGAGAGAGAGAGAGAGAGAGAGAGAGAGAGAGAGAGAGAGAGAGAGAGAGAGAGAGAGAGAGAGAGAGAGAGAGAGAGAGAGGATACTCAAGCATTGAATGCATGAATGGATCATCTCTTTAACAGTTGTGGTGATATCATGGGCACATTGTTCCCTCTCTATGGTGATAAGATACTGTATATGAGGACTCACTGAAGTGGCTGTGCGCAGGTGGTCATAGTAGACTTCCTCTATAGCCTGGAAGTAGATCACCCCCTTTAGCTTCCTCTCATCACAGTCTGAAAGTAAACAACAGTCAATTAGAGAGAGAAAGAGAGCAAGAAGAGAGAGAGAGAGAGAGAGAGAGAGAGAGAGAGAGAGAGAGAGAGAGAGAGAGAGAGAGAGAGAGAGACAGACACAAATCGCAAAGGCATTTAGTAGGGCTGTGGCGGTCATGAAATTTTGTCAGCCGGTTATTTTCATGCAAAAAACTACCAGTCTCACATTAATTGACCAGCAAATAACAAACACATTTAGTATCTCCAGGCCTCCACGCAAACAAGCTACATACAAGCCACTGATGTGCGCATTTGCAACATCTACATTTTTTAAAAGTATAATAAATCAATTTAATATATACCATCACAATAAATCCATTATTTATTTTAGGCAGGTCTAAAGAAACATTATGATATGAAGAAAATGTATTTCAGAAGAACAGAATATGAGTTGGCCTACTGTACGGTGCCTTGCAAAAGTATTCATCCCCCTTGGCGTTTTTCCTATTTTGTTGCATTACAACCTGTAATTTAAATTGATTTTTATTTGGATTTTATGTAATGGACATACACAAAATAGTCAAAATTGGTGAAGTGAAATGAAAAAAATAACTTGTTCCAAAAAATTCGAAAATATAAATTACAGAAAAGTGGTGCGTGCATATGTATTCACCCCCTTTGCTATGAAGCCCCTAAATAAGATCTGGTGCAACCACTTACCTTCAGAAGTCACATAATTAGTTAAATTAAGTCCACCTGTGTGCAATCTAAGTGTCACATGACCTCAGTATATACACACCTGTTCAGAAAGGCCCCAGAGTCTGCAACACCACTAAGCAAGGGGCACCACCAAGCAAGTGGCACCATGAAGACCAAGGAGCTCTCCAAACAGGTCAGGGACAAAGTTGTGGAGAAGTACAGATCATGGTTGGGTTATTAAAAAATATCAGAAACTTTGAAAATCACACGGAGCACCATTAAATCCATTATAAAAAAATGGAAAGAATATGGCACCACAACAAACAAAGAGAGGGCCACCCACCAAAATTCACAGACCAGGCAAGGAGGGCATTAATCAGAGAGGCAAAGAGACCAAAGATAATCCTGAAGGAGCTGCAAAGCTCCACAGCGGAGATTGGAGTATCTGTCCATAGGACCACTTTAAGCCGTACACTCCACGGAGCTGGGCTTTACGGAAGAGTGGCCAGAAAAAAGCCATTGCTTAAAGAAAAAAATAACCAAACACGTTTGGTGTTCGCCAAAAGGCATGTGGGAGACTCCCCTAACATATGGAAGAAGGTACTCTGGTCAGATGAGAATAAAATTGAGCTTTATGGCCATCAAGGAAAACGCTATGTCTGGTGCAAACCCAACACCTCTCATCACCCCGAGAACACCATCCCCACAGTGAAGCATGATGGTGGCAGCATCATGCTGTGGGGATGTTTTTCATCGACAGGGACTGGGAAACTGGTCAGAATTGAAGGAATGATGGATGGCGCTAAATACGGGGACATTCTTGAGGGAAACCTGTTTCAGTCTTCCAGAGATTTGAGACTGGGATGGAGGTTCACCTTCCAGCAGGACAATGACCCTAAGCATAATGCTAAAGCAACACTTGAGTGGTTTAATGGGAATCATTTAAATGTCTTGGAATGGCCTAGTCAAAGTCCAGACCTCAATCCAATTGAGAATCTGTGGTATGACTTAAAGATTGCTGTTCACCAGCGGAACCCATCCAACTTGAAGGAGCTGGAGCAGTTTTGCCTTGAAGAATGGGCAGAAATCCCAGTGGCTAGATGTGCCAAGCTTATAGAGACATACCCCAAGAGACTTGCAGCTGTAATTGCTGCAAAAGGTGGCTCTATAAGTATTGACTTTGGCGGGGGTTTTCTGTTTTTTTGTCTTATTTCTTGTTTGTTTCACAATATAAAATATTTTGCATCATCAAAATCAAATTATACAAACCCCCCAAAAAATCTAATTTAATTCCAGGTTGTAAGGCAACAAAATAGGAAAAATGCCAAGGGGGGTGAATACTTTCGCAAGCCACTGTATGTTATTGTCACGATCGTCGAACAGAGATGAGGACCAAGGCGCAGCGTTGCAGGCAAACATACTCTTTATTAGAGACACGATCAAAACCAACAAAACGAAAACGTGACAGTTCACGGTCTAACACAACAGACTAGAAACAAGATCCCACAAACTCTGTGGGGAAACAGGCTGCTAAAGTATGGTTCTCAATCAGAGACAACAAGCAACAGCTGAATCACGTTGCCTCTGATTGAGAACCACACTGGCCAACATAGAACCACAATACCAGAATGTGAAACCTAGAACAACACACATAGACTTTACACACCCTGGCTCAACATATTAGAGTCCCCAGAGCCAGGGCGTGACAGTACCCCCCCCTAAAGGCGCGGACTCCGACCGCGCCCACCAAACACCACAGGGGAGGGACCGGGTGGGCACTCCGCTTAGGCGGCGGATCCGGCTCCGGGCCTGATCCCCGCTCCCTCTCCAACCCCCCAAAGTACCCCTGGTCCGGTCTGGCCCCGCTGGCCGGAGCTGGACTGCACACTGGTGGAGCGGATTGCTCTAGCTCCGGCGTGAAGCATCTGACCGGTGCCGGACCAGCCACCGGTGGAACAGGCACGGGTCGTGCCGGACTGACGACGCACACCACTGGCTTGGTGTGGGGAGCAGGAGCGGGCCGCGCCGGGCTGACGAAACGCACCACTGACTTGGTGCGGGGAGCAGGAGCGGGCCGGACCGGGCTGACGAAGCGCACCACTGACTTGGTGCGGGGAGCAGGAACGGGCCGTGCCGGGCTGACGAAGCGCACCACTGACTTGGTGCGGGGAGCAGGAACGGGCCGAGCTGGGCTGACGAAACGCACCACTGACTTGGTGCGGGGAGCGGGCCGGGCTGACGAAGCGACCACTGACTTGGTGCGGGGAGCAGGAACGGGCCGTGCCGGGCTGACGAAGCGCACCACTGACTTGGTGCGGGGAGCAGGAACGGGCCAAGCTGGGCTGACGAAACGCACCACTGACTTGGTGCGGGGAGCAGGAATGGGCCGGACCGGGCTGACGACGCGCACCACTGACTTGGTACGGGGAGCAGGAACGGGCCGCGCCGGGCTGACGAAACGCACCACTGACTTGGTGCGGGGAGCAGGAGCGGGCCGGACCGTACTGGGAACACACACCACTGGCCCTACGTGGGGATCAGGAACAGGCCGGACCGGACTGGCAACACACGCCAGTACCTCTCGCCGTGCCTCTACATCCTCCTTCCCCCTGGTGACCAGTGACTCCCGTAACCTGGCGGCCTCCTGCTGCCCCGTCGTCCACGACGTTAGCCCCCCCCTAAAACATTTATGGGCTTCACTCCTACCCGTGGACCAGGTCTCCATGCTCCTCGCCAGCCTTTCGCCCTTCTGACTCCACGTCAAGCCCCTCTCTTCCTCACATGGCTTGACCCAGTCGAGGAGGCGAAGGAGATCCGCTAGAGATCTCTCAGGCGCTGGCTCCTGGACTTGCTGCTTGGTCCAGTCTTGGTGGGATCTTCTGTCACGATCGTCGAACAGAGATGAGGACCAAGGCGCAGCGTTGCAGGCAAACATACTCTTTATTAGAGACACGATCAAAACCAACAAAACGAAAACGTGACAGTTCACGGTCTAACACAACAGACTAGAAACAAGATCCCACAAACTCTGTGGGGAAACAGGCTGCTAAAGTATGGTTCTCAATCAGAGACAACAAGCAACAGCTGAATCACGTTGCCTCTGATTGAGAACCACACTGGCCAACATAGAACCACAATACCAGAATGTGAAACCTAGAACAACACACATAGACTTTACACACCCTGGCTCAACATATTAGAGTCCCCAGAGCCAGGGCGTGACAGTTATCTGGTTATGCTCAATGCCATAGGCCAGGGGTACTCAACTGTTACCCTACGAGGTCCAGAGCCTGCTGGTTTTCTGTTCTACCTGATAATTCATTGCACACACCTGGTGTTCCAGGTCTAAATCAGTCCCTAATTAGAGGGGAACAATGAAAGAAATGCAATGGAACTGGCTTTGAGGTCCAGTTTAGTTTGAGGGCCATAGGCTGTAGGCTTGTTCATTTAGCTGACTAGATATGCTTCTAAGTCCCATGCCATTATTTTATATTATATGATTTTATAGCAAGAAGAATATAAAATAGAAAGGATATTTTTCCCCATTCCGGAGCGAGTGCGCATATGAAGTGGCTATGTTGAGCGTAAAAGTGATCACTTGAAACAGGTCCTATATGCTAGATTTAGAGTTATTTGGCAACATAGGTTGTGAATGATACAAACCTTAGAAATCAAAACATATATGGGCTGCATGCCAGGGGCGCAACTTTCACTGGGGACGGGGGGGGACGGGGGGGAGACATGCCCCCCCCCCCCCACATTCTGAAATTGCATTTTTGTCCCCCACAGTTGTATCATTGGAATGTGATACAAAACGAGGCAACTGTGTGCTTTAGCACCATGCGGACGCCTCCGAGCGGTCGGGTAGGCTGTTTGGAGTGTTTATCTGACTGAAAAAAGTATTATAATTAAAATCAATTATGTCCCCCCCACTTCTAAAACCAAAGTTGCGCCCCTGCATGATGCGACTATAGGCTTTTGATGATTTGAGAAAGTATCAAAAAAAGCTTGCGATTCTGTTCCTTGCCTCAGGCTGCACAGCTGTTCTCTCATCAAATGATTACATTTTCACCCATCAGACTATTCTCAATTTAATCTTGTCTTTACTAATATGTTAAATTAGTTTTGATTTAGAATGGCCCATTATCAAATGGGCATTGAACAGGGGCAGGGAAAAAAATACTTCATCTGTATGCACTCGAATAGCGAATGGAGGCCGCATGCTTTCCCACCGGTCCGTTTTTCAATGATGACAGGTAAGCTACTTTGGTTATATAGTGGAGCATGTGCTTAATATGAGCAGCTGATAAATAAATAGAAGAACACTTATTTCACTCCAAGCATCAAGAACTGTTCAGGAGCATGCTCTCGCTGCGCAACAGGTGATATTCCACCAAAACTCTGTATGCCATGGGCTCTCCAACCCTGTTACTGCAGCTAACCATTGCTTAATTTGGAAAACTAAGTGAAATATTTTCGGGAACATGGATAGTAACGTGTTCGCAAAGAAACATATTTCATTAAACTGTTGACAGCCCGTCTGCCTGCTCGAGAAAGGAATAAAGGAGCGAGAGGAGGAGATGGAAATGCGTGGTGGTGAGATATTCTGTATAGCTAAAGGTAATGTGTCACCCAATTAATTATGTCACCCAAAACAATTCCCTATTAGTAGGCTATTCAAAATCGTCCTGCACAATCAATGAACCAACTGCATCGACTAGGGCTATCCGTTCTCTTCCAGACTCGTGGATATAAATTTTGGAGCATAGCATTAGATAACCAGTCCATCCAGTACGCATACTAATACAATCCACACTCAAAGGCAATTACTCAAATTTGTTTAATTTTGGAGTATAGGCTCGACCAATTATGCACCAAAGACATCTTAAATCAGTTTTGTTTTATGTTTTTCTGCCATGCATAATATGCGGTAAGTATTGTATAACTGCACAATCATAATTTTAATTATGTTTTTGTTTTCGGGCTTGGGCCAATAAGCCTGTGTATGCATAAGCTATAATATGCCTGTGGGTGTTTTTAATTAATTATCACCTTAGAAGACTGTCCATTTCGTTGTGTTTAGGCTTTGAAACAACTTCTACAATGACCATGTTTTCCACTCAGTTTCAACCTGCTGTTGAACTTCTTTCTTCAAATCGATCATCACAGTGAGGTGAGTTTTAAAACATGATA
Organism: Coregonus lavaretus; assembly: GCF_964263955.1. Taxonomy (NCBI): domain Eukaryota; kingdom Metazoa; phylum Chordata; class Actinopteri; order Salmoniformes; family Salmonidae; genus Coregonus; species Coregonus lavaretus. Next base: position 66,628,956 of record NC_139990.1, read on the forward strand.
CTGTTTTGATGATAAGTGTTTGATGTGATTTTCGATTGCATTTGCATTGATGTCCGAGTGGTTAGAGGGACAATAGAGCCCTGAGTACCAGGCCATTAGGACCTGATGGTCGTTAGCAAGTTGGGTACTACCAAAGCATGTCCAGAGCGCATAACAGGAGATTACCGTGACTCAACGGTCAGTTGGAATTTTACTGCGGTCATGACTTATGACTGCTGGTGTGGCGGTAATAAGGTCATCGCAACAGCCCTAGCATTAAGGCTTATACACGCATACTCCCCCTCCAACACCCAACACAACACACACAGTCTCTCTCTCAGCCCCCTCACCTGTGTAGTAGGCTAGCCGCCTGTGGTCCATATCGAAGAGGAACCACCTCCTCCTCCAGGTCTTGACCCGCCCCCCTCGCTTGGTCAAGAAACCGGCACAGCGGCGTGGGGACATACGCAGCCCCATGCACCTCGCCACCCCATGACCCAGCGACTCCACGTGGGCCCGCAGGTCAAAGTTCGCAGAGAGGAAGAGAGGTAGAGAGCGCTGAGAAGAAGAATGAGTATAATGTTTTTAATTTCACTATAAATATGCAAAATAAAACAGATCAACGTTACAAGGTAAGTGAGGAGACAGACAGAAAGAAAGAAAGACAGATTGAGAGAGCAATAAGCAGGGAGAAAGGAGAGGTTGGAGAAAGTATGTAATATAATATACACTGCTCAAAAAAATTAAGGAAACACTTAAACAACACAATGTAACTCCAAGTCAATCACACTTCTGTGAAATCAAACTGTCCACTTAGGAAGCAACACTGATTGACAATACATTTCACATGCTGTTGTGCAAATGGAATAGACAACAGGTGGAAATTATAGGCAATTAGCAAGACACCCCCAATAAAGAAGTGGTTCTGCAGGTGGTGACCACAGACCACTTCTCAGTTCCTATGCTTCCTGGCTGATGTTTTGGTCACTTTTGAATGCTGGCGGTGCTTTCACTCTAGTGGTAGCATGAGACGGAGTCTACAACCCACACAAGTGGCTCAGGTAGTGCAGCTCATCCAGGATGGCACATCAATGCGAGCTGTGGCAAGAAGGTTTGCTGTGTCTGTCAGCGTAGTGTCCAGAGCATGGAGGCGCTACCAGGAGACAGGCCAGTATATCAGGAGACGTGGAGGAGGCCGTAGGAGGGCAACAACCCAGCAGCAGGACCGCTACCTCCGCCTTTGTGCAAGGAGGAGCAGGAGGAGCACTGCCAGAGCCCTGCAAAATGACCTCCAGCAGGCCATAAATGTGCATGTGTCTGCTCAAACGGTCAGAAACAGACTCCATGAGGGTGGTATGAGGGCCCAACGTCCACAGGTGGGGGTTGTGCTTACAGCCCAACACCGTGCAGGACGTTTGGCATTTGCCAGAGAACACCAAGATTGGCAAATTCGCCACTGGCGCCCTGTGCTCTTCACAGATGAAAGCAGGTTCACACTGAGCACATGTGACAGACGTGACAGAGACTGGAGACACCGTGGAGAACGTTCTGCTGCCTGCAAAATCCTCCAGCATGACCGGTTTGGCGGTGGGTCAGCCATGGTGTGGGGTGGCATTTCTTTGGGGGGCCGCACAGCCCTCCATGTGCTCGCCAGAGGTAGCCTGAATGCCATTAGGTACCGAGATGAGATCCTCAGACCCCTTGTGAGACCATATGCTGGTGCGGTTGGCCCTGGGTTCCTCCTAATGCAAGACAATGCTAGACCTCATGTGGCTGGAGTGTGTCAGCAGTTCCTGCAAGAGTAAGGCATTGATGCTATGGACTGGCCCGCCCGTTCCCCAGACCTGAATCCAATTGAGCACATCTGGGACATCATGTCTCGCTCCATCCACCAACGCCACGTTGCACCACAGACTGTCCAGGAGTTGGCGGATGCTTTAGTCCAGGTCTGGGAGGAGATCCCTCAGGAGACCATCCGCCACCTCATCAGGAGCATGCCCAGGCGTTGTAGGGAGGTCATACAGGCACGTGGAGGCCACACACACTACTGAGCCTCATTTTGACTTGTTTTAAGGACATTACATCAAAGTTGGATCAGCCTGTAGTGTGGTTTTCCACTTTAATTTTGAGGGTGACTCCAAATCCAGACCTCCATGGGTTGATAAATTTGATTTCCATTGATAATTTTTGTGTGATTTTGTTGTCAGCACATTCAACTATGTAAAGAAAGAAGTATTTAATAAGATTATTTCATTCATTCAGATCTAGGATGTGTTGTTTAAGTGTTCCCTTTATTTTTTTGAGCAGTGTATAATATGCCATTTAGCAGACGCTTTTATCCAAAGCGACTTACAGTCATGTGTGCATACATTTTTACGTATGGGAGGTCCCGGGGATCGAACCCACTACCCTGGCGTTACAAGCACCATGCTCTACCAATTGAGCTACAGAGGATGTATAGTGCTATAGAGAACACAGACAGACAGGCAGACAATACAGACAGACAGACAGAGCAGCCAGCCAGCCAGATAGACAGACAGACAGACAGACAGAGCAGCCAGACAGACAGAGTTGACAACCAGCCAGCCAGAGCAGACAGACAGACGTACCTCAGGGGAGCTGGGGACTGGACTGGTGGTTTTGGCCTGCTCCTCTGGGCCAGGGTCTGGCCTGGTCTGGGACTCTACTGGTTCTGCTGCTCCTCTGCCCTCCAGCCCTCTCTGCCTCCTGTCCTCCACCACCACCTGCCTCCTTTCCTCCTGGATCAACACACAGGCTCTATCTCAATTATCCTTTCCGTGCTTCCTTGCATCCTATCCCCTCGCGTCCTTATCAATCATATTGGAGGAGAAGGTGCCTCCCTTCGAAGACCTTCTTCAATTCGTTTTTCTTTTTTAGAAAGAGGCATACAGGGGGATTAATATTAAGTACAATATCTAGGCTGGGGCATATACACTCCCCTAGGTATTTATTTGGATAGTGAAGCTAAAACATAATTTGGCTCTTTACTCCAGCATTTTGGATTTGAGATGACATTTTTTATATGAGGCGACAGTACAGAATGTCACCTTTTATTTGAGGGTATTTTCATACATACAGTGAGGGAAAAAAGTATTTGATCCCCTGCTGATTTTGTACATTTACCCACTGTCAAATACATGATCAGTCTATAATTTTAATGGTAGGTTTATTTGAACAGTGAGAGACAGAATAACAACAAAAAAATCAAGAAAAACGAATGTCAGAAATGTTATAAATTGATTTGCATTTTAATGAGGGAAATAAGTATTTGACCTCTCTGCAAAAAATGACTTAGTACTTGGTGGAAAAACCCTTTTTGGCAATCACAGAGGTCAGACGTTTCTTGTAGTTGGCCGCCAGGTTTGCACACATCTCAGGAGGGATTTTGTTCCACTCCTCTTTGCAGATCTTCTCCAAGTCATTAAGGTTTCGAGGCTGACGTTTGGCAACTCGAACCTTCAGCTCCCGCCACAGATATTCTATGGGATTACGGTCTGGAGACTGGCTAGGCCACTCCAGGACCTTAATGTGCTTCTTCTTGAGCCACTCCTTTGTTGCCTTGGCCGTGTGTTTTGGGTCATTGTCATGCTGGAATAACTATCCACGACCCATTTTCAATGCCCTGGCTGAGGGAAGGAGGTTCTCACCCAAGATTTGACGGTACATGGCCCCGTCCATTGTCCCTTTGATGCGGTGAAGTTGTCCTGTCCCCTTAGCAGAAAAACACCCCCAAAGGATAATGTTTCCACCTCCATTTTTGACGGTGGGGATGGGGTTCTTGGGGTCATAGGCAGCATTCCTCCTCCTCCAAACACGGCGAGTTGAGTTGATGCCAAAGAGCTCCATTTTGGTCTCATCTGACCACAACACTTTCACCCAGTTCTTCTCTGAATCATTCAGATGTTCATTGGCAAACTTCAGACGGCCCTGTATATGTGCTTTCTTGAGCAGGGGGACCTTGCGGGCGCTGCAGGATTTCAGTCCTTTACGGCGTAGTGTGTTACCAATTGTTTTCTTGGTGACTATGGTCCACCTGCCTTGAGATCATAGACAAGATCCTCCCGTGTAGTTCTGGGCTGATTCCTCACCGTTCTCATGATCATTGCAACTCCACGAGGTGAGAACTTGCATGGAGCCCCAGGCCGAGGGAGATTGACAGTTATTTTGTGTTTCTTCCATTTGCGAATAATCGCACCAACTGTTGTCACCTTCTCACCAAGCTTCTTGGCGATGGTCTTGTAGCCCATTCCAGCCTTGTGTAGGTCTACAATCTTGTCCCTGACATCCTTGGAGAGCTCTTTGGTCTTGGCCATGGTGGAGAGTTTGGAATCTGATTGATTGATTGCTTCTGTGGACAGGTGTCTTTTATACAGGTAACAAGCTGAGATTAGGAGCACTCCCTTTAAGAGTGTGCTCCTAATCTCAGCTCGTTACCTGTATAAAAGACACCTGGGAGCCAGAAATCTTTCTGATTGAGAGGTGGTCAAATACTTATCTCCCTCATTAAAATGCAAATCAATTTATAACATTTTTGACATGCGTTTTTCTGGATTTTTTTGTTGTTATTCTGTCTCTCTCTGTTCAAATAAACCTACCATTAAAATTATAGACTGATCATTTCTTTGTCAGTGGGCAAACATACAAAATCAGCAGGGGATCAAATACTTTTTCCCCTCACTGTATATATATATACCGGTATATATATTACTGTATCTGTTTTACCGTTTAGAAATGAAGCACTTTATGCATCTCTCCCCCCATTTGAAGGTGTCATAGGTATTTGGACAAATTCACTTAAAAAGGTTAGCATGTTTTGGGGGCATGATCTTTGTGCATCTGTAGCTTTCTCATTCATCATTATTCCCAATTCATTCATGATTATCCGTAATCATGGTAGCATCCACATTAATGTAGAAGTGCTCAGAAACATATTATATTCTTATTTACAATAAAAGTGACTCCAAAATGACACAATATATTATTTACCATTAATTTCTATTGGGCACAACATAATCTGAAACACAACCAAAACAACCTGCAAATGCATCCAACAAGAGTCACAAGCTTGATGTAGTCATTGTGTGCTAGGAGTATGGGACCAAATACTAAACTTTTGACTACATTTAATACACGATAAGTGAATTTGTCCAAATACTTATGACACTTTCAAAATGGGGGCACTAGACACATAAAGTGCATTCATTTCTAAACATAAAACAGATATGTATGAAAATACCCTAAAATAAAAGGTGAAATTCTGTGCTTGACACATCATATAAAACAAGATTTATGTTGGAGACACACAGTAGTGATGACATAGTTCAGTTTTGTTCGTTTTCTATTAAGGGTTTTTCCATTTCACAGTCTGTTTTCTTCTGGTGGTCATGTTAATTATCTATGGTAATCAGTCAGTGGTCACACAACAGGGTTGTGTTCATTAAGCAACAAACAGAAGAAAACTGACTGAAACAGGGAGGGACTACCTGAATTAACCATCCAATAATAAACAAATGTCTTTAACCGCTTTGTTACGGTGTGCCCTAATGAATATGACCCGGCATGTCTAATGCTGTGTCTGAAGTGATTAGGGATGTTAGTGGTGGTGACTCACCCTCTCTTTGAGAAGCCTCTCTCTCTCTGCCTTGGCCTCCCTCAGTCTCCTCTCAATCTCCACCAGATTTACCAGTCCCAGACTCGGGCTGGAGAGAGAAGGAAAAATACATACATGTCAGCAGAGTCCACCTCTCACATTATTGTCGTCAGACATGAGACACAGACGTACAAACATACAGACACATGCACACGCAGACAGAGCTGCATGTATCTTTCACTCACACACACCTAGCAAACTCACCTGACCAGTTTATCACACGCCACCTCACTTCAACTACATCTCCACTCTGACCCAATCACCCAATCAATCTTCCACAGACAACTCATCCCTTCCCTCTCCTCCTGACAGCCAATCAGATACCTCCTCTTATTCACTTACAATACAGTCGCACTAACATGTTCCTTTAACAAACTTTGTGACTTTAGAAGTTTTTTTCCCCTCCACTGACCTGGCAGCACGGGAGTTACTAGCACTGTTACAGGGCGTCAGGAGACCACTGCCATTGCTGGGCCCAGGTCTGTGCCAGTTGCTGTGCCCGTTGCTGTGCCGGTGGGAGGGGAGGGGGGAAGTGAAGCGCTCTGGGCTTGGACTGTCAGGTACCATTCTCACCAGCCCTGTGAAAGAGAGAGAGAGGGCAAGACAGAGAGGCAGAGAGACAGAGAGAGAGAGGAAGGGACACAAAAACAGCACACACTTATTATATTATATAAGAGACAGGGCAAGGAGAGCATGAGAAAGGAGGAGAGAATGGAGAGAGCAGAGGAGAAAAAATAGAGGGAGAGAATGGATGACAGCACACACACACACACACACACACACAGTGGGTTAGAGAGAGATCCTGGAAATGGGATTTAGGCAGCAGCGGAGCAAACAAACTGAACAGAATTTCTAAAGAACAGCCATAGACTAGTAGCCCCACTGGCTCATCCAGTTCATACAGCTATATCCTGCTCATGACATGGTAATAACACACAGCTACATCTGCTACTGACATGCCTTAGAACTAACTGAAAAGGCAGAGAGAGAGAGAAAGTGATGGAGAAAGAGAGAGAAGCAGAGAGAGAGAGACGCAGAGAGCGAGAGAGAGAGAGAGAGAGAGAGAGAGAGAGAGAGAGAGAGAGAGAGAGAGAGAGAGAGAGAGAGAGAGAGAGAGAGAGAGAGAGAGAGAGAGAGAGAGAGAAGCAGAGAAAGAGAGAGATGGGGTGGAACTAAACAAAGACAGACAAAGACAGAGGAGCAGATGAAAGAGAAAGAGAAAGAGAAATAGAAAGCAAATATTCTTCCATGTAAAAATGATTTGAGGTAAAGCAAATGAAAAACACAAAGGAATTCATAATTAAACACCAATCATAGCTACCTTGCGCCGAGACCGGCCTATCGGCGAGCTTGTTGTTGCGGTGCGAACTCCGTCTCCGGGGCAAACTGACGGATTCTTTGGCTTGTTCCTGAAGTTAGGGAATAACACTGTGAGTTTGTGTTTCTGTACATTACTGGGAGAAAAACAACAAGTGAATCAAATCAGTGTCTATGTATGTGTCACATACAACTGGCAAACATGATCATTGACACGGCAACATACCTGAGGTGACTTGTGAATGGTCAGCGGCGAGAGTGACATCATGCAAGGGACCGAGCTGGGGATGTTGGACCAATCAGTGAGCGGCTTCTTCTCTTTCAAGACCTGATAAGAGATGGGAGTATGACCATTATATGACCGGTTATGACATAAACTCAGCCGTGAAGAGGAGAGTGAAAAAGAGACAAGTGAATGTTGTTATAATGACCTCGACATGTCAGTTAGGTAGGACAGACCGTAAGTCATAAGACTTGGATGACCACACGACACACTAAGTTGTTTGTGTCAACATTTAGCCATAACACATAATGAAATTACATAGTGGGAGTGTAACAAGTTGTAAAATACATTCATACACGTCACTGAGAATAGAAAACACAAGCTAGCTCTCAGGAACCACCCTAATGAGTTAAACATTATCTCCCTCTCACTATATCTCTCTTTCCCTCCCTCCCTCTCTCCCCTTCTCCCTGACTCAGACACATGAGCAATTCAGAAGCGGCATGCATTCTCTGTTAACCCGTCTCAGTCTCTCTCTCTCTCTTAGTCTCTCTCTCTCTCTTAGTCTCTCTCTCTCTCTCGTGGCTGGATGAGCAATGAAATCAATTTCCCTCTGCCAAAAACACTTCCATCTCTTCTTATTTGTGACTACTACCCATATGAGTACACTAGCATGTCATTCAAAGTCATATTGCATTCACACACAGTCATACAGAAACACACAGTCTGTCCTTTCTCCCCCTATCTGCCACTCCCTCGCTCCCTCTCTCGTCCTAGTATTAACTGACACACTTAGCCTGTATTAAATGCTGTCTCTGATTAACCCAATCTAAACACACTTGATGCATGCAGATTTGATTTGTGGTGTCTCTCAGCTTACCGGTGTTGTTGCGTCTCTTTTAAATTCTCTCAGCTTATTTCTCTCACTCCCTCTCTCTCTCCCTCATAGTCACCCTCCCCTGTTCTGCTTTTCCCTTCCCTCTGTTTCTTCCCTCCCTCCCTCTCTTTCTTCAGTCATGCCTCTCTCTCTCTCTATGTTCAGTTGTGCTCTTTCCCTGTCTCTAACTAGTCTCCTCCCCCTTTTCAACTTGCCCTGTCATAATTATAATCAAAGGCATGTCATTGGTCCAATAACAAACCATATCACTGTCCAAGCAGGGAGTTGACAAATCACACACTTTGGCGCTTCAGACAACCTTTATGAATATTGAATAAAAACACAGGAACAATGGACATTCTTATCTAGCTTCCAAGCACTTCATTTACATATGATATTTTAGTCATTTAGCAGACGCAGTTTGTGCATTCATCTTAAGATAGCTAGGTGGGACAACCACATATCCCAGGCATAGAAAGTACATTTTTCCTCAATAACGTAGCTATCAGTAGATCAGTAGGGTGACATGAGAGAACTGGGGAAGGTTCAAAACTAGGCGGGCTGCAGTGTTCTGGATAAGTTGCAGGGGTTTGATGGCACAAGCGGGGACTTCAGACAATTTAATGTATCATTTTTTATCATAATTGAGCCACTGGGGAATATAAGACATAATAATAATTTCCCTGATAAATAATTAATTAATAAAGTTAAAGTTCTGACATTTGCTGATCATAAGTCTCTGATCCCTTATTACCCTTTGACTGGTGTGAAGCAATTCTCTCCTCTCCTTCCTGAAGGCATTCATCTCTCTATCCTTCTCTGTCTCCATCTCCTTCAACTGCTTCTCAAGCTGCTCGACTCGCTCCTGAAGAAATCAATGAAAATCAATGAATAAAGAAAAAAATCAAACAAATGAAATGTCAGGCACTTAATATTAAACATCGCATCATTCTGTCTCCTGTAATTCATGTACTGTATGTTCAGTGGCATGTTAGACAGATAATGTTGTTGTTATTATTATAGAGTTGTTGTTTTAAATATGCACATTATCTTATCTCTTATGTCTCATGTCTTATGTCAATAGTTAGTTACTCTAGGTATGTTCAATGGCACACCTTCCAACATCCATTTGAGTTATGAGAGGAGATGAAGGATGAATATGACAGAGGAGAGGAGTGAGAGATGACAGGGAAGAAAGAATTAGAGATGTCAGCTCAGCACAGTAAATATGTCAGAGAGGAGGGGATAGAGAAAGAGAGAGAGAGAGAGACAGAGAGAGAGAGAGAGAGAGAGAGAGAGAGAGAGAGAGAGATGGGTATAGGATAAGCTGTCAACCCAAGCAAGGCCACAGTGCAGCTGAATCAACTCTCTCTCACTCACTCTCCTCCCCTCTTTCCGTCACTATCACTTGTTTCATCTCTCTCTCTCTATTCTCCCACCTCATCACATGATATCCTAAGTTTATCCTCTTTCTTTCTTCTCTCTCCCTCACGCTACAATCCTTCAACCTCTCCCCCCCCCACTCTCACCATACCTCTTTTACCTTCTCTCTCCATTCTCTACTTTTAGTCCCTCTCCTTTCCTCCTCCATTTCCTCAATTGACCAGCTCTCCCTTCATCTATACATCTTTCTCCACTTTCTCTCTCTCTTTGCTCCCTCCCTCCCTCCGACAGCGGCCTCTGATGCAATTACCTAACTTGTTTGGGCAGTCACGTGACAGTGGAGGGTGATGCCGTAGAGTGTGAGGAGAAGGGAGAGTTCACGCTCATGTCACCGTTTGAGAGGAGGAGGATGGGGGAGGGGGGTTACTTGTAAGGAGCCGTTACCAAACAGAGAGTGACTATACCGTTGGGGGAACAGAGTGGGGAGAAATTTTGCTACATTGTGCCTTAATGAATTCTACCCTGAATGAGATCTAAGGAGAGAATACTCAAGGGAAACCTGAATGGTGGTTAGTCCAGCATCACTCAGGAAGTGTAAACAGTGACTTATATCACATGACAGGGGATAAGCTTCTAACCAAACTAGCAGAACCAGCTTGGAGCTGTGAGATTCTCTGAAATGTTGTTGTCTTCTTATCTGTCGACACTGGCTTACCTGCGCTGAGTTGACAGCATGCTTTTGGCATGAGATTTCCTTCTCCTTATCTTCCTCGTTCCCTCTCTCCTTCTCTTCTATCTTTCCTTCGCTCTCCTCCTCCTCTATTCCGGCCTCGCTCTCCAGGACACGGAATTCCCAGTCCTCGAACACCCGGCCGGCTGCATCCACCATCTCTTTCTCCTGGAGGAGAGAGAGAGGGGTGGAGGAAGAGAGAGATGAACAGAGAGAGAGAAAGAGAGATTAACAGAGAGAGAGAGAGATTAACAGAGAGAGAGAGAGAAAGAGAGCGGGACGGAGGGAGAGAGATGAACAGAGAGAGAGAAAGAGAGAGGGATGGAGGGAGAGAGAGAGATGGAGGGAAAGAGAGATGGAACAGAGTGAGATAGAGGGAAAAAGAGAGCGTGATGAGGGATGCAGAGAGAGAAAGTGATGAAAGAAAGATGCAGAAGGAGAGGAACAAACAGAAAATGGAAGAAAGCTGTCGATTAGTACAGAAAGAGCCTGTGGCTCAGAACGCTAAAACAAAAAACAACTGTTCCGACCACTCCATTCAAGACCATTCATTAAACACAGACCATAAACCAAGTCCTAGGTCTCTAGCTTGTGTCCCAAAGGCCATCATATTCTCTATATAGTACACTACTTTTGACAAGGGCCCATAAGGCTCTTGTTAAAAGTAGTGCACTATATAGGAAATAGGGTGCCATGTGGGACACATCCTCTGTCATCAGAATGACACGTCATGACAGTGTCACTGCCAAAATGCACAATGAACCCTCTGTCTGCCTGCCTGTCTGTCTCAGATACCTCTCTGACACTTTGACATATCAGGTAGAATCAGTACTACAAAGATAACTAGTACCGCCGACAAGAAAGAACACACAGTAACTTAACACAAATAGCACAGAACTATGTCTTTGTGCCCCTGAGGCAAGCTTAGCTAGCTGTCATGTCCCAAGGCAGTGCGTTGTGAATGTGGCTATGGTTATGTTGTTTGTTATACTGTATCTCTGTCTTCATGTCCTCATGCACTCTTTCCTCTTCTTTCCCCTTGAGTTCTCATGCAATCCTTCATAACCATGACCAGAGAGATTAGAATTAGAACACATGATGTTCAATGGGTACCAACCAGAGGCAGTGTGAGACCATGCTGTCACCAGCACCTGAATTGAACTGTATATGAGGCTAGACCAAAAGCTAGCTCTCCACTGCACAAAGTTGACTTCACTTCAGGTCTCAGGGCAGGTGATGCCACTCTGCCAGGCTGCTACCTGTGAACGACCGCCACTACATCTAGACAGACAAACAGGCAGTGCATTCTCTTTTACACGCAGTCTAGTGGCAAGGCATAATATCAGTTAGCTGGGTACTATTCATAAGGTACCAAACGGAAGAAAACGGATTGAAACAGGTAGGGACAACCTGGACTTAAGAAGCGCTCATTTTCTTTTTGTTTTGCAAAATGTTTTAAAACATTGCGTGCCTTAATGAATAACACCCCAGTCAGTGCACTGTTCCTGGATCAGTAAATAACCTGTTGTAGTTGGATCAGTAGCTGCTCTCTCTGGCCCTCTGGCTGACTGGGGATCAGTGTCTCCTTCTTCTCCAACCTCCTCCTGAGCTCCTCAACCCGGGCCCTCTCCACCTCCAGACTGGCTCGCTCCTACAGAGAGAGAGAGAAAAGAGGAGGATGAGGGATGAGAGAGGAAACAGTCATCTCTTTATATAAAGATCCATCTGTTTGTAAGATCATTGCAATATTACATAGCTTAGGCCTATAGTGTAAAGTGTCACATGGAGCAACTCAGTATCTACCTCACTACCATAGCTACTCACGTTCAGGCCATATCACTCTCGAGCCTGAAGACAGTATGCTTTGGATGGTAGAGAATGGAGCTCTGTCTGTGTACCGCTAACCGTCTGTCTGTCTGGCTCCTTATGCTCCTTGTGTGTACAGTGCTACTGACCTTCTGTCTGTCTGTCTGTCTGTGTGTCTCCTTGTGCCTGCCCTCCTCCTCCTCCTCCTGCAGTGTCTGTAGATACAGCGTGTGTCTGTGCAGCTCCTTCCGCTCCTCCTGCAGCTCCCCCTCCAACAGGGCTATCTCCAGCTGCAGCTGGAGTGGCAGACAGGAGAGAGAGAGAGAGAGAGAGAGAGAGAGAGAGAGAGAGAGAGAGAGAGAGAGAGAGAGAGAGAGAGAGAGAGAGAGAGAGAGAGAGAGAGAGAGAGAGAGAGAGAGAGAGAGAGAGAGAGAGAGAGAGAGAGAGAGAGAGAGAGAGAGAGAGAGAGAGAGAGAGAGAGAGAGAGAGAGAGAGAGAGAGAGAGAGAGAGAGAGAGGTTAGTCCCACAATGAAGGATGCAGAATGTGCCTTTGAAGACTTGGTTTGCTGTGATAATCAGACTTCATCAGATACATTTACTGAACAAGCCACCACACTTCATAAAAATTGTTTGATATAAGACACAATCAGGCCCTTGAGTTCATTCATGAATCCATCAGTGTCTCGCCTCTATCTTTAGCTCCTCCCTCTGCTGGTCGATCTCTGTGATTCGCTGTTGCAGCATGGAGGGCAACGGTAGGATCCTCGCTGACCCCGCCTCTAAACGTTTGGCTGGAGACTGAGGGGTGGAGAAGAAACGCACACAGACGATTTAAAAGAGATTCAACCTGGATCTAAAAGTCATTCCGTTGGCTCAGTTGGTTAGAGTGCGATGACTGCGGCACCAAAGTTATCGGTTCAATTCCAGCGTTGGACACATACACTGATGTATATGTTGAGTCGCTTTGGATAGCAGCATCTGACTCTGACCACATTACCAGTATAAAACAACCAACCACCTGACGCAAGTCAAAGTGAGACCCACTCCTCCTTACCCTCTCACTCTCTGTGCTGCTGCTCTCTGTGTCCGACTCCGTCCCCGAAGAGGCGGGGCTTTGCCCTCCAGCCAATCGGGTGACCCACGGCGGCCGCAAGCCATGCTCCCATCGGCTCCTCGGGGTGTCCATATTGTGAAGGGGCATTTCTGTAGGATAGAAGGGGACGGGAGGAGGGATGTTGAGAGATACCGTATAGGGGGCCTTCATTAACATGACTAGACTGAATAGGGTTAGTGTTATCCGGGATCCTTGGGACGTCCCTACCATAAACCCTAACCTTGACCAGAACCCTTACCATAACCTTAACAATAACCCTTACCTAAACCTAACCCTTACCTTGCCAATTTTAAATGTCAACTTCAATGGGGTAACGTCAGAGTTGGGACGTCCCAAGGATTCCGGATAGCAAGGACCCTGAATATAGTGGTCATTCAATACACTGCATGGTTAAGAGCTAAAGGAACCAGGTGACAGTTCACAGAAGGGATACCACACTATGATAAGTACACCAGTGTGTCAGCAGCACTAAGCACTTGAAAGCAAAATATCCCCCTGACTTCCAGAAAAGCTGTTACAGTTGTTGGAGAAAACACCCAGGAAAAAGCGATAGTGAAAGAGAGGAGAGAACGCAGGATGTGGGAAGGTGGTTTGGGCTTGTATTTCAGGACAGGGACTGTTAGCACAAGGCTTTTTCTGTATGTACAGAGGGTACTGTACAGGAAACAATGCCTATTCACCTCCCAGCTTTTGAAGTGCATTGTGGGGAAGCATGGCACACAAATTTGAGTCAGTGCAATGATATGGTCTTACAATAACCATACACAGATATACATTGAATCAAGGGGATTCACCTTTGAAGTACTATACTCACTGTACATAGTACTATACACTGCTCCCACACAACACAAAGCCACATTATGAACAATATGCATCACTGGTGAGGTCTGGGATGGAGAATTCTTATTTAATGTCTTTATGTTACTTGCTCATACGAGTGTAATCAGTAGTAAAATAGCAGCAAATATAATGTACCGACCGAGCAAACCGAGTGCACACACTCACAGGCAGCAACCGAGTACACACACACACACGTGGGAAAATAGTCTGGAATCGCATTGTCCAAACCTTTCCCACCCTCTCATTCTCTCTCCCTTTCTCGCTCCTCCTCTCTCTCTCCCTAAACAGGCCTTATTAGGCGATGGGGCCTGGCGGAGTGGAGGCATGGAGATAAATATACAAATCTGATATGAGCGAGGGCTTCCAAACACAGACTGGCACACTGGCACAGAGACAGACAGAGAAGGGGAGAGAGAGAGAGGGACAGGGAGTGGAGGAGGAGAGGAGACAAGTGGGGGGAGGAAGTGGGTTCTAAAATGTCAGAGGCCAGAGTCATATTTCCAGTGAGGAGATGGAAAACATTCTGGGTCTGTGGTATACAACTTCACAGAGCTGTACACAGACATACAATACTATGTTGTTTATTGAAGAATAGTGCATGGCTGCATGCATCAACTATGTATATACTGTGTTTTTAATTATGTGTGTTTTTAATTGTGTGCGTGCGTGCGCACGTGTTTGTGTGAGCATGGATGCATGCATGTTGAAGAGGATGGCTACCATTCATCAATACCCATAATTACACATAAATATTTGACCTAGTAATACCGTATGCCAAATTGGTGAGGTTATTAGTTATTATTACTTACGTACCATAAATGTAGATATTAAATGTAATGGCACCATATGGAGGTCATGCTTTGGCAAGAGGGCAACATTTGAGTGAATGCTGGTGAGAGAGCTTTGTTTAAACTAAGACTGACTCAGATCCATATGACCCAAATGGACGTTTGCATTATCCAGTTGAGATACACTATCAACAGTAAGAGACTGCAGCGTTGGAGAAAGAGCCATACAGGAGTAAAGTCCATTCTTTCATGTCAACACAGATGTTATTCAAAAGCAACAAACATAGGCTAAACAAACACATTAGGGTTGAGTCTGGAATTGCACTCTATTGCCTACTTTTGACCAGGGCCCATGGACAAGAATACAGAGAAAAGAGAGGGAGAGAATACAGAGAAAAGAGAGGGAGGGAACACATAGAGGCTCACTATAGAAAAGAAAGTGAGTAGAAAAGGGACAGAATTAAGAGTGTGGTCCTCTGTAGCTCAGCTGGTAGAGCACGGCGCTTGTAACGCCAAGGTAGTGGGTTCGATCCCCGGGACCACCCATACACAAAAAAAAATGTATGCACGCACGACTGTAAGTCGCTTTGGATAAAAGCGTCTGCTAAATGGCATATTATTATTATTATTATATAAGAGGAAAGGGATAAGGTATTATAGAGAGGAAGATTAAGCTGATATTTTTTTCTAATGTGCTGCTAATAGGTCTTGATTGCAGAGGAGTGGCAGGAGAGATAATCGAGAGGAATAAACAGAGGCAGTCCCAAGGAGTGTGTGGGTGTGTTAGTTAGAGCTGTGCGATCCAGCTGCGCTAAATTACTTGAATTGATGCGATAATGATAAATAGAACGATACGTTTCTAACATTAATGTGCACCACGTTTTGTTTTATTACCCTTTAAACTACTACTACTAGTTTCATTGTTGTAGCCATCACTTGTCCCATTAACAATCACCCATATTAACAAAGCGTATTTAATTTCAAAACTTCAAATTTCTCTAGTATAGGCTACTTAACGTAATGAACAATATCAGCATGGTCGGTAAGGTCGTGTCGATCATTTTCAGTTTATCGCCCCAGCTCTAGTGTGAGTTATCCAACTACTGTCCTATCCGGAGGTGACACAATGCATAACTCTCAAGTCCGAGGCCAGAAGACACACTCACCCTCTCACACTGCAGTGCTAATCTTTCCCCTCGACTCAGCAACAGTTGAAGTGTCATACCCCTAGTACACACACATTCATTATACACACACAAGAACAATGGGTGCACTTCAGCCACGCTCAAGGTCCTAAACGATATTATCACCGCGATTGATAATAGAGAGTACTGTGCAGCCGTCTTCGTCGACCTGGCCAAGGCTTTCGACTCTGTCAACCACCGCATTCTTATTGGCAGACTAAAAAGCCTTGGTTTCTCAAATGACTGCCTCGCCTGGTTCACCAACTACTTCTCAGATAGAGTTCAGTGTGTCAAATCGGAGGGCCTGTTGTCTGGACCTATGGCAGTGTCTATGGGGGTGCCACAGGGTTCAATTCTTGGGCCGACTCTTTTCTCCGTGTATATCAATGATGTCGCTCTTGCTGCTGGTGACTCTCAGATCAACCTCTACGCAGACGACACCATTTTGTATACATCTGGCCCTTCATTGGACACTGTGTTAACAAACCTCCAAACGAGCTTCAATGCCATACAACACTCCTTCAGTAGCCTCCAACTGCTCTTAAACACTAGTAAAACTAAATGCATGCTCTTCAATCGAACGCTGCTGGCACCCGCCCACCCGACTAGAATCACCACTCTCGACGGGTCTGACCTAGAGTATGTGGACAACTACAAATACCTAGGTGTCTGGTTAGACTGTAAACTCTCCTTCCAGACTCACATTAAGCATCTCCAATCCAAAGTTAAATCTAGAATCGGCTTCCTATTTCGCAACAAAGCCTCCTTCACTCATGCTGCCAAACATGCCCTCGTAAAACGGACTATCCTACCGATCCTTGACTTCGGCGATGTCATTTACAAAATAGCCTCCAATACTCTACTCAGCAAATTGGATGTAGTCTATCACAGTGCCATCCGTTTTGTCTCCAAAGCCCCATACACTACCCACCACTGTGACCTGTACGCTCTTGTTGGCTGGTCCTCACTACATGTTCGTCGTCAAACCCACTGGCTCCAGGCCATCTATAAATCACTGCTAGGCAAATCCCCGCCTTATCTTAGCTCATTGGTCACCATAGCAGCACCCACCCGTAGTCTGCGCTCCAGCAGGTATATCTCACTGGTCATTCCCAAAGCCAACACCTCCTTTGGCCGCCATTCCTTCCAGTTCTCTGCTGCCAATGACTGGAACGAGTTGCAAAAATCTCTGAAGCTGGAGACTCTTATCTCCCTCACTAACTTTAAGCATCAGTTGTCAGAGCACCTTACCGATCACTGCACCTGTACACAGCCCATCTGAAATTAGCCCACCCAACTACCTCATCCCTATATTGTTATTTATTTTGCTCTTTTGCACCCCAGTATCTCTATTTGCACATAATCTCTTGCACATCTAGCATTCCAGTGTTAATACTAATTGTAATTATTTTGCACTATAGCCTATTTATTGCCTTACCTCCATAACTTGCTACATTTGCACACACTGTATATATATTTTCTGTTTTATTTTTTTGACTTTTTTTACCCCATATGTAACTCTGTGTTGTTGTTTTTATCGCACTGCTTTGCTTTATCTTGGCCAGGTCGCAGTTGTAAATGAGAACTTGTTCTCAACTGGCTTACCTGGTTAAATAAAAAAATAAAATAAAAAACACGCTCTCTCAACAGTTATCGATCATACATGAACAGAAGCAAGGATTCCACAATATTTAGATTCCACAATATTTAGATTCCACAATCCTTACTACCAACACACAGAAAAATTGAGAGAAAGAGAAAGTACAGAATTGGAGTTCATTCATTGCAGTTAGTAATATGCATCCATATCTAAAGAAGTGGAAGTCTGTTCACTCTTTACCCACCTGTGTTGACAGGATTACAGGACTGTGATTCAATTAAATACAATCTACTTTATTCATCCCTGAGGGGCAATTATTGCTAGCAGCCATAGGATACTGATTGGTGTGTGTGTGTGTGTGTGTGTGTGTACGAGCCAATGTTCTTCCTCCATCTCCTTTGACCACTTGAGGTCAGGTTTGGATCCAGTTAAACTTCAGCTGATGGAATCATCATCAACCCCCTTACTGGGTTGGCCTATCAGCTGTATCTATCTGAAGAGGACAGGCTGCAGCCACAGTCATAGATATACAGTTCAACAAACTCTGTTTGATCATTTGATGGTGGCCATTTTGGTACCATAATATCCAAGATAATTGTCTTGTGTTGGAATGTTGTTGGAATGTTCATGGAACATTGTGGATCATTTGTCAAACTCAGTGACAGCAGAATACAGCAGTACTGCTACAATAACATAATCTCTCACCAGGGCCGTGCACAAACCTTTTCGGGGGCTGGTGCACAAACTAAAAAAAGGGCAATTATGACTTGGATGATTTAGTTACATAAAAGCAATAGATGGCAACATCTTAGTGGCTAATTAAATGACACATATTTAACGCGAATTTAACGACGACTTGCAGGCAGTGGGTTCAGAACAACAGCGACAAAAAATGTTTTACCCAAAACAACCGGCCACTTTTAAGACTGGAAGGGCAAAGGGGCATGTGCCTGTCTCTCACAGAGTCACACTGACTGTGACCAGAGTTCCCCAATTGAATTTTATGGAGAAATTACAAAGAAATAGCAGGATAAGCACTTTGTAGCCTATTCAAAACCATATGTACATTTACAATCAAAACAACTGACAAGAGCTAGGCTATTTTGCGCGTCAAACATATGTAACAAAATACTTAACTTTGGCATGCCGTATGCGTGCCTGAATGCAGAGGGTTTGTTTTCACTATGTGCTCAATGCAAGGACACCAGGGAAACATGTTATACACACAACACAACTGCCCATCTAGGGGTTGACCTGGTCCTGCCATTCAATCAAAGGGACAGTCCACACTAGCTCTGTCCCTGGTGGCCAGACCAAGTATAAACACAAACATTTACACCAAGAAGTATATTCTTTGTACGTTTGGTCATATTTGTCTTATTCTTTGTTTTTTAAGAAGGGTACACTAGCAAACACATCCCCCCTCAGTCCTCCAGAGCATTTTGGGATGAAAATAAAATGTATGGACTGTACCTTTAACCTTTGTCTGGCTGATATTGAGCAAGAGCTGCTCTCACCTGAGAAACATAAAAACACCTGTCTTTTCTGCATTGGTGAGCCCTTTGCTGCACTATCCTCAGAAAAGGCATCAGGTGTTACAATGTCACATACATAACCCACTAGCAGTTCAACTAGCTAAAGTGTTTCTCTTCGTTGAGTCCTGAAGACTTAAAAAAGGAAACTTACTGTCATCCATGTATGCCATTCTGCATATTGAGGGAGAAGTATGTAATCAACATCCTGATTAGGATGAGTTTGTGCTCCATTCAAACCCACTAGTCTGTCCCGTCTGCCAGCCTCACAATGGGCTTGCACACAATGTCAATAGCGGTCAACTGTAACAATAAAGGACATTTCCATAGAATACAGTTACTGTATCGCTCAGCTCTCTAGTACTCTCCAGAGGATTACAACTGAACTATCCAACTCCCACCTGACCTGTTAGCCACAAGCACATTGTGACATCTGACAGATCAGGTACCCCGGAATACCCAGGCTGTGTCCAAAATGGCACCCTATTTCCTATATTGTGTACTACTTTCGACCATGGCCCAGGTCAAAAGTAGTGCACTATATAATAGGCATGTCAGAAATGACATCCTATTCCCTATGGTCACCTTTGACCTGGTCAAAAGTAGTGTATCATATAGGGAATATGGTGCCCTTTTGGACCCTACCCACTGGGCACAGACATCAATTCAACATCTATTCCACGTTGGTTGAACGTAATTTCAATTAAATGTGGAAACAACGTTGATTCAACCAGTGTATGCCCAGTGGGTAGTGACCATACCAGTATCAGCTGTGTGACCTCAGAGCCCACATAGCAAGGCTATGGTGGTATATGGAGGGCTATCAGGAAGCTGTCATCACCACACTGTGTCCTGACACATCAGGTTCCCAGGAATGCCTGGTGACCAGCCTCAGCTGTATGACCTCAGAGCTATGACAGAGCCCACTGAGATAGTCCCCCTGTATACCACCATAGCCTATGGAAGGCTACGGGCTGAGAGAGGAAACTGTCATCACCACACTGGGGCCTGAGCAGGAAGAGCATGTGAGAGGAACCAGGGTCGTATTCATTAAGGCACCCAAACACGTTTTAAAAACAAACATGAGCGTTTCTTATTGGATAAGTCCTCCCCATTTCAGTCAGTTTTTTTCCATTTGGTAACTAATGAATACAACGAAGGCTGGACAGCTCTGTGTGGCGTGTCTGTCTGTCAGATGAGAGGTGAGATATCATGACTGACTGTCATCTAGGTGTGAGGGAGGATAGGCCTATTGTTAGACTCCTAGAATGATACTGTAGCTGAGCCAACTAGTTACTATTGGGGAATACATTTGTTGTTGTTTTTAGGGGACCAAAAGGTTGAAGATTAAAATACAAGCTAGGATCATTGATTGTTAGGGAAGATGATTAGTTGTATTTCCTGTAAGTTAATTACCAAGTAAGTTACCCTATAAGCCTAATTGTTTCTCCAATAAAGTAGATTATCACACTATGATACCACTGCATTAATAGAATAATTCACGCAAACGTAACTTGTGCATATTACAACACTGCAAAACTGACTGGAATGGTCCGAAGACACCACTAATTACACAGACTTTGAATATTTGCTAGTTGAACAACATTAGCAGAGATTCCAGTGGGCTGAGCAAATCTCTCCGTTCTGAGGTCAGCGAAATCACGACCCATTAATGACAGGCTAGGTCTCAGATATAGAGCTGTACAAGTGCAGCCAAAAAAAGGGGCGTGAGAGAAAAAGAAAGAAGGAGAGATTGAACACAGGAGAGAGATATGTGCTCTGGACTCCCCTGACGGCTACCCTTCCCATGCAATCTTTTCTCTCCACCTCCATCAGCATCATCCTATACTCCCCCTCTCCTTTGTTTACACTATGTGCTGATGGAAGTGATAAACAACAGATATCAGAAGAGTCTGGTAAACAAATGTGAGTTTACATAAACTGAGGAGAACACTGCCCTGGGACAGGAGGTTTGGGACATTAAGAAATAACATATTTGGATTAGAACCAGATATGGTCCTCATTGTTTCAATGTGAAAATTACACATTGAAAAGCTACAGGCCTGAGGACAATTTTAGCCCATCTAGCTACTTATGCACTCAAGCAAAAAGTCCCAAATATTGAGTAATCAAATAAAATGTTGAGCATGTAGTCATAGAATCTTGAGTATCTGGATGTTCATCATCATACAACAAAGCATTCCGACATTTAAAAACTACTAAACCCCCCAAAAAAGTTGTTATTTAAGTTATGGCATGTACACAATTTGCATGAATCGTTTGTTAAGTAGGCTCTTTGGCTTAGTGTGAACTAATAGCCTAATGATAGATGTATTATTTAATATAGTCCATTTTTATGAATGGCATAGACCTATAGTTTATTTATATAAATAGTTTAGAAAGTAGGCTACAGTAGTCTACTGGCATTCTGTAAATATAATAATAGAGATTGTGTTCCATTTATTTACATGCTCGGTCAAGTTCAATTCGACATCATCCCTTCCCATGACACCAATGAAGACCATTAATAAACAGACGACCACTTTAAGTAGACACTGTAGGTAGCTACTGTGTAATAAAAATAATCCTAGTCTTATTATCAAATCGCGATCATTCACCAGATACAATGTATCAAACGACAGCGACACAGAACAGAAACAAAGAACTCATGCCTTACCTGAGAATATGCCGTCCTCTCTTCAAAAGCGTTCTTGTTGGGGGGGAAATGTGTAGTGTTGTTCCTGAATTTGAAGAAAATAGACGCTCATAAAAACAGAGTGACTAAATAAAGAAGTGATGGGTTTGGACCGGCGCACGCTTTCGCTTTCAATCATACGAACTATATCCAGAGAACTTTCAGAGTTTCTGTTTGCTGTCGTATCCCGTCTGAAGAGCTTTGATGTCTATATTCTCCTCTCTCTCTTGTCTCTGGTTTGATTCAATCCTTTCAAATAACTCCCAGTGAAAATGACAGATCGCAGTGTGCTGTCGGCGTCAACAGGTGAAATGGAATGCATGTTAGAGGCGGGCACACTGACCGACACAAAGTTCGTGTGAAAACGCAACTGTGTGAACTCGAGAGCGCGTCACTAACTGACTATACAGTTTCTGTGGTCTATTTCTGAGGGGGCTCCGCACCGAAATGAGAACTCTATTCTGGGATTTCCCACGACGACATGGCTTTGTCATTGTAATGCCCTCGTTATTAGCTCGCTATAGGCTAACGCAAAAGCAGTTTGGCTTGGCACCCTGCCAACACACCTCGCGGGTCTTGTGTCGCTGTCAATGCCAAGGGCCCTTGGAAAGCGTCATTAGCTGCCACGTAAATCTCTCCACTCTCTTTACTATATCCAATGGTCTTTATCGGCCCCTGCCCCCTTAACAGTTCTGTCTCAATGAGCTGATATCGTAATCATAGATTATTCCCTCAGTCTCCCCTAAACAAGGGCATGTGGACAGGGTGAGCGAGAATGCATGGAGTCAGGGTGGGTAGCAGAGCGTGAGTGGGCAAAGAAAGAGTGAAAGGGGTGAAAGAGAGAGCAGATGGAAGGGGCAGGGTACAGACTGGGTGAAAGAACAGCTGGTGACTTGTAAAAAAGCACAACAATGTCAAAGAATGGGGCCTTTTTTCACAGGCAAAACACTGTGCCACAACAACATGTTAAGTTGCCTATTGTTTTTGTCTATCTATGTTTTTGCTTTAAAAATACAAATATGTTTTAAATAAAACAATTAAAACATACCTTAGGCGTGATGGCAACACTGGTTACACCCTGTGCATTTCAAAACAATGAATGCAGGTGTGTCTGTCAGTAAGTAGGTGAGAGAAGAGTTGCCTAATGTGGATGTTCTGTTTGTCTCTACTGGTGACAGGGACAGCTGGCAGATGAAGTGGTGTGAACTCGTATGTGACAAGAACACAATGCAATCTTTTCTTCAGACTTCTATTTCTTTCTTCTTTCACTTTGAATGCATCTTCTCGATTTCCATCCGAAGGTTACAGTAGAAACCTAAAAGTTCAGTCATTTCACACATGGTGTGTCGGGTGTCTTTCAATGCAGTCAAAACCAAGCTGTCACTTTTGTCACAGCATCAAAGGCATGACCTGCTCAGGTAACTATACTCAAATATTTAGATACAGAAGGAAGGGTACAGTACCTTTGAGATGTATCTGAGAAGTATGAGCTCACAGTACACCATTATTATGAAATGATCAGGCAGTTTCAGAGAGAAAAAGACATGGTTGAGTCAGAGCCAGACACTCCTATCTCCCCAAACCTGTCTACCAGGTAGAGACTAGAGTCAATGGGCTGTGGGACAAAAACAAATGTAGTAGGCTACTATGCTAGCTACACATCTAAGAGGAATCCTAAGGCTAAGCCGATTATGTTGATGTTTTCAGGACATTACAATATGGTACTAAATAAAGAGGGTGAGAGAATAACCGGATGATACCGGATAAATAAAGCGGTAGATAGAAGACAGAGAAACAAGCACACAAAGGCACAGCCATGATGAGTTTTGGACTCTCGCAATGGAAACTTGGCCCACAGTGATTTCAAATGCAAATAGAGGAGTTAGGTTTTCCTGGTATGCAAAAAGGCCCTGGCTGGCAACAGTCAGAGTACTGTGTGTGTGTACAGTATGTGTGTGTGTGTGTGTGTGTGTGTGTGTGTGTGTGTGTGTGTGTGTGTGTGTGTGTGTGTGTGTGTGTGTGTGTTGCCTTGGCTAGGGGATGCTGGAAAGGCCATGTGGAAGAGCTCAATTGTGTCAGTCCAGCATTCATGAATACTAAACCATGAATGGAACCTTCTATCACAGCACTTTCCATGAGTTACACTGCAACTCTGCAATTTATACAGGTGTAGTCAAAGAAAGAGTTAATTCAGACATTTACATTTGAACAATCTTGATTTAATATAAAACTAGGTCATCTTATTAATGTTCAAATTTTTCCAGGAGATTGTATTATAAATGTTACAATGTACATGGCAATGTTTTATGATCATGTATCTTAATGCATCTTTTACTATACAATTTCAGTATCTGTACACCCACCAAATCATGACCACTGCTTTTTACATAGGCAAACATGGAGAAATGTATGTTCTTAATTTTTGACAAGCTTTAGTTTTGGTTACTTATTAGATACAAAATATTGCATTCAAAACATTAAGTTGTGGCTGGGTGAAAATAATTTCCCTCTTCCTCCCAATAGTGCTTAAAGTGAAATCCTAAAATTGATTTGACATTCAAACCTCATGGAGTCCACACACCAGGTTTGCAGGCACGGCAATATCTGGCAGAGAGAGAAATAACAAATCAACACCTTGTTTCTATCAGTGAGTTAAGAACAGCTTACGCTAACAAGTAATCAAATCGATGCGCAAAGGACAGTTAGAAAGAGTACAGTATGTGTAACATATTGCAATCTCATCACGGACAGCTTTGTCATGCTCATTCCCGTGATAAGGTTTAAGTGAGATGAAAGACCACTGATAATAACTTTATTGTAATAGAATAGTTACATATCATCTAGATAATAATAGGCCCTATTGTAATAGAATAGTATTATATCATACACAACAACAGTTTCTATTGTAATAGAATCGCTGCAGAGGGTGGACTGTCTGAGATACCTATCTTAGCAGGATTGGGGAGGTTCAGGTTGGTCATGATGTCCACAAACTCCTCCAAGCTCTTGGTTAGGCGGGGGTTAAACCTCCTCTCCTCACCCACTGTGGAGGCTGTCTGACCTGCAGCACAAGGTTAACAGACCTGTTAGCAATACAACACAATGATGATTCAATGACTACACTCAACTGTAGAACACACAGTCTGATCTGGCTTAGGAATGACTCAGAAGAGAACCCTGAGATGAAAATGAAAGTAGACAAATGGTGAAGAGTGGTGGTACAGTACACTGGACAAGTTAACTTCGTAAAGTCTATAGAAAGGATAGTTATAGCATTGTGAGAGTATACAAGCCTTCTGGGTATGCTTGTACGAAATAGTTGGTGAGGCTATCCCCAAGAGCATACATCTAAAAAAGGAAAGCTTGCAAGGAAAGGGGTCAGGGGATATACAAAGATATACACAATACAGTGGAATACAAACACATTATTGCATAAAGAGGATGTCTTGGCAACCTTTGTAGTCATGTGCAGGAAAGACGAGGCACTGAGGAGGTAATGTGAAGATCTTCTGGTGGACTGATTCATAGAGCCTCCTAGAGCAGCCTGGTTAGTGTAGAAACAAACAGATCAGGGTTGTTTCCATTGGACCACAAACAAACAGACTGAAACAAGGAGGGACTACCTGGACTTGTCCGATAAGAAACACTCATTTACGTTTTTACGTTCCAAAACATTTGTTGCATGGCCTATTGAACATAACCCAGGCTACGATACAGTGACTGTTTGTGATCAGGCTACAATAGTGCCACCTTTTGTCCACTAAGCATAACTACAAAAACAATGCAACAAGTGTAGGTGAGGCAATGATCCACAAACTTTTCATGCATTGTTTAAAATCAGTCCTGACCAAAGAATTGGGAAACATTAGTGTATAGGGATGAAAGTGTGTGATATAACCTGATAATATCTCCATGGCTAGATATATCACTACAGAGGCCAAAAATCTGAGAGAATATGCCTGTCACACTATAGTACTGTGTTGGCTTAGATACTTTATTTTCACATTGTCCTGTCCAGCATGGATTCAGCCTGGTGGATGCCCAACCAGGCCAGTGCATTACAGTACATTTGGGCTTGGCTCTGCTTGGTTTAGCTTAGTAGTGTGGAAAAGGTTAACGTTACCCTGCTGGAAGTCTGTCCTTCCACAGCCCCTGATTAGCAGTGTGTCCCCAGTGAAAGCCATGCTCTGGTCCCCGGTCACCAACGTCACACAGCCGTCTGTGTGTCCTGGAGTCTCCCTCACCGTCAGATACTGAGGGACGAGAGAGGCAGGAAGAGGGATTACAGAAAACAAGTGAGGGGAAGTAAAGAGAGAAAGGGAGTGTAAAGGAGAGATGAAGAAGGTGAATACAGCAGCAGCATTTAGAGCAGTGGTCAACAACCTGGTCCTGGAGAGCAACAGTACATGATGTGTAGGCTTTTGTTTCAGCCCAGCACTCGTACTCAGTTGAAACAAAACCCTGTAAACCTATGACTCTCCCGGACCAGGGATGTTGGGTGACCACGAATTGGGGTCGGCCCAGACTATATTCTCTATAGCTATTTGGCTGTAGGTAGGTCTGTCTTCACATTTACATTTTTACATTTGTCATTTAGCAGACGCTCTTATCCAGAGCGAATGACAGTAGTGAGTGCATACATTTTTGTACTGGTCACCCGTGGGAATCCAACCCACAACCCTGGCGTTGCAAGCGCCATGCTCTACCAACCGAGCCACATGGGCATTCCTCACATGTTTGCCAAAGCTGATCTTGTCTCCCTCTGATAGCAGGATGTCTGCACTGGCCCCACTGTGCTTGGAGATGGCACTCTTCATCCCAAACTGCCTGTTCTTCAGCAGTCCCGTGCCTGTGATGTGGTCTGCATGGCAGTGAGTGTTCACTAATGGGGGAAAAAAACAGGGCACAGTGTGCGTCGTATGTCATCTTACAATAAACAAGGACACAATAAACAAGTAGACCAAAATGGATGTAGGATTAGTGTGTGTGTGTGAGTGGGTGGGTGAGTGAGTGAGTCAGTGCATGTCTATGTGTGGTGGACATGCTCGTGCTAGCGAGCGCATGCTTGTGTGTGTGTCCATGTTTTAGAGACATCCAAGTTACCTGCCACTTTCAGGTTGAAACCCAGTTCCTCTATGAGTTTCAGATCCCTGTCCACTGTCTCCAGTACTGGATCAATGAGGACCGCCTCCATGCTCTCTGTATCAGCCAGTAGATAGGTGTAGGTGCTGCTCACTGACTCAAACAGCTGTATAGGTTGGAACAAGCAAGGACAGGTGAGTTAGTAACCATAGGTTATAAAAGGTGAGGGGGAAGTACAGTATGCTATTATATAACACACATCCTGCCTGTGTATTAGTTATGGATGATAATATATGGGTGTGTAGTCTTTTATAGTGATAAAGTGTCACTGTCAAGGTGGATTTTCATACTTTGAGAAGGGTGCAATTGCGGCCCGAAATTCGAGACATTCCTGCATCTGCAGTTACCTCTCTTTATACTTCTATTGGTCCATTTTTAAGCTAGGACTCCCGTACACAGGCGAGAGGCGGAGGTGCTCCAGTACAGTAGGTGGCAGTAATGCATCATAACGCTGGATGCCAATCGTCTATAAAATCCCACAGAAGAAGAGGCGGGGGCAACAATGGAACGGTAGCTAGCTAGGACAACGGTAGACCGTGTACTTCGCCCCCGCCTGTCGGGCACTGTTTTCCCGCAGTTCTGCTAACGACGGCGAGGGCAGGTGTTCGGCAAGCGGGAGTTAAATACACTGTGCACTAGCTACCGTAGTTAGCTTGGACTCTGGTACACTGCAGGCGGGGGCGACACCGGTAGCTAGCTAAGTTAGCTAAGACAGCGGTAGACAGTGTCATTCGACCCCGAAAAAACTCAGATAATACTTTTATGTCCCTTTTGACCCACATTTTAATCGCATTGACAATCTGGGGAAATCCAGAATATCAAGTGTCACCCAAGCATGAAGATGGCGTGCTTGTGTTATTAAAATGTAACAAGTTACACTATGTTTTTCTTGGTTTCACCTAGTTATCTAGTTTAGTTTCGTTTATTATAGTTTGTTGAGATTTGAGTTATCACAAATCTAGGTGATTTTTTGTCAGAAAATGTGTAAACATTGCCCTCTGTGCGAGTGGCGGTTTTAACACGCCCCCTCTTCTGCTACAGCTCCGCTAGCTTGCTACATTGTTGCGCAAACAATTTGGTTTGAAAACAATGAAACAACTAAGGACGCCTGGAAAATACGTTCCCCCTAATTTTGTGGACAAATACTAATTTTAATGAATTCTCATGTTAACCAATTGCAAAATACTTGTTTACATGCACTGAAAAAAAGATTATTCCTATTTTCACTGTGCTTCCAAAAAGTCCGGAGCCCACTTTGGCCCAAAGCAAAAAAATATATCAATTATTGCAGTGGCTAACTCACCTGCCTGAAGAAAGGTCCTTTTCCCAACTCCATCCTGGAGCAGTAAGGTCGTATGATGACCGATTCCAAAGGCTGCTTGCTGGTGCGTACACCCGGGCCGATGTGGGCTGGAACTTTACGCGAGTGCCGGGTTGTTTGGAGGCACAGCGTGTAGGCCAGAGCAGGTTTCAGTCGGTTTACAACTGAACACATTTTTTCTCCAGTTATTTAACTGACACTATGCTTTCGGCTTCCTACTGGGTGACGGGCAGGGGTAAAAATTCCAAAACTGAGCAGACGAGTTTGT
This sequence comes from Coregonus lavaretus, assembly GCF_964263955.1. NCBI lineage: Eukaryota > Metazoa > Chordata > Actinopteri > Salmoniformes > Salmonidae > Coregonus > Coregonus lavaretus. Next base: position 66,657,427 of record NC_139990.1, read on the forward strand.
TGTGTCCCAATCCGTTGTAGCAGTCCGTTGCAGTATATTTAGCTATAGCCTACACCTCATTAGCATGGTAGCCACAAATGTTGTAGCTATATTTACTTAATGTGCAATAAATTGTGCATGTAGTCTAGTGTATCCAGGAAGTTCAAAAAATCTGATAAGGGAGACTACTCCTGGCGATCCTCCAAGCACTAAACACAAGAGCAGTGGACATGTGCAAGCTGTCAACACTTCAACGCACGCACCGACACATGAACACAGTCTTGCGCAGCTAACCTTGTGGGGACATTTAATTCAGTCCCATTCAAAATCCTATTCTCCCTAACCTTAACCCTAAACCTAGCTCCTAACCCTAACCCTAAAACAAACCCTAGCTCCTAAACCTAATTCTAACCTTAACCCTAAATCCCCTAGAAATAGCATAAACCCCTTGTGGGGACCAACAAAATGTCCCCAGTTGGTCAAAAGTATCCCCACAAGTATAGTTAAACACGTCCACGCACACATACACAGAAATAGAGGGTCAGGGTTAGTCAGAGTTAGGTGTGTCACCATGACCATGCACATAGGTGTGATTATATAACAAGATACTTGGCACTGCTTTTTGCCCTACGTGACTCTTGTCAGCAACTCCAGATAGGAAACAAATCCAGTCCCAGTTTAATCCAACAATCCATGCATTAGTATGGGTAATTAACCATATATAATGGTTTGAATGAGAATGTGCTTTCAATAAAATTATTGTCAGGAAAATTAAATGTAATACAAAAATGGAATGCCAAGCAAAAATGCATAATACTTTAATATTTTGCAGAAATGTAAGTGGTCATATTGCTGCTAATAAAATCTAGCTGTCAGAGGTATAATTAACTGTTGTTGGGGTTACAGATTCTTCAAATGTGTCCATCTGTAAAAGAGTCAAAATCATGACATGGAGTGGTGCATTTGCACATTCAGAGAAACACTGACCCAGTTCTGTGTGATTGGTACATCTACTGTAGCTACAGTGAGGGAAAAAAGTATTTGATCCCCTGCTGATTTTGTATGTTTGCCCACTGACAAAGAAATTATCAGTCTATAATTTTAATGGTAGGTTTATTTGAACAGTGAGAGACAGAATAACAACAAAAAATCCAGAAAAACACATGTCAAAAATGTTATAAATTGATTTACATTTTAATGAGGGAAATAAGTATTTGACCCCCTCTCAATCAGAAAGATTTCTGGCTCCCAGGTGTCTTTTATACAGGTAACGAGCTGAGATTAGGAGCACACTCTTAAAGGGAGTGCTCCTAATCTCAGCTTGTTACCTGTATAAAAGACACCTGTCCACAGAAGCAATCAATCCATCAGATTCCAAACTCTCCACCATGGCCATGACCAAAGAGCTCTCCAAGGATGTCAGGGACAAGATTGTAGTCCTACACAAGAATGGAATGGGATACAAGACCATCGCCAAGCAGCTTGGTGAGAAGGTGACAACAGTTGGTGCGATTATTCACAAACGGAAGAATCAGCCCAGAACTACACTGGAGGATCTTGTCAATGATCTCAAGGCAGCTGGGACCATAGTCACCAAGAAAACAATTGGTAACACACTACGCCGTGAAGGACTGAAATCCTGCAGCGCCCGCAAGGTCCCCCTGCTCAAGAAAGCACATATACAGGGCCGTCTGAAGTTTGCCAATGAACATCTGAATGATTCAGAGGAGAACTGGGTGAAAGTGTTGTGGTCAGATGAGACCAAAATCGAGCTCTTTGGCATCAACTCAACTTGCCGTGTTTGGAGGAAGAGGAATGCTGCCTATGACCCCAAGAACACCATCCCCACCGTCAAACATGGAGGTGGAAACATTATGCTTTGGGGGTGTTTTTCTGCTAAGGGGACAGGACAACTTCACCGCATCAAAGGGACGATGGACTGGGCCATGTACCGTCAAATCTTGGGTGAGAACCACCTTCCCTCAGCCAAGGCATTGAAAATGGGTCGTGGATGGGTATTCCAGCATGACAATGACCCAAAACACACGGCCAAGTCAACAAAGGAGTGGCTAAAGAAGAAGCACATTAAGGTCCTGGAGTGGCCTAGCCAGTCTCCAGACCTTAATCCCATAGAAAATCTGTGGAGGGAGCTGAAGGTTTGAGTTGCCAAACGTCAGCCTCGAAAACTTAATGACTTGGAGAAGATCTGCAAAGAGGAGTGGAACAAAATCCCTCCTGAGATGTGTGCAAACCTGGTGGCAAACTACAAAAAACGTCTGACCTCTGTGATTGCCAACAAGGGTTTTGCCACCAAGTACTAAGTCATGTTTTGTAGAGGGGTCAAGTACTTATTTCCCTCATTAAAATGCAAATTAATTAATAACATTTTCTGAATTTTTTTTTTGTTATTCTGTCTCTCACTGTTCAAATAAACCTACCATTAAAGTTATAGACTGATCATGTCTTTGTCAGTGGGCAAACTTACAAAATCAGCAGGGGATCAAATATTTTTTTCCCTTACTGTATGTACATCTACGTATTTGTAGATCCAGGGGAGCAGCTGGGTAACCCTGGTGTAGACTCCTGGTTTGTTGGGCCGACCACAGCCATCTCCCCAGCTCACTATCCCAGCCAGCCTCCAGTCCCCCTCCCCTGTCTCACACACCAGCGGGCCTCCACTGTCTCCCTTACAACCAGAGAAGACCACATATGAATTAATGCATGCATGCATACACCCCCTGCCTTTGCCCTCAGAACAGCCTCAATTCGTCGGGGCATGGACTCTACAAGGTGTCGAAATCGTTCCACAGGGATGCTGGCCCATGTTGACTTCAATGCTTCCCACAGTTGTGTCAAGTTGGCTGGATCTCCTTTGGGTGGTGGACCATTCTTGATACACAGGGGAAACTGTTGAGTGTGAAAAACCCAGCAGCGGTGCAGTTCTTCACACTCAAACCGGTGTGCCTGGCACCTACTACCATACCCTGTTCAAAGGCAATTCAATATTTTGTCTTGCCCATTCACCCTCTGAATGTCACACATACACAATCAATGTCTCAATTGTCTCAAGGCTTAAAAATCCTTCTTTAACCTGTCTCCTCCCCTTCATATACACTGATTTAAGACGATTTAACAAGTGACATCAATAAGGGATCATAGCTTTCACCTGGATTCACCTGGTCAGTCTATGTCATGGCAAGAGCAGGTGTTCCTAATGTTTTGTACACTCAGTGTACATGCATGAATCAATCAATCAATAAATATTATATTTTGTCTATGCATATTGGTGCACTGCATGCACTGTTGATGTTAGTTTTCTTGTAAGATGTGTGTAATTCCATATACAGTATAGGCCTATTTGGTGCAAGCTAAGTAGACCTACTTACTCGACAGGGAACCATTTTGATATGTGGAGAGCATAGGCCAGCTAAGTATAGCCGTTAACATCTGGAGTAACAGAGAGTCCTTTCTTTCCCATTGGAATAAACAGATTCCTCAGTATTTGGAGTATTTTGTTTTGCAGTTCTTGGTGTGCGTGTGTGTGTGTGTACCTGGCATGAGTCCACCCCTCCCTCCATGGTGCCAGCGCAAAGCATCCTGGGAGTGAGGTAGGAGCCGTAGACATTTGGGCGGGAACACGTGGACTGGGCTATCACCTGGACTTGAGCCTGTCGCAGCTCAGACGATACAGAGCCTGAGAGAGAGAAAGACTGCGAAAGAGAGAGACAGACCGACAGACAGAGGCGGAGTAGAGAAAGGATGGGTAAAGACAGATGAAGATAGGAGTGGTATAGAGAGAGGAGAAGGAGAGATTATACAAATAGAAGGAGTGTTATAATGTGAAGAGAATGAAGAGACAATTGTCAGGTTATTGAATGAGATTATGGGATGGAAGGGAACATTGTCTTCATTCTGCAACAAATGTCAGGCAGTTTGATGTGATTATGGGAAAAGTGGAGAGGATAAAGACTAGTAAGGCGGAATAAATTAGAGTGATCATCCAATCAGTTGAAGAGAAAATCATAAGAAAGTGGTGTGGGAATATTTGTGAATGTGACTCACCACCCCCCTCTTTAGTGTCGCCCCAGCCAGTGACCCAACAGGGGGCACCAGGAAGGAAGGACTCTCTAGGACTCGGCATACACACTGGTCGAACCCTACCTAAAACAACACATAACACAACACCAGGGTCATGTTCATTAGGACATCACCTGCAATGAAAAACGAAAACAAGAGTTTCTTATTAGACAAGTTCAAATAGTACCTCCCCATTCCACTCAGTTTCTGACAGTTTTCTTCTGTTTCGTGCAGCGCATTGACTATACTGACTGACGATAAGCTCCAATGAATCACTGGTTAAATCAAAAGCGGTCCTGTGAGGTAGTATTTTCACATTCTACTTTTAATATAAAAAATTTAACCTGCCATCCTGGCGTTGCAAACACCATGCTCTACCAACTGAGATACTTTTTGTGTTGATATAGTGTTAAGTTGTCAGTTAGATTTCATGCCTGAGAGAAACCATGAACATGACAAATGCGAAACAGGAACAGGTGAAATCAGAATAGGAGCAACCATACATATAGCCATATAACCTCCCCTGAACATCATTCCTTCCTCTCACCTCCCATGTTTATGTCAGCCACGGTGCGCAATAGCCCCAGGTCATAGTCATTGTTGTTTATGGAGAAGCTTGGGTGATAGAGGATCTGTAGTGCTCTGTAGCGTTGGCCCGCTGATGTGTCCGTCAAACTGAGCGTGTCCACAACCACCTGCCACTCTGACTCCTGCAACATGTTGTACCTGGGGTATGGAGAATGAAGGGAAATGGAAGGCACATATTATCTAATGTAATAACTACAGTTTCCATATTAGGACAGCCTCAGAGTCACAAGGAGTTGTTGAGGCTGTCCGAATATGGATACCGTAAAAAAAAAATAAAGCATTTATTCTCTCGCTCTCCTTGCCCCTTACTGGATGAAGCAGTGGGCTGCAGTAATGATCCATCGTGGGGTGATGATGGCTCCCCCGCACACATGTTTCCCTCTCCAGTGTAAACTGCTCTGCCAGCCCCACTTGTCCTCTGCCAACATCCCCCCGACAATCCTCCAAGCCTTCCGACCAGTACCAACTGGACCTGGGCAACCTGAGGGAGCTTCAACAAATGCACTGTCAACACAGACATTACCTGAACACGTTATTCGGTTATGCAAGACATTGTTCAGTTTGTACAATAATGACTTGTGGGATCAGTTACTTGTCATTGTGTGGTAGCCAGTCATTTGGTCAGTTGTCTACAGATTGCTTGTGCATTTGAATGTACCAAGAAGACCTATACAATTCTGATGTATCAGTGGATCGGATGGCATTACCTACACTGACGTTTCCTGTCTGGTTGATGGGTTGCTTGGGCAGCAGAACTAGCATTGGGACACTGCAGTTCCCTTTAATGCCACATGGCTGCACAATATCTGTCAGGTTGGACGGGAAACACAGGAACTTGACTGAGGAGGAGACAAACAAGAATCAAAGGAGAGTGAGCGAGGAGGTAAAATGTTGAACGCTTACATTTTTGTTTTTACTGTCAAATGCATCTTGTCTTGTCTTTTCTTGGGCAGCAGGTAGCATAGCGTTTTAGAGCGCTGGACCAGTAACTGAAAGGTTGCTGATTTGAATCCCTGAGCTGACTAGGTGAAAAATATGTCAATGTGCCCTCATGGTGCCTGTAAAATCTGTAACCTTAATTGCACCTGTAAGTCACTCTGGATAAGAGTGTCTGCTAAATGACTGTAAATGTAATAAGATATGACATTGTAACCAGGGCTGTGTCTGAAAATGTTACTAGCCATACAATCCTTGCTTCCTCTGTCTTTGCTTCCTCAAAGCGTATTGGAGGAGAGGATGCAAGGGACCTCCTCCCCCAATGAGCTTTGAGAGGAGTTGAGTGAAAAAGGCTAGGAACGTTTTCAGACACAGCCCGGGTCTACAATGCTAAGCACGCTACTGTCAGTGAGGTTACCTAAAATGGCGAAGCAGATGAAAAGAATGATGAAGACGGCGATGAAGGTCGCCAGCAGTGTGAGACGTGAGGGGCACGTGCACCGCGGGGGCTCAAGATCTACAGTAAGAGGGGAACAGAATAAAATATCAATTGTTTTGAATAAACTGCTGCGTTCTACAGATACCTTGAACATTCAAGTGCTTTTAACAAGTACGTGTATAACCTTCATAGAAATGTACATTATCAAGTTTCGAGACGTATAATATCTGGCCCTGTGTGGTTGACATGTCTGCCCAGGAATAGGTTTGAACATTTATGCAATCAACAATGTGTATTATACAACCACGGAAAGGTTAATGGTACAGCCAGGAGGACTGTGGTGCTCAAGGACAGACACATAAAGGGTACATTCACCTACATAAAAAAAGATATATTATTCTAGTTACAGTGAAAGTTGTTTAGGTGCCAGCACAGTCAGCAGCCCTCCATTTGGGTTGTTTTCTTAACTAGAGCCACTGCTACAGCTAGCATTAGTGTCACTGAGTGAAAAAACTACAGGAATGGTAGTGCCTATGGAAGCAAAGCATAGATAAATCACAACTTGACATGAACACAATCTAATCAACCAAAAGCCCAGTAAGACTTGGGGCATATTCATTACTCCAATTCTGTTGCAAAACATTGCAAAATGTTTATTAAATGGAAGCAAACGGAACAAAACGGGGAGGGACCTACCTGAATTTGTCCAATAGAAACTCTTGTTTTGCTCTGTTTGCTTCCGTTTGGTTCTTAAACAGTAAACCATTTCCGTAATGAATACACCCCTGTATTCAAGTCTCTCTCTCCAATATTGTACAGTAGCCTACCTGGCTCTTCATCAGGGCAGTCTTTGGGGAGTGTTAACCCAACAGATCCTTCATCCACTTTAGATGTCTTCCTCTGTGGAACCTCCAAAGGGCCATCACAGGGAGGGAGGGGCAAGGAGGTCTCTGAATTTGGGCCCTCTGAGCAGGCCATGTCAGGGGGTTGGGGGGGCGAGGGGACTGCCTTTGGGGGTTGGGCCTCCATGGGTACCTCAGAGGAGGACGTAAGGGGATCAAATCGTGCTTCTGTTCGGGGCTGTTGGGCCTTTAGATTCACCTCAGAGGGGAGAGGTGTTGGGGTTGAGTCTGTCTGATGGGCAATGGGTGGTGGTGGTGGTATGCCCATTCCCAAGTGGTAAGTAGGAATTCCCATGAGTGCAAATAGTGTAGAGGATGATAACTGGAATACCCCCACTGGTACACCCCCAGTGGCAACTTGGAGGGAAACCGAGGGGCAGGTTCTGAGGGATGGGGTGAGGGGTTCATTGCGTGGACGTTGTGCACGTGGAAGGAAAATGGAGGCCTTCATATCTATACTTGTGAGGTCTGGGTCTAGGAGGTTCTGAGGGGGTGGTGTGAGGAGTGTTTGAGCGAGGGGAGTGATAGTAGACCGATGCTGTAGGGGTTGGAGGCGTGTGACAGGTGGTGGAGGATGGATCTGACCAGGGGGAGTCTGCCCTGGTTGGGATCCAGCAGAGAGGGTCTGAGGCTGGGCAGGAGAGCAGACCAGAGAGGGGAGCTCTGGGCCTATCCCAGATGAACTGGTACCCGAGGGACCACAGGTGCCCTTTAGCAGAGATATAGAAAAGCTTTTAAGAACCTGTACAATGTGTTTTAAGTGTGAATGTTTACATCTTCATACAATCTCTGTTCTAACAAACAAGCACACACAGGATTTATTAACATATCTGTATACACATTAAGTCCTCCACAAGTTTTGTGCTGTCGATTCTGAATCGACAGAATTGTGTGCATGAGAGTTAGAGAAAAAATTATAAAAGTAATAATTGCTAAAATAGAGCTATAAGGAATTTGAATAAAAATGAGAAGCTTGCTGGGAAATCAATCGAATACCACCCATTGTAGATCAGGCAAGGACATTTTGTTAAGAAAACAAGTGTAGATAGATACTAAATTGATCTTACCTGAATGTAAGCCATAGAGAGCTGTGTGTCTACTTCATCAGGGATTATTCAACTGAATCTATTATTCCTTCACTCAAAGTTGGAATTCCAATGTCACAATAAAAACATCCTTGCGAAAGTGGCAACAATTCTGTCAAATGCATCTTCAATCCAAGCCTTGGTCTTTTTCAGTTTATTTTCACCAGATGACTCCTCTTTTAACTCTTCTTCTACCTGCACTCCTCCTTCCGTACCCAACCTAGTTCCTTTCCTAATCTTTTCATTATCTCCCCCCCTCCCCCATCATCCCTCTCTTTCTCCTCTCATGAGTTCCACTATTTTACCTCTCCTTGTTCTTTCTCTTCTCCTCTGAAGGGGGGTAGGTAGGTGCGATCAGGACAGGACAAAGTTGGGCTGTAACATATATGTGTGCTCTTGTCATCGGAGATCATGAAATATGCATATGGAATATTGTGAGCCAGGGTCAGAGTTTAACAACAGAGGGTAATGAATACTGTACCTCCAAGTCATTCACACTCACAGGTACTCAGTTACACAGGTGCACAGACACATACACAGTATACTGAATGAAAACAAACATACTTATGTTTTAAATATAAAATAAATCAATTCGTATTTGAAGGGCTTCTCATTTTAAATATTCTACTAGGTTGGTTTGCATACAGTATGACAATAACACAGAATGGTGTGTGGGACAGTTTGTGTATGTTTATCGACGGGACAGTTATCAATGGGGGGCACGCACAAGCGCACGGTCATAGTGACCTAACCATGACTTACCCTGTGTGTGTGTGTGTGTGTGTGTGTGTGTGTGTGTGTGTGTGTGTTCGGTTTCACATCAGCAGCATTTGTTTGGCCTCTCACGTTACTGCAGCAGACAGTTAGGTGTTAGGTGTTGGCAGACAAGCATGGGGAGCAGCCACACTGCTTCACCACCAGAGGGGTTAAAGAAGCGGAGAGAGAAGAGCCAAAGATCAATGTAGAGAGCAAATGTATTTAAACAGTTTTGAAAACAAATTAGTCAATTAATCAATTTCTGTCTATTGTTTGACCAGTACAGTACATCAGGGTTGGGGTCAATTTGAATTGAAGTCAGTCAATTCAGGAAGTGATTTGAATTTAAAATCCCAAAACGGGAAGACTTTTGAAATAGCTTCTCCTTCTCAGCTGATTAAGCCGTCATTGAAAATAGCACTTTTTTCTACAGTATTATTCAATTGGAAAATATCTTTACTTCCAGAATTGACTGACTTCAATTCGAATTGGCCCCAACCCTGCAGTACAGCAAACTTGAAATAGACTAGCAACAACATGAGTAGAATATAATTTATTACATTTATCTGTACGATAATAGTAATACAGCTATTTACAGCAGAGCTCACATGAACAAACTCTAAGCAATAATATATACATATACTCTATGAACAAACCTTGATTAGTCGCTCATCATATTGCATCATATCATCCATGTTATTATGGCATCATATCTTCACCAACATCATCATGTTCATAATATAATACATCTCTTATAGGCTTGTTTACATTGGGACGACACAACAAGACTGCTATTGGAGAAAAATCATGCTTGATGGTGCAGATTGATTGTGTATCTCCTTAAAAGATTACCTCTGTAATTTAATTAACGTAATTTACAAACTGTAAATAACTGTATCTGAGTAAAAACAGGACAATGTCTGCAGACCCTTTGACAGTATATTTCAGAGCGGTATCAGAGAGCAATACACTTACATTTTAGTCATTTAGCAGACACTCTTATCCAGAGCGACTTACAGTGAGTGAGTGCATACATTTTCCATACTGGCCCCCCATGGGAAACGAACCCACAACCCTGGCGTTGCAAGCGCCATGCTCTACCAACTGAGCTACAGGAGGCCCACCACTTACTTTGTCATCCTCACACGGAGTGGGACAGTCTTCTGCCACTGTAGCCTGTCTTCTGCCACTGTAGCCTGTCTTCTGCCACTGTAGCCTGTCTTCTGCCACTGTAGCCTGTCTTTTGCCACTGTTTGTGCCCTACCCCATGAGACTCATCTCTTCCCATAGAACCTTTAGAATATTTCTCTCTCCCTGCTATGTTTTATATTCACAGAAGTCTACATAATCTCTTTAGAATTCTCAAGGCTGTTTTTGATTTGGTATTTCTGTCTTGTTCCACTTGCTCTTCTGTTTGACCTCTTAGATTCTCTTTATTATCTTCTCTGTCGCCTTTCTCCCTGTGTCCCTCTAACCCCTCTCTCCCTCCCTCCCCTTCTTGTCTTTGTTTTCACCCCTCTCTTTCCCTTCTTTACTTTTATTTCTAGTCTCTGACCTTTTTTTGCCTCTCTCAACTAAAACACTTTTCAAACTTGTCATTCCTCCCCCCTCCCCTTCCCTGTACTCAGCAGTTTAGGATCTTGATGAAGGCCTTGCGGAACTCGATGTTGAAGGTGGTGTAGATGACGGGGTTGACGGCACTGTTGAGGTAGCCCAGCCAGGTGACAGCACTGTACAGGGAGGGCGAGATACAGCAGCTGCCACAGTGGGCCTTCAGCACGTGGGTTAGGAAGAAGGGCAGCCAGCAGATAATGAACACACCTGATGGAGGAGGGAGGAGAATGAAAGGGTGTGAGCCAGTCTCAATTCACTCTCTGCCCCTTCCCTAAAGATAGTGACAGATCTATATGGTGGAAGCAATGTGGTGCAAACTCCACCACTACACTGCTTATCCAGACCCTTCAGATCTTCAAACATTGAGGGGCCAAGGGGAAGGGGTAGGGAGTGAATTGGGACTGGCTGAAACACTCTCTGTTCAGCCACCCTCATTGTCTCCTCCTGTTTCTCTCACCTAGCACGATAGCCAGCATCTGCGTCGCCTTCCTCTCCTTCTGCTGCGACAGAGTTCCTTTCACCATCTCCTTCACCATCGCTCCCTTCTCCCTGTCTGCATTGCGCTCCCTCCATCGCTCGCGGCCACTCATGCCATCCTCGAAGGTGGCACAGCGGGGTACGAGGGCAGAGCGTGGTGCCACCGACGGGGACAGGGCCCGGATGGGTGCAGGCGCCACCGAGATAGAAAGGGAGATCTTGGTGGCTCGTCCGGAAGGGGGAGGTGGGTGAGGCGCGGGGAGGCTCTGGTCTAACTGGGACAGGAAACCACGCCCCACAGGCTCCTCCTCCAGGGGGTGCACTACCGCCTCCTTCACTAACGTCTAATAGGGCAGGGGGAGAGAGAGAGAAAAAGGAGAGAGATCGAGAGAGAAAAAATAAGTGAGAGAGAGAGAGAGAGAAAGAGAGAGAGAGAGAGAGACAGACAGACAGACAGACAGAAAAGATGGGAAGGGAGAGACAAATAACAGACAGAGAAACAGCGAGAGATGGAGAGATATGTACTGTAGTTCAAATCTAAGGCTCATATTATAGGAGATTTCGTAATCCAACTTTATGGTCACAGTGGTTCCCCTGTACAGTGACTCACAGTGTTCCAGCGACTTACCACTTTCTTGCATTGAGGGGCATTGGTGGGGGGCCTCATGATCAGAGTGCACAGCTTCACATCCTCGGGGTGGGTACACTTATTCTGAGAGGTGATACAAGTGGAGGATGAAGGGAGAGAAAAGAATGAGGGATAGAAAGTCAAAGATGCTTGCTTTTGGACCTACTGGCTTCTAAAATCAAGCTTTTTTGACTTCCTCATCCTGCCTCTGATTTATTGGTTGGCTGTTTTATGGGGTTGATTGATTGATGACTGGCTGATTAGTTGATTGATAGATTGATTGACTAATCATGAACCTTCCTGTGCCTGTGGCCCTCCCCCGTCTTGCCTCCTCCCTGTGGGTGCAGGCCGTGTCTGCGGGGCACGGTGCGTCTGCCCCGCCTCCGCAGCACCACACAGATCTGGACGTACACCAGCAGGGTCACGATGAAAGGAACGTAGAAGGAGGCCACGGATGAGTAGACCACGAAGGACGGATCAGCGAAGTCACACTTGGTCTCCTCCCGACTGGCTGATGGAGTGAAGGGGATGAGAAGAGGTGGATAGAAATACAGCCATGTTGTTTGGGAGTGGGGACAGGTGGGAGGAGGTGAATGTTAAAGCAAGAGAGACGTTTTTCTCTACAGTTCTTGTCAGATAGCCAAAGATGTCAACGCTGTTAAAGATGTCAAAGCTGTTAAATATGTCAGAGTCCACTCCGTAATGGTGTGGCAACCAAGTAAAAGCCTGGTTTAGCTCCAGGGAAGACAGGTACATGAGCATCAGGCATTGGCTTGTTCTCTCCATATTCAGGCTGGATGCAACATCTGAAAGGCATATCAAATCTGAAAGGCATATCAAATCTGCTTCTTATAAGACCAGGCCACGGCCTATCGCATAACAAACTACAATCTAGATTAATAATTTCAACAGTATACAGCTGCTAGCAAATTACTATATTCTGTACACTGTAAGAAGGTGCTTTAAATACTGCCTTTCTGTTGAATTGGATGTTTAGGTGGGAGGTCCAATCCAATAAACTCAAGCCTCCCCATATACAAAATAAACATAGCCTTTCTATAGGACACATGGTGACCCTGAATGCCAATCATCTTGTTTTCCCAGCAGTGCATTCAAAGGCGCTCTCGAAGGTTACTGAATGTTAACTGGCAGATTAAAGGCTCAATCTGACATCTGCAGTGGCCGTAGAGCATTTACTGCGATATGGCCTCCGCACAAATCAGGGCATTTATACTTCTTGCGCTTTGCCAAGCAGCACAGAGCTGTTGCGAAGGAAGTTCTCAAGGAACTGTTTGTGTGTTTATACAGGACCTCCCGCCCTCACCTACCGTCAACCAATCATGTCAATGCGGAGCTATACAAAGCCCTCCGCATTGTTCCAACATTTGAGAGGCACACAGCCATGATTTGGCCTCTGCGTGCCTCACACCCTCCGACCACATTTTCGGATCAAGCATAAATTGGCTTTTAGTGTTGGCCACTCCAGCTCGAGTGGTTGTTGCCATTCAGTTGCATCAAGCTGTGCAGCCTTTGCACACGAAAGCAGTACTCTCTTCAGCCCCGTCCTCAAAGTAGGAGCTTATGTTCCAAACCTCAGTTTGCGTTTTTTCGCACGAGCTCCCGCTCCAACAAGATTTTTAAAAATCAAAATACCGTCTTAAGCGAAACGTGCTGATGCTCACGTCCTCTGACTTAAAATGACACCTGCATCATTGGTAAACATTCTGTATTGTGGTTGTGGACCGACAGGCAAATCAATGAGCCGCTCTTTCATTGAAACCATTGACTGATTAAAGCAAACAGACCTGAAAGCTGTTAGTAAGTGGTAGTGCGTGCGTTCTTAGTGATTGCAGTTACTGCATAGCTGGGCGTCATGATTAAACAGATGTAGGCCTATCTAACTGATTATTCATTCTGTCTCTCACCAACTGGTGATACTAAGATATCCAGTAGGGCTGCAATCTTCTTCCAGGCTTAAGACAGATGGACTGGAAGATTGCAAGGGTTATTTTACATAGCTAATTACAAAAAGAGTGTGTGTTTCTGCACGTGTGGCTTCCCATGTCATGTTTATGTCTCTCCTAGATTGAATGAGTAAATGACACTAGCGCACTTGTGATTTAATAGATTAATCGGAGTGGCTGCGGTTCCGGATCTTCTGGAACCCGACTTGCTGTTGCTAAAAATACGGAGATTTGTGTGCATGCGGGATCCACTAGCCTACCTCCTTTCAGCTGCTGCTCCGTGCTCAGTCACCCCGTGACTTCGCTGCCGCTTGTACACAAAACAGTTCAAACAAACGTAGTTCTTTGTCTGTTGTAACCGTAGGCTATTGCAAACGTAAGCACTACACAAGGAGGTTGTCTAGCAATTTCATGTTATTTTTTTCAGGAGGGGAATTACGTGCAGCTATTTAGGCAAGCTATATGTAGCCTACACAGTATATCAAACAAACAAGACAGACAGGCAGTCAATAGCGATTTAATGTTCTTTTTTCAACATCATTGGAAACATTGGCTAAACAGGAGGCAGACTGCTGGCTATATGGCAGCATAACTATAAAGATTACACCATCACACAAAACGCTAATTGTTTTGCCCCAATGCAATGTGTAGACTGCGTCTTGCTTGCGCTACGGCAATATCCGTTACAACAGACAGAGAAGGTTGCTGCCTTTATATATTTTTTGGGAACGTTCGTTCAAATTGAAGCTGTTCAGAAATATGAGGCAGAGACATAGGCTACATCATCATATCGATCAAATTGATTGAGGGTGAGTAAAGAGAGAAATGTGAATGTGTGTGTAAAATAACAAGCGCAGAACGTGATTCGGATAAAGAGACAGCGAGAGACAGAGAAAAGGAGAGAGAGACAGAAACAGACAGAGATCGAAACTGAGAGACAGATACATACACAGAGACAGACACAGAGGCAGAGACTGAGAGACAGGCATACCTGTGTTGTTGAGTCCAAACAGCAGAGGGCAGGAGATGGCGAAGGAGAGGAACCACACGACAGCAATCATCAGAGCCACCCTCCTCCTGGAGCTGTATCTGGTGTTATACAGCATGGGCATTGCCACCGCCGTGTACCTGCACACAAACACACACACAAATGCTGTATTTAAAGCTAACACCTACATACACGCACATGAACACCTTGGCCACCACCGCCCACACACAGTTTAATTGCATTGTCAGTTCCTCTCATTCACCAGGCAAACACAAACAAAAGCTGTCCAAGTCAGTTTCACAGTGCAGCAGCGTGACAAACCAATCTAAGAGTCCTCCATAGAAAACCTGGTGTGAGGAGAGGAGACTGTCATCCCTCCACAGGGCTGGTGGTCAGGGACAGACACGAACAAAGAACAGTAACCACACTAAGCCCTGAGACATGGCTTCACATTTAGAGGGATTCAGTCTACAAAAGGACAAACAAGGCTACAAGTATTGAGGCTGCTGAAATTGTCAATGTCTTTCACTGGTTTTAAAAGGTGATGGATTTGGTTGGACAAAATAAGCTTATGTTAAGAAGAAGATAATGATACTTGCGAAGGGAGGAGGGTACCCGAAAAGATAGGAAATCTTTTCCTGATGGGAAATTGTTTTCTTTATGGGAAAACAACAATAACAAACCATAAAAAATAAATTTCCCATCAGGAAATGTTTTTGCTGCAAGGGCACTATGAAATCAATCCAGATTTTGGAGAGAGTGTGAGAAGAGTGATGGGAGTAGAGTGAGAAAGAGCGAGACAGACAGATAGACAAAGAGAGAGATAGATACTGTAGATAGATACTGTAGTTAGATAGATACTGTAGTTAGATATATACTCTAGATAGATAGATAGATAGATAGATAGATAGATAGATAGATAGATAGATAGATAGATAGATAGATAGATAGATAGATAAATAGATAGATAAATAGATAGATAGAAAGAGTGTGAGTACCTGTCGATGCTGATGGCACAGAGGTTGAGGATGCTGGCAGTACACATCATGACGTCCAGGGTCAGGAGAATGTCACAGTGGATGAGACTGAAGCGCCACTCCCCTACCACCTAGGAAAGAGACACATACAGTATGAACAAAAACACACGCGTGAGTGGTAATTACATGTGCTCCGGAACAGCAGTGGTTTGAAATACATGGCCCTGGTCAAAAGTAGTGCACTACATAGGGAATATGGTGCCATTTGGGATGTAGCCATGCTTATGCATTATAGACTGGAAGAAAGGAGAACAAAGTCAGATTCAGATCAACAAGAAACTGTTGATTGGAACCAACTGTAGCTTCTGTTATTTATCATGCTACCTTGACATTATCTGAGGGGGGTTTTTGAAACACCTTCGAATGACCTAGTGTAGAGAGACTAGGAGGTAAAGATAGGGAGCGAGACAGACAAATTAAAGAGAGACAAAAAACACTGGCTGCCAGATGGATAGAAACACACACAAACCCACAAACACCCACCGCCATCTCCACACACACACACACACCGCCATCTCCACACACACACCCACCGCCATCTCCACACACACACACACACCGCCATCACCACACACACCGCCATCTCCACACACAACTCACCCTCACCACAGACCACCTCTCCACACAAACCGCCATCTCCACACACACACACCCATCGCCATCTCCACACACACACACACCCAGCCATCTCCACACACACCGCCATCTCCACACACAACTCACCCTCACCACCGACCACCTCTCCACACACACCGCCATCTCCACACACAACTCACCCTCACCACCGTCCACCTCTCCACACACACACACACACACTGCCATCTCCACACACAACTCACCCTCACCACCGTCCACCTCTCCACACACACACCGCCATCTCCACACACAACTCACCCTCACCACCGTCCACCTCTCCACATACACACACACATCGCCATCTCCACACACAACTCACCCTCACCACCGTCCACCTCTCCACACACACACACACCGCCATCTCCACACACAACTCACCCTCACCACCGTCCACCTCTCCACACACACACACCGCCATCTCCACACACAACTCACCCTCACCACCGTCCACCTCTCCACACACACACACACCGCCATCTCCACACACCACTCACCCTCACCACTGTCCACCTCTCCACACACACACACACACACACACACACACACCTCCAGGTAGACGCCCCAGGGCATGACCAGGGTGGCCAGCAGCAGATCGGACACGGCCAGGGAGACGATGAGGTAGTTGGTGGTGGTCTGGAGGGCGCGCTCACGCGACACCGCCACGCAAACTAGCACGTTGCCAAACACCACACAGAAGATAAGCAGCACCAGCAGCACGGCGTAGAAGTTATAGGGAGGGGAGGAGGGCGATGGAGAGCTGGAGCAGTTGGACGGAGAGAAGGAGGAGGTGGAGAGGGAGAAGGCGAAGGAGGAGGAAGGGTTGGAGGTGAGGGAGATGGAGAGGGACGGTGTGGGAGAGAAGGAGAGGGAGGAAGAGGGGGAGGGTGGGTTTGATAGAGAGAGGGAGGAGAAGGAGAAGCTCATCTCATCGGTCTCGTTGGGGAAAGTCATCATCATACTCCTCTGGACCGAGAGAGTCTGGAAGAGTCTGAAAAAGTAACAAGAGAGACAAATAACATCAAGAGTTATAACTCGTGATTTGACACACAAAGCTCTACAACTCTGTACCTTGTACATACAACACATAAAGTAGATCTATGTACAATTCTCAACTATCTCACCTCAATGCAGATTGGAGTTTTACATCTTGTTTTGCCTCAAGGGCAGAAAGGAATGTGATTGGTTGATGGCTCAATAGATTGGAGCTTTGCACTTGCAATATCAGTTGTGGGTTTGATTCCCACGTGGGACACACATACCAAATGTCTTTGTTGTTACTACGCGTCAGTCACTTTGGATAAAAGCATCTACCACATGCCCATATTTTTCTACTTTACGTGAATTACATTGGTATTCTTCATTCGACTGGCAGTTTTATTCCAACTTAAGCCCATTTCTCTAACTAACCACTGCACAGAACCTCTATCCTCCAATGTTTCAGACAGATTGGCTTTGAGAAACATAATTAAAGGGAGAGATCAAAAGCTCCCTCCCTGATCCTATAACCTACCCTACATACCTACACCAGCCTACATAGCACATTCTCAGAATTACCTGTCCAGACATAGAGTCTATTGGATCCATACTCCATCCAATGACACAGAGTGGTAATAGGAGTCTCTCAGAGGGCCACAATCTATGACCGGAGTTCCTATTGGACTAAATCACACTACTGACCTCAGTGTTGATCTCTAAAGAATGTGTGTGTGTGTGTTCGTGTGTGTGTCAGGACTGGCGTTGTGGGCAGACCTTAGGGGACAGTGCCCGCCCTACCGTACCTCCTTGCCCATCCAAATAAAATACATGGTTGAATGAAATTATGCATGACTGTGTTTTGTTTAGCTATAACACTTATGTACGATATTTATCCTATTTAAAGTATAAAGAGTGTGCAAAGCTGTCATCAAGGCAAAGGGTGGCTATTTGAAGAATCTCAAATATAAAATATTTTGATTTGTTTAACACTTTTTTGGTTACTACATGATTCCATATGTGTTAGTTTTGATGTCTTCACTATTATTCTACAATGTAGAAAATAGTAAAAATAAAGAAAAACCCTTGAATGAGTAGGTGTTCTAAAACTTTTGACCCGTAGTGTATGTATATAACAAACAAAACATATTTCCAAAAAGGCCCATGGGCTGCAGGCCATGTAACCTTTCTCATTGTTTTATTTGATTATTAAAACAATATTTCGACCAGCCCATCCAACCAAAAAAAATGGTCCAGCCCATGAATGGTCCAGCCAGATGGCCAATCCGCTCCTGGTATAGTAGGCCTATTTTACAGAAAAATGAATGAATTAAAGCCTAAAACAGTGGTCAGCAACTTATTTCACATGGAGTGTCAATTTACAATTTATATGACCATTTCTACCGATCTGCATGACAGTTAGGACCTATGATTTTCATATGCGCATTTTCAGCAAACAGAAAATATCCTGATGAAAATAAATATCCTTTATAAATCACATTGGCTACGCCGCATGGCAGTTGGTTCAGTTTCTTTCAATTGCATGTACCTCTCTCTACTCTGCCTGTCTGCCTTTATTCTAGCCTGTCTGTCTTCAGCTCTTGCTAGCAAAAAAATTGTATAAACTATTCTGGGCCCTCAGAGATTCCCGAGCCGGTGAGCTCCAGACATACAGATTTATTTGTGCAAGGGATAAGAAGTGTTCAGGTATTTTATTATGTATCCGCAGGATATATCGTTTCAGAGCATTACATTTTCTACTTTCATCTTGAGGCTCGGTGGTTATCGAAGGGGAGAGTGCTGGAAAGATTTTTCAAATACAGTGAGGAACTATTCATTCGCCATTGATGTAAAAACAGACTTCGTTACTTTCTGTTTGAAGTGAAGAAGAAAATGACTGAAAAGGTACAGCTCAGTGGTGGTGAGTTAAAAAGTTAAGACATTCAGAAATACTACAGGTACTATAACTGTCAAAATATAGGAAACACCAACATAAAGTGTCTTAATAGAGCGTTGGGCCAGCATAGATTCTACAAGTGTCTGGAACTCAATTGGAGGGATACGACAGCATTCTTCCACGAGAAATTCCATAAATTGGTGTTTTGTTGATGGTCATGGAAAACGCTGTCTCAGGAGGGGCTCCAGAATCTCCCGTAAGTGTTCAATTGGGTTAAGATCTGGTGACTGAGACAGCCATGGCATATGGTTAACGTCGTTTTCATGCTCATCAAACCATTCAGCGACCGCTTGTGCCCTGTGAATGGGGGCATTGTAATCATATGGGGGCATAGCCATGGTAGCCAAAAAATTGCCAAATTAATGCCAAGCATTTTTATACATGACCCTAGGCATGATGATGGGATGTTAATTGCTTAACTAATTCAGAAACCACACCTGTGTGGAAGCATCTGCTTTCAACCCTTACGAAAAAAGATTGCAGTCAGAGTGCAGAATAACTTCAGTACACTGCAATTACTGCCTCCAAAATGCCACAGTCTTTTTTTGTAAGGGAATATACTTTGTATCCCTCATTTACTATATTTTTTCTCCTACTTCCTTTAGTCCTTTGACTGACAGGAAATCAATAAATAAAATAAAATGTTATGTCACATACACGTGTTTAGCAGATGTTATTGCGGGTGTAGCGAAATGCTTGTGCTTCTAGCTCCGACAGTGCAGTAATATCTAACAAGTAATATCTAACAATTTCACAACATATACCCAATACACACACATTTAAGTAAGGAATGGAATTTAAGAATATATACATATGGATAAGCAATGACAGCGCAGCATGGACTAAGATACAGTAGAATATTATAGAATACAGTATATACATATGAGATGAGTAGTGCAAGATATGTAAACATTATTAAAGTGACTACTGTTCCATTTCTTAAAGTGGCCAGAGATTTCAATAGGCAGCAGCAGCCTCTAATGTGCTAGTGATGGCTATTTAACAGTCTGATGGCCTTGAGATAGAAGCTGTTTTTCATTCTCTCAGTCCCAGCTTTGATGCACCTGTACTGGATGATAGCGGGGTGAATAGACAGTGGCTCGGGTGGTTGATGTCCTTGATGATCTTTCTGGCCTTCCTGTGACATCGGGTGCTGTAGGTGTCCTGGAGGGCGGGTAGTTTGCCCCCGGTAATGCGTTCGGCAGACCGCACCACCCTCTGGAGAGCCCTGCGGTTGCGGGCGGTGCAGTTGCCGTACCAGGCGGTGATACAGCGTGACAGGATGCTCTCAATTGTGCATCTGTAAAAGTTTGTGAGGGTTTTAGGTGCCAAGCCAAATTTCTTCAGCCTCCTGAGGTTGATGAGGCTCTGTTGTGCCTTCTTCACCACACTGTCTGCATGGGTGAACCATTTCAGTTTGTCAGTGATGTGTACGCCAAGGAACTTGAAGCTTTCCACCTTCTCCACTGCGGTCCATGATCATCTCCTTTGTTTTGTTGATGTTGAGTGAGAGGTTATTTTCCTGGCACCACACTCACAGAGCCCTCACCTCCTCCCTGTAGGGTGTCTTGTCATTGTTGGTAATCAAGACTACAATTGTTGTGTTGTCTGCAAACTTGATGATTGAGTTGGAGGCGTGCTTGGCCACGCAGTCATGGGTGAACAGGGAGTACAGGAGGGGGCTGAGCACGCACCCTTGTGGGGCCCCAGTGTTGAGGATCAGCGAAGTGAAGATGTTGTTTCCTACCTTCACCACCTGGGGGCGGCCCATCAGGAAGTCCAGGACCCAGTTGCACAGGGCGGGGTTCAGACCCAGGGCCTCGAGCTTAATGATGAGCTTGGAGGGTACTATGGTGTTGAATGCTGAGCTATAGTCAATGAACAGCATTCTTACATAGGTATTCCTCTTGTCCAGATGGGATAGGGCAGAGTGCAGTGTGATGTCGCTTGCATCGTCTGTGGATTTATTGGGGCGGTAAGCAAATTGAAGTGGGTCAAGGGTGACAGGTAAGGTAGAGGTGATATGATCCTTGACTAGTCTCTCAAAGCACTTCATGATGACAGATGTGAGTGCTACAGGGTGATAGTCATTTAGTTCAGTTACCTTTGCTTTCTTGGTGTGGGAATCTATTTTCTTACAACTAGATGTGATGCCTAGCTTAGAAAGAATACATTAATGATTAAACATAATAGGTTTGTGCTGTACTGATATAGATTGTTTAACATAACAAGCTGTGATTAATGTGAAGAACCGTTAGGGGTAGGCTGAGACAGGCTTGTGACTCACACACACAGCCTCTTTGTTAAACCGCTCAAGGACATGTGTTCTGCTACAATGAAGAAGAACAAACTATGTCTGAGGTTGCTGACTCGAGACAAGTTGTAAAGATAACAACTAATGCCCGGCAACAGTGAAGCGCCAAGGGCCTGGGACCAGCCTGTGCGCCAACGATAGGTTGGGTAAGTTTAAACCACACCCAGCCTCTACTCTGACAGGTCCAGCAGGGAGCGGGAACTATCTCTGTCAGAGTATTTAAAGAAGAACTTATAACAAAAGCTCAGTTCTCTGTCTGCCCTGCGTGGTGTTTCAGTGGGCCCGTATATACGAACATCATATTTACCATTCAAGTGTTTGCATTAATTAAAATACTAGTCTATTTTAGAAGACGTGTATTGACCACTTTTTGTTCCTATACCAGATTTGAATTGACGCAACTTGACAATGGGTACAGGAACAATGGTGGCGATCTTGAAGCATGTGGGGACAGCAGACTGGGATAGGGAGAGATTGAATATGTCTGTAAACACACCAGCCAGCTGGTCTGCGCATGCTCTGAGGACATGGCTACAGATGCCGTCTGGGCCGGCATCCTTGCGTGGGTTAACACGCTTAAATGTCTTACTCACGTCGGCCATGGAGAAGGAGAGCCCACAGTCCTTGGTAGTGGGCCGCGTCAGTGGCACTGTGTTATCCTTAAAGCAGGTGAAGAAGGTGTTTAGCTTGTCTGGAAGCGAGACGTTGGTGTCGGTGATGTGGCTGGTTTTCCTTTTGTAGTCCGTGATTATCTGTAGACCCTGCCACATATGTCTTGTGTCTGAGCCGTTGAATTGCGACTCCACTTTGTCTCTATACTGATGTTTTGCCAGTTTAATTGCCTTGCGGATTGAGTAGCTACACTGTTTGTTTTCTGCCATATTTCCAGTCACCTTGCCATGGTTAAATGCGATTTACCTATGTTTAACAACAAAGGGAAACTGTCAGTACTGTTCAGCAATTGGGCTTGTTGTGAAAAAGTCCAACATGGCAGTGCTTAAGGGAAATCATGGATAGTGAATACAAAGTGTGTTCGATGACATGTTTCATGGATTAAAAAATTACCTCATTTTAGATGGAGATGAGATATGTCAAAGAGGGGAATTTAGTAAATCTTGTTGTTTTAAACTGTCTGTGTCAGTGCTTCTTTAAGCCATACATAATTAAAGTAAGTTATGCAGATGAAGACTCAAACTATCCAGTGAAGTGGATAGTCTAGACTTTTATTAAATTAGAACAGTGTCTTCAAACCCCCTCTCTCGCTCTCTTCTCAGGGAAAACATCCTATTCATGTCTCTTTCTCTGACTATTATTTTCTCCCTAAAAATTGTTTTGTTTGGAAGGAGATATTTAACAGCCACCTAATTATTTTTAGTATATGCCCCTAACTTGTGGCTGTTAAATATGTGGTCTCCAAATGACAACAACCGATGTACTGGATCATCTCTCTGTCCTTCCATGCTCTCTCTCTCCCGGTCTTCTCTCCCTCGTCTGTCACATGAACTCTATAGACAGGTTTAGCACAGCTTTGGCCTTGTTAGTCGCAACAAAAAATACTTGAAAATAATGTGTGCCCGACCTTGCTCTAGGCGAGAGCCAGTCTGTAATAAATATTTCACTGGGCAGCAACAATCAATGGAGGAAAGTGGAAGGGGGAAAATGTAAGGAACTTGTCTGTCGGCCTGGGGGCGGCCCATCAGGAAGTCCAGGACCCAGTTGCACAGGGCGGGGTTCAGACCCAACATAATTGGTTAAAGAAAACTGTGATAAATAAGTATACCAGTTTCATTTAAGGACCAAAGGATTGACAGCCATTCCATATAGATTGCAAAATAGTTGGGAAGAGATTTTTGATGTACCGATCCCATGGCACAGTGCTTATGAACTGATACGCAAAACGACGCCGGATTCAAAACTTAGAATTTTTCAATTTAAATTATTATATAAAATTCTTGCTACCAACAGAATGTTATTTATATGGGGGATACAATCTTCCCAGCTCTGCAGATTTTGTTGCGAAGAGACAGAATCATTAGATCATTTGTTTTGGTACTGTCCATTTGTAGCTTGTTTTTGGACACAGGTCCAGGAATGGCTAAATTATTGCAATATTTACCTGGAGCTAACCCTGCAGATAGCATTACTGGGTTATCTGAAAAGTCATAGTTAATCGATCAATAATATAATAATACTTTTAGCAAAACTGTTTATTTTCAATTTACAATCTGTAGAAACAATGAGAATAGAAAGGTTCAGAACTTTTGTAAAACATCACAGTACAGTTGAAAAATATATGGCAAATAGAAATCCAATATGGATGGTGTTAAGAGATAGATGGGTGGTGTTGAATGGAGTTGAAGGATGGGAATAATAACAACTAACAACAACTAAAAACAACAAGATAACTAATAATGTAAGCATACTGTGTCCATAATAAGTTAATAGGTTATAGATTGAGAGCTTTTGTGAAAGAGCACAGTTAGAAAGATATGGCATATAGAAGCAAACCGGATGGACATCATGAAAATGATCGGAGAGGTTGAGGGTAGAGGAATTTCAGGAGTAAAAACAAACAAACTAGAATTATTGTAAAATTGACTGTGTCCATAAAATTTATATAGTATGTACAGTTGATGTCGGAAGTTTACATACACCTTAGCCAAATACATTTAAACTCAGTTTTTCACAATTCCTGACATTTAATACTAAAAAAATTCCCTGTCTTAGGTCAGTTAGGATCACCACTTTATTTTAAGAATGTGAAATGTCTGAAAAATAGTAGAGAGAATGATTTCTTTCAGCTTTTATTTCTTTCATCACATTCCCAGTGGGTCAGAAGTGTACATACACTCAATTAGTATTTGGTAGCATTGCTTTTAAATTGTTGAACTTGGGTCAAACGTTTCGGGTAGCCTTCCACAAGCTTCCCACAATAAGTTGGGTGAATTTTTGGCCCATTCCTCCTGACAGAGCTGGTGTAATTGAGTCAGGTTTGTAGGCCTCCTTCCTCGCACACGCTTTTTCAGTTCTGCCCACAAATGTTCTATAGGATTGAGGTCAGGGCTTTGTGATGGCCACTCCAATACCTTGACTTTGTTGTCCTTAAGCCATTTTGCCACAACTTTGGAAGTATGCTTGGGGTCATTGTCCATTTGGAAGACCCATTAGCGACCAAGCTTTAACTTCCTGACTGATATCTTCAGATGTTGCTTCAATATATCCACATAATTTTCCTTCCTCATGATGCCATCTATTTTGTGAAGTGCTCCAGTCCCTCCTGCAGCAAAGCATCCCCACAGCATGATGCTGCCACCCCTGTGCTTCACAGTTGGGATGGTGTTCTTCAGCTTGCAAGCGTCCCCCTTTTTCCTCCAAACATAACGGTGGTCATTATGGCCAAACAGTTCTATCTTTGTTTCATCAGACCAGAGGACATTTCTCCAAAAAGTACAATCTTTGTCCCCATGTGCAGTTGTAAACCATAGTCTGGCTTTTTTATGGCGGTTTTAGAGCAGTGGCTTCTTCCCTGCTGAGCGGTCAATAAGGTTATGTTGATATAGGACTTGTTTTACTGTGGATATATATACTTTTGTACCTGTTTCCTCCAGCATCTTCACAAGGTCCTTTGCTGTTGTTTTGGGATTGATTTGCACTTTTCGCACCAAGGTACGTTCATCTCTAGGAGACAGAACGCGTCTCCATCCTGAGCGGTATGACGGCTGCGTGGTCCCATGGTGTTTATACTTGCGTACTATTGTTTGTACAGATGAACGTGGTACCTTCAGGCGTTCGGAAATTGCTCCCAAGGATGAACCAGACTTGTGGAGGTCTACAATTTTCTTTCTGAGGTCTTTGCTGATTTCTTTTGATTTTCCCATGATGTCAAGCAAAGAGGCACTGAGTTTGAAGGTAGGCCTTGAAATACATCCACAGGTACACCTCCAATTGACTCAAATGATGTAAATTAGCTTATCAGAAGCTTCTAAAGCCATGACATCATTTTCTGGAATTTTCCAAGCTGTTTAAAAGCACAGTCAACTTAACTTCTGACCCACTGGAATTGTGATACAGTGAAATAATCTGTCTGTAAACAATTATTGGAAAAATGACTTGTGTCATGCACAAAGTAGATGTCCTAACAGACTTGCCAAAACTATGGTTTGTTAACAAGAAATTTGTGGAGTGGTTGAAAAACAAGTTTTAATGACTAAGTGTATGTAAACTTCTGACTTCAACTGTATAAACTGGAAGTAGAGGCCTAAGCATTGTTGTTCACTAGTTTACTCCAATTAGGGAAGGGGTGGTGGGGTTGGAAAGTAATAAAGGGATATATATTATTTTTTTAAAGGAAATGTATATGTATGTGTATATATATATATATATTTATATATATATATATATATATATATATGTGTGTGTGTGTGTGTGTATATATATATATATATATATATATATATATATATATATATATATATTTGCGAGAGAAAAAAAAGGGCTTTGGTCAGGGAGGTTGGATTGGAAGTGATGCAGACAATTACAGTGGGGAAGAAAAGTATTTAGTCAGCCACCAATTGTGCAAGTTCTCCCACTTAAAAAGATGAGAGAGGCCTGTCATTTTCATCATAGGTACACGTCAACTATGACAGACAAATTGAGAAAAAAAAATCCAGAAAATCACATTGTAGGATTTTTAATGAATTTATTTGCAAATTATGGTGGAAAATAAGTATTTGGTCACCTACAAACAAGCAAGATTTCTGGCTCTCACAGACCTGTAACTTCTTCTTTAAGAGGCTCCTCTGTCCTCCACTCGTTACCTGTATTAATGGCACCTGTTTGAACTTGTTATCAGTATAAAAGACACCTGTCCACAACCTCAAACAGTCACACTCCAAACTCCACTATGGCCAAGACCAAAGAGCTGTCAAAGGACACCAGAAACAAAATTGTAGACCTGCAACAGGCTGGGAAGACTGAATCTGCAATAGGTTAGCAGCTTGGTTTGAAGAAATCAACTGTGGGAGCAATTATTATGAAATGGAAGACATAGAAGACCACTGATAATCTCCCTCGATCTGGGGCTCCACGCAAGACCTCACCCCGTGGGGTCAAAATGATCACAAGAACGGTGAGCAAAAATCCCAGAACCACACGGGGGGACCTAGTGAATGACCTGCAGAGAGCTGGGACCAAAATAACAAAGCCTACCATCAGTAACACACTACGCCACCAGGGACTCAAATCCTGCAGTGCCAGACGTGTCCCCCTGCTTAAGCCAGTACATGTCCAGGCCCGTCTGAAGTTTGCTAGAGTGCATTTGGATGATCCAGAAGAGGATTGGGAGAATGTCATATGGTCAGATGAAACCAAAATAGAACTTTTTGGTAAAAACTCAACTCGTCGTGTTTGGAGGACAAAGAATGCTGAGTTGCATCCAAAGAACACCATACCTACTGTGAAGCATGGGGGTGGAAACATCATGCGTTGGGGCTGTTTTTCTGCAAATGGACCAGGACGACTGATCCGTGTAAAGGAAAGAATGAATGGGGCCATGTATCGTGAGATTTTGAGTGAAAACCTCCTTCCATCAGCAAGGGTATTGAAGATGAAACGTGGCTGGGTCTTTCAGCATGACAATGATCCCAAACACACCGCATTTCAAGGTCCTGGAGTGGCCTAGCCAGTCTCCAGATCTCAACCCCATAGAAAATCTTTGGAGGAAGTTGAAAGTCTGTGTTGCCCAGCGACAGCCCCAAAACATCACTGCTCTAGAGGAGATCTGCATGGAGGAATGGGCCAAAATACCAGCAACAGTGTGAAAACCTTGTGAAGACTTATAGAAAATGTTTGACCTGTGTCATTGCCAACAAAGGGTATATAACAAAGTATTGAGAAACTTTTGTTATTGACCAAATACTTATTTTCCACCATAATTTGCAAATAAATTCATAAAAAATCCTACAATGTGATTTTCTGGATATTTTTTTCTCATTATGTCTGTCATAGTTGACGTGTACCTATGATGAAAATTACAGGCCTCTCTCATCTTTTTAAGTGGGAGAACTTGCACAATTGGTGGCTGACTAAATACTTTTTTTCCCCACTGTACATTGATGGAAGTTACAATCTATCTGCAATATTAAAGCTGATCTACCCCGTAAAAAAAAAAATTTTTTAAAAAATTAAAAAATTGAGGGAAAGGGAGGAAATTGAGCAGCATGAATAAATCGTCAGTGTTGAGAGAGGCTGGAGGATGGACTCAGTGTAGTGGCTGGGCTGGCTGCCGCATTATCATCCCACCACTGAGAATTGGTGGGAAATGAATGAATGAATGAATAAATACTGACTAACTGAATAGTATATTTTAAATCCCTCACTTCTTTCAGACTCACAGCGCTCCATGATCTACTATTCCTCTCACTGCTTATTAAGACCATGATCAGCTCTGGAAAAACAATTTATTTTACCTTTATTTTACCAGGCATATCAATTAAGATTTATTTTTGTATTTACAATGACGGCCTGGCAAGAGGCTTCATGTGGGTTAGGGGTGGGGATTAAAAGTGTATCAATGCTTCATGCTACCCAAAACGAAACATAGTTCTAGAGTATACAAATTTAAAGACTGTTTCCAGGATATTACAATCATCATCACCCTTATCTGCCAACCTGATCTGGCAGACGGAAAGCTGCTCCTTTCAGATCCCAGGTACCACCTCCTATCATTGTGCCCTTGAGCAAGGCACTTAACCCATACATGGCTCCAGGGGAGTTGCACTGAGGCTGACCCTGTGCTGCCCCCAATGTGTGGTGTGTGTTTTGTGTCTGGGCGGTTGGGAGCAGGGCAAAGACAATTTATTGATGGACTAATAAAGTACTTGTCTTGTCTATGTTTAGAAGCAGAAACTCTGGTGCATCAAGCATCTAGGACCAGTTCTGCCCTAGCCATGCAATCTTATTATGTTCTAAAAGGCTAAACTGATCCTACATAAGCACGCCGACTCAGACGTTTGATACATACAGACCCTGGACTCATTACAAGACTTAACAATGTATTCAGTCATTATACCAAACAGTGGTGTATTTAATCCCATTCGTCTTTCTAGGTGAGTTGACCACTCTCAAAGGGTTTTCTAAGCTCCTGCTGGGATGCAGTCCTGCTACCTGACATTCTAAAGTGCTAGTTCCTGAACTACCCATCTCCTGCTGCAGCTAATTCTCAAGCTTTCATTGTAAATCCACCATATGTGCATGAATGAATGAACAGCTTGTTCAGTAGAGCCCTAGCCCTCTAATGTAATGCGAGTGCTTTGGTGACGACGACCCATTTGATCAGCCACACTCAGGGGGCGTGTGTCTGAGTGTGTGTTTGTGGTAGTACGATCACTTATAGCAAAAGATCATGAGAGAGAGGGACAGGTGATCAAGAGTGCTCATGGAAATGACTTACCCTATATTGAGATAAACTGTGGGAAAGATAAGGATACCGAAACAGACAGAATCATTGTCAGTAAGCTCAAACCACAAGGAAGAAGAGGGGAACGAGAAGTTGAGATCAAATGGAAAGTTGAGGACTTCCAGATATTTACATTTACATTTTAGTCATTTAGCAGATGCTCTTATCCAGAGCGACTTACAGTTAGTGAGTGCATACATTTTTCATACTATGTGAAGGGAAACGTAAAAAAAAACGTAATATAGTGCATTCGGAAAGTATTCAGACCCCTTCATATTTTTTTAAGTTACAGCCTTATTCTAAAATTGATTAAATTGTTCCCCCCCCCCCCCTCATCAATCTACACACAATAAACCATAATGACAAAGCAAAAACAGGTTATAATTTTGTTCAAATGTAAAACATTTTTTTTAAATGGACATATCACATTTACATAAGTATTCAGACCCTTTACTCAGTACTTTGTTGAAGCGCCTTTGGCAGCGATTACAGCCTCGAGTCTTCTTGGGTATGACACTACAAGCTTGGCACACCTGTATTTGGGGAGTTTCTCCCATTCTACTCTGCAGATCCTTTTAAGCTCTGTCAGGTTGGATGGGGAGCGTCGCTGCACAGCTATTTTCAGGTCTCTCCAGATATGTTAAATCGGTTTCAAGTCCGGGCTCTGGCTGGGCCACTCATGGACATTCAGAGACTTGTTATGAAGCCACTCCTGCGTTGTCTTGGCTGTGTGCTTAGGGTCGTTTTCCTGTTGGAAGGTGAACCTTTGCCCCAGTTTCAGGTCCTGAGCACTCAAGAATCTCTCTTTACTTTGCTCCGTTCATCTTTCCCTCTATCCTGACTAGTCTTCCAGTCCCTGCCACTGAAAAACATCACCACAGCATGATGCTGCCACCATCATGCTTCACTGTAGGGATGGTGCCATGTTTCCTCCAGACGCTTGGCATTCAGGCCAAAGAGTTCAATCTTGGTTTCATCAGACCAGAGAATCTTGTTTCTCATGGTCAGAGTCCTTTAGGTGCCTTTTGGAAAACTGCAAGCGGGCTGTCATGTGCCTTTTACTGAGGAGTGGCTTCCGTCAGGCCACTCTACCATAATGGCCTGATTGGTGGAGTGCTGCAGAGATGGTTGTCCTTCTGGAAGGTTCTCCCTTCTCCACAGAGGAACTCTGGAGCTCTGTTAAGAGTAACCATCGGGTTCTTGGTCACCTCCCTGACCAAGGCCCTTCTTGGTCACCTCCCTGACCAAGGCCCTCTGACCAAGGCCCAAACCGATTGCTCAGTTTGGCCCGGCGGTCAGCTATAGGAAGAGTCTTGGTGGTTCCAAGCTTCTTCCATTTAAGAATGATGGAGGCAACTGTGTTCTTGGGGACCTTCAATGCAGGGTATCCTTCCCCAGATCTGTGCCTCGACACAATCCTGTCTCGGAGCTCTACGGACAATTCCTTCAACCCATGGCTTGTTTTATGCTCTGACATGCACTGTCAACTGTGTGACCTTATATAGACAGGTGTGTGCCTTTCCAAATCATGTCCAATCAATTGAATTGACCACAGGTGGACTCCAATCAAGTTGTAGAAACATCTCAAGGATGATCAATGGAAACAGGATGCACCTGAGCTCAATTTCAAGTCTCATAGCAAAGGGTCTGAATACTTATGTAAATAAGGTATTTCTGTTTTTTATTTTTTTATACATTTGCAAACATTTCTAAAAACCTGTTTTCGCTTTGTCGTTATGGGCTATTGTGTGCAGATTGATGAGGAATATTTTTTATTTAATCAATTTCAGATTAAGGCTGTAACGTAACAAAATGTGGAAAAAGGGAAGGGGTCTGAATACTTTCCAAATGCACTGTAAGTCACATTGAAGAGAGATCAAACTACTACTCTACATGTGTAAGTACAACATCCTCAGCATCTTTTATTCATTGAGTGATTATTTTTTAACTGACTATTCATGTGGGCACAAGTACACACACACACACACACACACACACACACATAGACAGGCAGGCAGACACACACCAGGTAACATATAAATACAGAAAGACAGGTAACCCAAATAGCGATTAGATTATTAATAAAACAAGTAGGTTAAACTGCAACTTACCCTCACTCGGCTGTAGTGGTAGTCAGTCCCATTCCCTCCAAACAGAAAATTGCAATAGACAGCAAACAGTTTGAAAATGTATGCACTAACTACTTACTGTAAGCCGCTCTGAATAAGAGCATTTGCTATATGACTAAAATGGAAATAAAATCTAAAATGACAGCAGAGTGAATTAGTCAATGTCACCACTCCGTCTGCTCTGAGCCTGCTAACCCTCTCCTGTCAGAGCTCACACCTCAACCTCTATAACATGCAACACGCTCACTCCCTCTACTCCTCTATAACATGCAACACACTCACTCCCTCTACTCCTCTATAACATGCAACACACTCACTCCCTCTACTCCTCTATAACATGCAACACACTCACTCCCTCTACTCCTCTATAACATGCAACACACTCACTCCCTCTACTCCTCTATAACATGCAACACACTCACTCCCTCTACTCCTCAATAACATGCAACACACTCACTCCCTCTACTCCTCTATAACATGCAACACACTCACTCCCTCTACTCCTCTATAACATGCAACACGCTCACTCCCTCTACTCCTCTATAACATGCAACACACTCACTCCCTCTACTCCTCTATAACATGCAACACACTCACTCCCTCTACTCCTCTATAACATGCAACACACTCACTCCCTCTACTCCTCTATAACATGCAACACACTCACTCCCTCTACTCCTCTATAACATGCAACACACTCACTCCCTCTACTCCTCTATAACATGCAACACGCTCACTCCCTCTACTCCTCAATGAGTGTTCCAGCAGTAAATCCCTTCCTCTCTCCACCCCTCTCTGGTTCACGCTCTGTCTGTTCCTCCAAGTGATTTAGCGGTACCCTCCCTCTCTCTCTTCCCCACTCCCCTCTTGTTAGAGGTTCCTAGGGTCAGATCCAGTGAGCAGTGTGTGTGTGTGTGTGTGGTCTTTAGGAGACGAGACGCTCACTTATCTTGATGAAGCCTATTCAGAAGAAAAAAACAGAGATGAAAACAAATTAACTGTGAGGGTAAAAAGCTCTCTAAAGCTCTCTAATTGTGCGACAAATTAAAATCATCCATATACGTTTGGCAGCGCTCGCAATGAGCAGAAGCAATAGAGATCAGAGAGAAATGAGACGGGGAAGACAATTCGAAGGGAAAATGTATACGCTTCATCAAAGCATAAACGGGTAATCCTCCTAAAATCAGCAGGATGTTAATTTAGGAAATCTGTTCCCACAAATAAAAATATAGACATACAGTATGTGATCGTGTCTCAATGGAATCAAGGTATGAAATTATTACTTTATTTAAAAAGAGCGTCTGCTAAATGACTAAAATGTAAATGTAATGTAAAATATATATTTTTGGGCTTACTTTGTCAATTTGCAGTGTACAAATTATTATAATTATGTTGCGGCCCCAGATCATCAGCTCTGACAAAAAATCGGTCCGCGGCTGAATCTAGTTGCCTACCGCTGTCTTAGAAGTTAAGATGATAAGACAGCACACTATCTGGAAAGGTTATTAAACCATCTCCATTGAAGCAGACCATTAAGCCTCTCTCTGTCTATCATGTTTCTCTGCTACTTGAACTTTGAACAAATTAGGTACAAATCAAAAACCCTTCATCCAATTACAGTACCTCAGTAAATGACTCATTCAAAATGATCATGACTGCTGGTATGTTCCATGCACAAAGCCCTCACCATTGTCCCTCACTGGGAGCATAATATGATCTACACAGAATGTCCCAATTCTTTACCCTTCTTCCAAAGTGTGCACTCACACACTTTCTCGCATGGATTTTACAATGGTGTAAACTCCTTCCAGCCAATGTTTACACCAATCCTATGCTTTAAAATCCTTGACAGGGAGTGTGCAAGTGCACACTTCAGGAAAAGGTTGGAGAATAGGAACATAGTCCATGAGACTGTGAATAAGGTGCCCTGTATAGTGAACACTATGACCTGAAAAGGGCCTTACTTTGCACAATGCCAAACTCTCAGATCTACCCGTCTCTCTATTTCAAGGACATGCAAAATATGTCAAAGGAATGTGAGACCATACAATGAATAAAAGCTTTTGAAACATCTACGAATCAATCTGGGGCTCCAAATGGAATGAAGTATTTCAACTTATTTTCTCTCCTCTCCTCTCTCGCTCTTCTTCCATTACTCTAATCCCCTTGACTGGAGAGCAGCGGACCCAGATGCTCAGGGGAGGAAAACATGGGGAGAACTGATTAGAGGAAGAGAGGGGAGGGGGGCAGAGATGATAGAGAATGGGGGATGGAAACAGCTAAGGGTTACAGATATTATGAATAGAGGAAAGGAGGATGGTGTCCAATCAAATCAGCTTCAATATGTCTAGTTCATCAATAAAAACACGATGTGCAATTCATTTAAAATCCATTATTTTAATTATTCAAATATTTT
This sequence comes from Coregonus lavaretus, assembly GCF_964263955.1. Classification (NCBI taxonomy): domain Eukaryota; kingdom Metazoa; phylum Chordata; class Actinopteri; order Salmoniformes; family Salmonidae; genus Coregonus; species Coregonus lavaretus. The sequence goes on from NC_139990.1 coordinate 66,690,777, forward strand.
TTTGTTGTTGGGAAGAATCTGAAAGCAAAGCTAAGATACTGTAATAAACATCTCAAATCTAGACGTGAAAAATAAGGATGATGAACACGCATCATATAGTTCCAAAAATAACCACGCAAAAACAGGACTTATTGGATCCTCACACTTTCACACACAATAGTCTGTGTACAATTCAAACAGCATACAACATGAATAAAACAAAAGTACACGTAATTCTACAGCATAACATGCTACAAAGTACACTACAATCCCATGTATTTGGTCAAAGTGGACTTGTTGAAAAATAAGATGAGAGGAATACCAACCAATCCTTGAAGTGCATTTCATATTTCTACCTAGCAACAAGGACAAAGGGCTTATTTTCTATTCATATTTTGTTGCCCTTGGCCTTGAGTGTTAGTGACCTTAAATAACTAACAAACACCTTTACATCTGTCAACGGCACCCTATTCCCTATGTAGTGCACTACTTTTGACCAGGGCCCATAGGGCACTTTATATGGAATAGGGTGCCATTCCAGCTACACGTAGGTCTCTTTATGTTGCTCCTAACACTAATACACCCCCCTCTATCAAAGCCAGTGGCTTTTCAGGACATGAGTGATAACTGGAGTTTCCACATAGACCCTGAGGTAGTGGAGGTGAGCAATATGACAGACAGTGTGAAGTGAGTTTTAAAAAGCCCTGAAAGAGAGACAGATAGGCGAGTTCTTTTTGTGCAAGGGTAATGATAAGTCTATCTCTGGTAGGGAAACCATTTCATCCAGCTCTCTGGATGGCTTCAGGTAAGGTTAAGGCATTTGTAGCAAAATGTCACGGGCTTGGTGTCATTTACCTAGGGATCTGAAAAGAGCTAGTGTCTATGGCGTCAACGTACACCTCTCCTACCCTTTGGACAGGTACAATACTGTTGTGTGTGTGTGTGTGCACGTTGGCAAATGCAAGTCTCAAGGGACAACAGTGTAGGGCTGATATGGCAGCATCTTCTGTCGATCGTTGATGGCAAAAATCCATGTGGGTTTGACAAAGCTTAAATTACCATTCTCCATCAGCGCCTGTGGCAGAGAGGGAGAGAGAAAGAGAGAGAGGGAGAGAGAGGAAAATATGTCAGGAGGTGGGAATCTGTTTAATAATAAAGGGCTACAGAGACTGAACCCTTTGAGGGCATGAGGGTTTGCCAGCCAATATTTTAAATGGTACAACAAATAGGTCAACAACATATATATTTAAATAGCTCGTGACTTGGCAGAAGCACTTTCCATTGCAAATGAGCTGGTGTGAAATACAGATGTCCCTGTAACAGACCTACATCAAAAGGCAACTAACCACGCACGTCCAATATCAGATCAAACATCAGTGATGCACTAAAAAGGTAGGTAAACAGCTCATCAAAATACTTTCCTAAAACAATCCATGTCCTAGAATCCGTTCTTTTTGGGATATTGTATGCATGAAAAATGTATGCACTCACTAACTGTAAGTCACTGGATAAGAGCGTCTGCTAAATGACTAAAATGTAATATTTAAAATAAAAAATATAAATATTTATCCAGGAAAAATGTACTACTTATTTCACTTCAGATAATCATGTGGGAGCTAGAGTGGCAATGGTATTTAATTCCAAGCCTTTCAATGGGAAAATGTCATTATGCATTTCTCTGTCTCTTTTTTGTGAGCAGACTATGAATGGAGCACTTTACATAGATGACTAGCAGCAGATTTCATTCTATCTTCCTGGAGTCATTACAGTGTCTTTACAAAGAGATGAGAGACCTTTATAAGTGTGTGTGTGTGTGTGTTACACAATCATGTTTGTGCTGTGTGTGAGCTTGCCTGCTTGTGTATCACACTCTCATATGTGTGTGTGTGTGTGTGTGTGTGTGTGTTTAACATCAAGAGGTCTTTCGAGGAAACGAAAAGGGAGGTCACACTCACGTCTTCAAAGGAGTCGTGCCATCCTTCGCTAGTGACGACAAACTGGACCTTCTCACTCATGTAGTCCTCCACCGCCCTGAAGAGAGAGAGAGAGAGGAACAAAGAAAGAGGGAGAGAGATATGGGAGGGGAAGAGAAGAGGAGAGAAAGAGTGAGAGAGAGAAAGCTACCCGTCTCGTCTTTGAGATCCAAACACTGTTTTATAAAGGTACAACGACACACAAGCCCTCATCACACACAAGCCCTCAACGACACACACACACAAGCCCTCAAAGCCCTCAACGACACACAAGCTCAAGGTCATAAACGATATTATAACCGCGATTGATAATAGACAGTACTGTGCAGCCGTCTTCATCGACCTGGCCAAGGCTTTCGACTGTCAACCACCGCATTCTTATTGGCAGACTAAATAGCCTTGGTTTCTCAAATGACTGCCTCGCCTGGTTCACCAACTACTTCTCAGATAGAGTTCAGTGTGTCAAATCGGAGGGCCTGTTGTCTGGACCTATGGCAGTCTCTATGGTGGTGCCACAGGGTTCAATTCTTGGGCCGACACTTTTCTCCGTGTATATCAATGATGTCGCTCTTGCTGCTGGTGACTCTCAGATCCACCTCTACGCAGACGACACCATTTTGTATACATCTGGCCCTTCATTGGACACTGTGTTAACAAACCTCCAAACGAGCTTCAATGCCATACAACAATCCTTCAGTAGCCTCCAACTGCTCTTAAACACTAGTAAAACTAAATGCATGCTTTTCAATCGAACGCTGCTGGCACCCGCCCACCCGACTAGAATCACCACTCTCGACGGGTCTGACCTAGAGTATGTGGACAACTACAAATACCTAGGTGTCTGGTTAGACTGTAAACTCAACTTCCAGACTCACATAAAGAATCTCCAATCCAAAATTTAATCTAGAATCGGCTTCCTATTTCGCAACAAAGCCTCCTTCACTCATGCTGCCAAACATGCCCTCGTAAAACTGACTATCCTACCGATCCTTGACTTCGGCGATGTCATTTACAAAATAGCCTCCAACACTCTACTCAGCAAATTGGATGTAGTCTATCACAGTGCCATCCGTTTTGTCTCCAAAGCCCCATACACTACCCACCACTGTGACCTGTACGCTCTTGTTGGCTGGTCCTCACTACATGTTCGTCGTCAAACCCACTGGCTCCAGGCCATCTATAAATCACTGCTAGGCAAATCCCCGCCTTATCTTAGCTCATTGGTCACCATAGCAGCACCCACCCGTAGTCTGCGCTCCAGCAGGTATATCTCACTGGTCATTCCCAAAGCCAACACCTCCTTTGGCCGCCATTCCTTCCAGTTCTCTGCTGCCAATGACTGGAACGAATTGCAAAAATCTCTGAAGCTGGAGACTCTTATCTCCCTCACTAACTTTAAGCATCAGTTGTCAGAGCACCTTACCGATCATTGCACCTGTACACAGCCCATCTGAAATTAGCCCACCCAACTACCTCATCCCTATATTGTTATTTATTTTGCTCTTTTGCACCCCAGTATCTCTATTTGCACATCTAGCATTCCAGTGTTAATACTATTGTAATTATTCTGCACTATAGCCTATTTATTGCCTTACCTCCATAACTTGCTACATTTGCACACACTGTATATATATTTTCTGTTGTATTTTTGACTTTATGTTTTTTTTACCCCATATGTAACTCTGTGTTGTTTTTATTGCACTGCTTTGCTTTATCTTGGCCAGGTCGCAGTTGTAAATGAGAACCTGTTCTCAACTGGTTTACCTGGTTAAATAAAGGTGAAATAAAATAAAAATACATCCGCTGATCACTTGTATTAACTCAAAAAGTACTAGTAAAGTACTACTGTAATAGGACAAATCTGCCCTACTCTCATTCTGTAGTCAGTCTCTCTTTCGTCTCCTTACCCATTGAAGGCCATGATGTACCGCAGGAGTAGGCGTCTGTCATTGTTGGGGAACTTGCCGTAGAGGAAGAATCGCTTTCCAGTTAGGAAATCTAAAGGGTAGTAAAAAAAATATATAAATCAGCATGAGAGCAAGACCCCCTGCATAGCATTACAGTAATCATTGTTCATCACTGATGGGAAAAATATAGGAAATTGTGTGCAATTTGACAACTTAATGTTTGTGAGCGTCGTGAAAAACCAGTGTGGATGACAGAAAAGTACTTTAGTAATTTAGAATAACATGACCAATGAGCAAGAACAAACAAACTGACAGACACAGCTAGCCAGCACAGACTATACAGACTGCACAGAGAGAGGCAGACAAGGTCAGACAGACCTGGTAGCTCAGGGATGGGCTTGTTCTCCTCGGCCTCAGCATCTGTGTTCTCGTCCGTCGATCCCCCGAAAGGGTCCTCCTCCTTCACTTCCCTTCTCTCCTTCTCTCCTTTCTTCTGCCGACTCGCGCTCTCCACCCTGCCGACGAGAGAGAAAAGTTGTTTATGAAAGGGGGGTTATGAAACTATTGACTGATGCTCTGCTGGTGTCCTTGAATGAAGAGACACCACATCTGTTCATTCTGTTGTGATGCCGCACAACAAATACAACTGACAGAACCAGACATTTCTGCCCACATACAAAACAAACACCCACGCTTTCTTCAGATTACTGAAAGAGCTCGAGGGAAATGTTTGACGCAAGACCATTTCAGTATGGTGGAGTTTTAGACTTGTATAGACAAAAATCCTTTCCACCAACAAGCTCAGCAATTATTTTACATTCACGACGACGCAATCCGACAGCTAATGAATCAAAATGAGAACAATCTCTCTTCAACCTACCCACGCCCACCTTAAAGAGAGGGGTAAATTATACATATGTGTAATTATAACCATGATGAGCAACAAGAGGATCAAGGTAGCACGGTCCCAGATCTTTGTGCTGTCTTGCCAACTCCTATGGTCATTGGGCAACTCCTATTGTCATTGGGCAACTCCGATAGCACAGAGATCTGAGACCACGCTAGGGCAGAGGCACTGTCAACCCAGAGGTCCTGTAGTAGGACATGGCTTCAACCCCCGCTACAGTCAAATATGAATAATATCCATTCATGTTCATTGATGTTGTTAGTTACCTTTTCAGCTCGTCCTCCGTGTCCATGCCAGACTCATCTTCTGTGGGAGATAGGAGAGGAGAAGAATAACACATTATTACATCAGAAGAACATAACCTTCATCAGAAGCATACCATCTTATTAACCTACATCAGGTCATAACTTAGTCTATACTATGCTGTAGAAACTTAAGTGCTTCACCCATACCTCTCTAAGCTTTGCTCTTCCAAAATAAATAGGCCATGTACTTAGGCCCTTGTTAAAGGCTAAGTTCCTTAAAATTGTTAATATGTATTTTCCAATCAGTGCAGATGAAGACAAGGAAAATAAGCTACTTCTAGACTATTGAGATGCACCCAGTCGCGATTCATTCTTCTTCCCCCTTTCCTGTTTTTTGGTATGTGATGCGTTAGTAAAGACGTGCTCGTCTCACTAATGCGCCCGGACCACTTACTCCTGGCCTCGCATTACCATAGAAATTAGAATCATGCACAAGTCTCTCGGCAGCGATTGCTCTACGCAAGTGTTTCTTTCCGTCCTTTCACTCCCCTTGTCCTCTCAACATGCATCCCTCTCTACCTGTCCTTTTAATGGCGGTGTTGTCAATCCGTCCATCCCAATAAAGCAGTCTTTTCCCAACTTCTCTCCTCCTTCCTTCGCTCCCTCTGTCCATTTCACCCTCTTTCATTTCCATCCTCTTCAGTCTTAGTGGTGTTAGTCCCACTCTCTTCCTCGGCTAGCTACTTGAGCAAATGTATTAAGCCCATCGAGCGATTTAATTCACTACATGGTTGTAGAAAAACATTTATGGCAATAAAGTAAATGGAAATAATGGCTCTTGCAGGAAAAGATGATGAAACAAGTCTCTGGAAAGGAGTATGGCCAGAGAGTATGTTCCTTTCTCCTCCCTTTCCAACACTGTGTCAGGGTCCTTTCATTCTGACACGTGTGATTCAGCTGCTATCAAAAGTATGTAGTTGTCTGTTGTGAGCTGAAAACACCATTAGCTCATGAGAAAACTGGCAGCAATGATTTATGCAGATTTATAAATAAGTGGTGAGAATAATGTCCGCTACGCAAATGAGTATCTGTTCTGTTGTTCGTTTAAAAAGGAGTGCGAGCGGTTTGCTGATGTCAAAGTTGTGAACAGAGTGCCCCATGGTGGCAGTGGGGTTATGGTATGGGCAGGCATAAGCTACGGACAACGAGGCAATTTTAATGCTAAAAAATACCATGACAAGATCCTTTGGCCCATTTTTTATTAGGTATCTGTGACCAACAGATGCATTTCTGTATTCCCAGTCGTGAAATCCATAGATTAGGGCCTAATTAATTTATTTCAATTGATTGAGTTCCTCACATGAACTGTGTAACTCAGTAAAATCAATGAAATTATTGCATGTTGTGTTTATATTTCTGTTCAGTATAGAACTGTAGTTGCTTTGAAAACTACATGTTTCCCGCATTAGCATTTTGAGCAACGGTCATATGCTTGTGCTTCTCCGTGCGCACAGCGGGGAGTGAGAGACAGCAGTCGACAGTGAAACAGGGACAGGCAGATACTTTTATAACAGGAATCAACATAATGCATAGGCTATTACCATTCCCCAAATAATAGTTTTAGAACAATCTACAGGAACGTTGTGTAGCAAAATCCCGCTAATTTCAGTTTATCGTAGGTGTGTATAATGCAAACCTGGTTCATCTGCGTCTGTGGAGCCACCATACAGATCATCCTCCTCTTCCTTGATGGGGGCCTTTCTGGGAGTGGGTTGCCGTTCTTCTTCTCTCCTCTTTTGTGGAGTCTGCCAACGAGGGAGAGGGCAGTACAGGGGAGGGAATAGAACAAATACAATTATGTAAATCAGAATAATTATTTGAAGCAGATGTATTTTTTCTTAGGCAATAATGTCATGTCATGTCATGTCCTACTGCTAGGTCATGGAACGGTTTAAGAGGACCTCACCCTCCTCTCTTTTTCCTCCTCCCCCTCTTCATCCTCCTCTACGTCGCTCCCCTCCGAGCTGGACTCCGCTCCGTCCATCAGGTACCTGGCAGGAAGAGAGGGACGCGGGGAAGAAGGATCGTTTTAAATAGAGAAATACAAAAAAGGGGTGAGGGGAAAAGAAGCAACAACATAAGTGGTGAAAACTTCTGAATGGATAAACAAAAAGATTCCCAGCAAAGGGACGATCACGCTGGCTGGAATTCTGCGCAAAGGTTAAAATGTTGGAAGAACACAACATCTGAAGGGTGCAAAAAAGTACTTCATGTTCCAGACAGAAACATAAAGGCTAGCCAGACACAGAACAGTAACAGACTGCACACACAGAACAGTCACACACATACACAGATAAGTCACTCTCACACACACACACTACCAGAATGCAGCACCATGGACAGCACAGTCAATGCATACACATACTTCCCTCTTTCCGTTAAGTGGATTTGTTTGACACTGAGGTGGTTCTGTCCCCTACAATTATGTATTTGCAGTATGTAAAACTGAACTGGGTGATCTGGACAAAAATAAATGAACTGATGCAATACCGACAAATAGATCGATAAGTTTATAACATTAATGTGCACTACAGTTGGTAAATATTATTCTTTAAACTACTACTACTAGTTTGATTATTGTAGCCATCACTTGTCCCATTAACAATCACCCATATTAACACAATTACTTCATTTCAAACTTCACATTTCTCTGGTATAGGCTACTTATCGTAATGAACAATATCAGCAAAAGGCCTGCGATAAGTGATCGCTATGGTCGGTGTCGATCATTTTCGGTTTATCGTCCCAGCTCTAATGGAAATATATATTTTATACACTGCTGTAAATAGAATTGTACATGTTGTTTTGTAAATGTTAAAGTGCTACTACATAAACAGGGTGGAAACAAACATTTATGCACTTCCTTGAATTTGATGGGCTGTGTTCCGTGAGGAATTCAAAGGCGGTCTAACTAAGTAAGTATATGGATTTGACATTGCATTATTTACTGGGCCTATATCTATTCTCAAACTCTACCTCTGTACCATGAATATAACATGACATATTGTCTACTGCAGTATCAAAGTCATGTACTGACAAGACAAATGCCTTTTTGGAGTGGAATGAGGCCATTCACAGAAGTAAATAGGTTTTGCGACACCTATCAAAGGGGTGCCAGTGTGTCACTGCCTCCGAGCCACCCCACAAAGAAGGACTGAGAGGGTCCCATGATGGGCGAGGATGGCAGTGCCCTTAAGGGAAAGTCATTAACCTGGTCCACTGAGGCAGGACTAAACCTCTAATGTGTACTATGAAAAATGTAAGTGGCTTCAAGCGCATTAGATTAGGCCGTCCGTGAAGTGAATACATGACAGAATAAAACAATACGTCTGGATGAGGGGAGCGAGGGGCGGCCGGGGCGGCGGAGGACCAGCATGTGGCACCCAGATGAGATGGAGCCTTGACAGCGGCGGTGCTAACCCTCTCACACACCACTTCATTCTCAATCAAAGATGCATTACCTTTTCCACACACACCCTCCAGCCCCTCAAGTTACCAAGACGACCGCTAAGATGAAATACGACTATCAAGGGTTATAACTACTCATAATGTTACTGCTCTATTCTGTGCTTCGATTCCTCATATCCTACAGCACTGTTTAGATTGGAAAATGAAAAAGTAGAGGGTTTCCTAATGTAGCGTAGTGGGTGCACGCGCACACACACACACACACACACACTTAGCTTACAGAGACGGGGTCTGAGACTCACTCATCTTCTCAATCCTCTTATGACACTTCACTTCATATGCAGTATGGCGAATTACCTAAATAAATATCTTGAATTGAGTTAAGGAATGGAATCCGTAACGCTTTACCAGAGGGTAGGCCCTAAAGGAAAACGTATCCTCCCTCTATGGAGAGCAGTATGCAAGAGTGATTTGTTTCCCTCTGCATTCAGAGGTCCCCAGAAGGCTAAGTATTTAATCTGAATTGTGTGGGAAAATAATATTAGTCTCGACTTCAGGGCCAAAAAAGAATGAAAGCAGATAAAAACATGTACTGTATGACCATGAGAACTATTTGTAAGTCGCTCTGGATAAGAGCGTCTGCTAAATGACGTAAATGTAAAATGTAATTAAAATGTTAATGTGACTTTTAGATTAATTACTTCTACAATAAATCAGGTTGATCAATATGTCTGATTGTTGATTCAGATAATTTACGAGCCGAGGGCAGACTAAATGTAAAATAATAAAAGTAGCAAATATATAGTGGATCATCCTCACACTGGACTAACATTGTGATGTTGAATAGCTAGCCACTGTATTCACTAGGCTATACTGTATTCAAATTCACCTTTATTGGTGACATAACCATGACGACAGCACTGTGACTTGTTCATGGTCAATACGATTATAATTGCTCCAATCATTTGCAATTATGCACAATCTGAGGGGAGGAATAAAGTCGTATTGTATCAGTTAAATTTGTCCTCTCATAAGAAAATCCCAATTATGAAAAAGTCAAGGGCTTTGCTGGAGGAAAATGGTTGTGTGTACAACACTAGTTCGTCATCACGAGTTGTTATCTAAGGTAATAATGGCTTTAAAATAAATTAAGTGCAATTTGGGGTCTGTGATTGCTAAAAGGGAATCTAAAACATTTCCTTGAGGCACTTCAGATGTTACCGACGGACGGACCCTTCAATAATCTACACTAATGCAAAGTTTGCTTACTCATTTATTCCCCATTCATTCCATTGTGTTGCCGGTTTATCTTGATGCCACTTGAGGGAAGCGTGCCAGCGTGTGCCCCTCCCCTCCTCTTCCCCTCCTTTCATTTTGAAGTGTTCTTGTAAGGACAAAAGGCCCAAAACATTTAGATGCATAGCAGTGTTCTTCTGGTTTGAGTTGGGCTGTGTGTTTGTGTATGAACGTGTGACGACTGTGTCTCTGTGTTTATGTGTGCGTGTCTCTACGTCTCTGTACGCGCACGTGTGTGTGTAGGTGTGCGTGCATGATTGTGTGTGCATCAGCAGTAGTCTTCTTCAAAGGAAGTGGACCCTTCAATTACCCATAGCAGATGCAGCTTTTAAATAAGGAATAAATCATTAGAGCTCCGCACTCGAAACAAGAGCTTGCACAATAGAGACGGGCTGGCTTGGATGGATGCATGAGGAACGAGGGATGAGAGAGGGAGGATAGACAAATGGAAGGAGAGGGGGATTCTCTATACAAAAAGGAGAGTGGTTGAGGGAGATGGAGAGCAGTCTACAGCAGAGGGGGTCAGTAAACACAGTCAAATGATGGTGGTAGTGTGTGTGTGTGCGCATCCCAATGTAGAATTATGATGCTAACGCAGAGAAAACTATACACAATTAGCGTGTTAATAGCTCAACAGCGTGCATTTGAATTATTTCCTAACACCCTCTTACAATACTACTTGATCACTTCGCACACCCCTTTCAAATTAGATGAGCGGATATTCATTTGTTTCTGAGGGCCAATTACAGAGACATGATGTCAATACTGTAAGAGTAAAGAAAGTGAGCATAGCCCCTTTTATTCTCTGTACCCAACGCACTAGAAGACCAGTTCTTAAAGCCTTTAGCCTTATCCTACTCCTCCTCTGTTCCTCTGGTGATGTAGAGGTTAACCCAGGCCCTGTAGCCCCCAGTATCACTCCTACTCCCCAGGCGCTATCATTTGTTGACTTCTGTAACCATAAAAGCCTTGGTTTCTTGCATATTAACATCAGAAGCCTCCTCCCTAAGTTTGAGTTATTCACTGCGTTAGCACACTCCGCCAACCCTGCTGTTCTAGCAGTGTCTGAATCCTGGCTTAGGAAGGCCACCAAAAACTCTGAAATTTCCATCCCCAACTACAACAATTTCAGTCTAGATAGAACTGCCAAAGGGGGTGGAGTTGCAATCTACTGTAGAGATAGCCTGCAGAGCTCTATCATACTATCCAGGTCTGTGCCCAAACAGTTTGAGCTTCTACTTCTAAAAATCCACCTTTCCAGAAATAAGTCTCTCACTGTTGCAGCTTGCTACAGACCCCCCTCAGCCCCAATCTGTGTCCTGGACACCATATGTGAATTGATTGCCCCCCATCTATCCTCATGAGATCGTACTGCTTGGTGACCTAAACTGGGATATGCTTAACACCCCGGCCGTCCTACAATCTAAACTAGATGCCCTCAATCACACACAAATTATCAAGGAACCTACCAGGTACAACTGTAAATCCGTAAATATGGGCACCCTCATAGATATCCTGACTAATTTACCCTCTAAATACACCTCCGCTGTCTTCAACCAGGATCTCAGCAATCACTGCCTCATTGCCTGCGTCCGTAATGGGTCCGCGGTCAAACGACCACCCCTCATCACTGTCAAACGCTCCCTAAAACACTTCAGCGAGCAGGCCTTTCTAATTGACCTGGCCCGGTATCCTGGATGGATATTGACCTCATTCCGTCAGTAGAGGATGCCCGGTTGTTCTTTAAAAGTGCTTTCCTCTCCATCTTAAATAAGCATGCCCCATTCCAAAAATTCAGAACTAAGAACAGATATAGCCCCTGGTTCACCCCAGACTTGACTGCCCTTGACCAGCACAAAAACATCCTGTGGTGTACTGTATTAGCATCGAACAGCCCCCGCGATATGCAACTTTTCAGGGAAGTCAGGAACAAATATACACAATCAGTTAGGAAAGCAAAGGCTAGCTTTTTCAAACAGAAATTTGCATCCTGTAGCACTAACTCCCAAAGGTTTTGGGACACTGTAAAGTCCATGGAGAATAAGAGCACCTCCTCCCAGCTGCCCACTGCACTGAGGCTAGGAAACACTGTCACCACCGATACATCTACGATAATCGAGAATTTCAACAAGCATTTTGCTACGGCTGGCCATGCTTTCCACCTGGCTACCCCTACCCCGGCCACCAGCTCTGCACCCTCCGCTGCAACTTGCCCATGCCCCCCCCGCTTCTCCTTCACCCAAATTCAGATAGCTGATGTTCTGAAAGAGCTGCAAAATCTGGACCCCTACAAATCAGCTGGGCTAGACAATCTGGACCCTTTCTTTCTAAAATTGGAAATCTGCCGCGGTCATCCCCCTCTTCAAAGGGGGTGACACTCTAGATCCAAACTGTTACAGACCTATATCCATCCTGCCCTGCCTTTCGAAAGTATTTGAAAGCCAAGTTAACAAACAGATCACTGACCATTTCGAATCCCACCATACCTTCTCCGCTACGCAATCTGGTTTCCGAGCTGGTCATGGGTGCACCTCAGCCACGCTCAAGGTCCTAAACGATATTATAACCGCGATCAATAAAAGACAGTACTGTGCAGCCGTCTTCATCGACCTGGCCAAGGCTTTTGACTCTGTCAATCACCGCATTCTTATTGGCAGACTAAATTGCCTTGGTTTCTCAAATGACTGCCTCGCCTGGTTCACCAACTACTTCTCAGATAGAGTTCAATGTGTCAAATCAGAGGGCCTGTTGTCTGGACCTCTGGCAGTGTCTATGGGGGTGCCACAGGGTTCAATTCTCGGGCCGACTCTATTCTCTGTGTATATCAATGATGTTGCTCTTGCTGCCGGTGACTCTCAGATCCACCTCTATGCAGACGACACCATTTTGTATACATCTGGCCCTTCGTTGGACACTGTGTTAACAAACCTCCAAACGAGCTTCAACACTCATTCCGTAGCCTCCAACTGCTCTTAAACGCTAGTAAAACTAAATGCATGCTCTTCAATCGAACGCTGCTTGCACCCGCCTGCCCGACTAAAATCACTACTCTCGGCGGGTCTGACTTAGAATATGTGGACAACTACAAATACCTAGGTGTCTGGTTAGACCGTAAACTCTCCTTCCAGACTCACATTAAGCATCTCCAATCCAAAGTTAAATCTAGAATTGGCTTCCTATTTCGCATCAAAGCCTCCTTCACTCATGCTGCCAAACATGCACTCGTAAAACTGACTATCCTACCAATCCTTGACTTCGGCGATGTCATTTAACAAAATTGCCAACAACACTCTACTCAGCAAATTGGATGTAGTCTAGCACAGTGCCATCCATTTTGTCACCAAAGCCCCATATACTACCCACCATTGTGACCTGTACGCTCTCGATGGCTGGCCCTCACTACATATTCGTCGCCAATCCCACTGGCTCCAGGTCATCTATAAATCTCTGCTAGGCAAATCCCCGCCTTATCTTAGCTCATTGGTCACCATAGCAACACCCACCCGTAGAATGCGCTCCAGCAGGTATATCTCACTGGTCATCCCCAAAGCCAACACCTCCTTTGGCCGCCATTCCTTCCAGTTCTCTGCTGCTAATGACTGGAACGAACTGCAAAAATCTCTGAAGCTGGAGACTCTTATCTCCCTCACTAACTTTAAGCATCAGTTCTCAGAGCAGCTTACCGATCACTGCACCTGTACACAGCCCATCTGAAATTAGCCCACCCAACTACCTCATCCCCATATTGTTATTTATTTTGCTCTTTTGCACCCCAGTATCTCTATTTGCAAATCATCTTCTCACATCTATCACTCCAGTGTTAATATAAAACTTTAATTATTTTGCACTATGGCCTATTTATTACCTTACCTCCATAACTAACTACATTTGCACACATTGTATATAGTTTTTCTATTGTGTTATTGACTATATGTTTTGTTTATCCCATGTGTAACTCTGTGTTGTTGTTTTTATCGCACTGCTTTGCTTTATCTTGGCCAGGTTGCAGTTGTAAATGAGAACCTGTTCTCAACTGGCCTACCTGGTTAAATAAAGGTTAAATAAAATAAAAAAGTACAGGAGTAGGGAACAGTGTAGAAAGACAGTGGTGGGGGTGACTGATGCTGGCAGCATTCACTGTGACCTGACCTAGCCTAGTACAGTGGCTTGCGAAAGTATTCACCCCCTTTGGCATTTTTCCTATTTTGTTGCCTTACAAGCTGGAATTAAATTTGATTTTGTTGGGGGGTTTGTATCATTTCATTTACACAACATGCCTACCACTTTGAAGATGCAAAATATTTTTTTATTGTGAAACAAACAAGAAATAAGACAAAAAAACTGAAAACTTGAGCATGCATAACTATTTACCCCACCCCAAAGTCAATACTTTGTAGAGCCACCTTTTGCAGCAATTACAGCTGCAAGTCTCTTGGGGTATGTCTCTATAAACTTGGCACATCTAGCCACAGGGATTTATGCCCATTCTTCAAGGCAAAACTGTTCCAGCTCCTTCAAGTTGGATGGGTTCCGCTGGTGTACAGCAATCTTTAAGTCATACCACAGATTCTCAATTGGATTGAGGTCTGGGCTTTGACTAGGCCATTCCAAGACATTTAAATGTTTCCCCTTAAACCACTTGAGTGTTGCTTTAGCAGTATGCTTAGGGTCATTGTCCTGCTGGAAGGTGAACCTCCGTCCCAGTCTCAAATCTCTGGAAGGCTGAAACAGGTTTCCCTCAAGAATTTCCCTGTATTTAGCGCCATCCATCATTCCGATGAAAAACATTCCCACAGCATAATGCTGCCACCACCATGCTTCACTGGATGGATGGTGTTCTCAGGGTGATGAGAGGTGTTGGGTTTGCACCAGACAGCGCTTTCCTTGATGGCCAAAAAGCTCAATTTTAGTCTCATCTGAACAGAGTACCTTCTTCCATATGTTTGGGGAGTCTTCCACATGCCTTTTGGTGAACACCAAACGTGTTTGCTTATTTTTTTCTTTAAGCAATGGCTTTTTTCTGGCCACTCTTCCGTAAAAGCCTAGCTCTGTGGAGTGTATGGCTTAAAGTGGCCTATGGACAGATACTCCAATCTCCGCTGTGGAGCTTAGCAGCTCCTTCAGGGCTTTGTTGCCTCTCTGAGTAATGCCCTACTTGCCTGGTCTGTGAATTGCGGCCCGGTCTTGGCAGGTTTGTTGTGGTGTCATTTTTAATAATGGATTTAATGGTGCTCCGTGGGATGTTCAAAGTTTCGGATATTTTTCTATAACCAAACCCTGATCTGTACTTCTCCACAACTTTGTCCCTGACCTGTTTGGAGAGCTCCTTGGCGGCAGGTAGCTTAGTGGTTAAGAGCGTTGTGCCAGTAACCGAAAGGTCGCTGGTTCTAATCCCCGAGCCGACTAGGTGAAAAATCTGTCGATGTGCCCTTGAGCAAGGCACTTAACCCTAATTGCTCCTGTAAGTCGCTCTGGATAAGAGCGTCTGCTAAATGACTAATTATTTTTATTTATTTATTATTTTCTTGGTGCCACTTGCTTGGTGGTGCTGCAGACTCTGGGGCCATTCAGAACAGGTGTATATATACACTGAGATCATGTGACACTTATATTGCACACAGGTGGACTATATTTAACTAATTATGTGACTTCTGAAGGTAATTGTTTGCACCAGATCTTATTTAGGGGCTTCATAGCAAAGGGGGTGAATACATATGCGCACGCACCACTTTTCCGTTATTTATTTTTTAGAATTTTTTGAAACAAGTTATTTTTTTCATTCCACTTCACCAATTTGGACTATTTTGTGTATGTCCATTACATAAATTAAAATAAAAATCAATTTAAATTACAGGTTGTAATGCAACAAAATAGGAAAAACGCCAAGGGGGATGAATACTTTTGCAAGGCAGTCTAAGTACCAGACCTGGGTACAAATACATTTTACACTGAACAAAAATATAAAACGCAACATGTAAAGTGTTGGTCCCATGTTTCATGAGCTGAAATAAAAGATCCCCAAAAATGTTTACATCTGTTAGTGAGCATTTCTCCTTTGCCAAGATAATTAAAATGCATGATCATTACACAGGTGCACCTTGTGCTGGGGACAATAAAAGGCCACTAAAATGTGCAGTTTTGTCACACAACCACGCCAGCGCAGGACATCCACATCTGGCTTCTTCACCTGCGAGATCGTCTGATGGGGGTGCTGAGGAGTATTTATGCCTGTAATTAAGCCCTTTTTGGGGGAAAAACTCATTCTGATTGGCTGGGCCTGGCTCCCAAGTGGGTCAGCCTATGCCCTCCCAGGAACACCCATGGCTGCACCCCTGCCCAGTCGTCAAATCCTAATGAGTTTATCTCAATTGACTGATTTCTTTATATGAACTGGAACTCAGTAAAATCTTTGAAATTGTTGCATTTATATTTTTGTTCAGTATAAGTATTTGAAAATACACTTTTATGTGTATTTGAGTAGTTTGAAATACACAGCCCAAAACAACTACTTTAAATATAAGTAGTTGTAAATGCATGTCAATACTTTCCAAATATATTTACAAATACATTCCAATATTCAACTTGTATTTTCAAATAATGTTTGACTAAATACTTTGTTCGAAATGTATTTGAAATGAGGTCTTATTGAAATACAAATAGTATTTGAACCCAGGTCTGGTAACTACCCGTGGAAGCAGTGAACACCTTATGTGAAATATATTTTCACCTTGAAGAGAGGTGTGGTAAGAAACCCTCAAATAACCTTTTCTTATTATCTGAGGCCTTGCTTTGACTAACTCGAGATCCAGCGATGTATTCTTCAATACATTGTTCCAGCTTGTTATGACAAGAATCATTGGTAGAAGTTAGAGATTGAATACATCACAGCAGGCTTCAACTATTCAAGGTAACACTCTTCAGTGAGCTGCATAGGTACAGGTAAAGCCTTGGCAATAGGTGCTTAGAAACACCATTAACTGCCAACTTCACTTAATATGCTGAATTCAAAGACGGTTATAATGGCTGCTTTCTGATAGAGAATGGGTGGCACAGAGTCAGAGAACCCATTTAGTAGAAGCACACTTTTCAACAAGTCTGTCTATCTTCTCTTTCAGTTTTTATACCATCCTCCCCGCTCTCTCTCTGCCTCCCTCCCTCCGTCTCTCCCTCCCTCCCCTTACCGTTTGAAGGAGATCTTCTGCTTCCTCTTGTGGCAGTCTAGCACCCACTCCTTCCGGACGATGATGCCCCCTGCTGACTTCACCTGGCTGTACTTGGGGGTGTTGGAGAAGGCACAGCTGGATGAAGATAAACACTTGGTTAGCACGGTTGTGTCCCAAATGGCACCCTATTCCCAATGTCGTGCACTATTTTCGACCAGGGTCCAAAGGGACCGTGGCTACATCCCAAATGGCACCCAATTCCCTGTATAGTGTAGTGCAATAAATAGAGTGCCATATGGGATGCAGGCACTGGAGGGAAGCCAGGGACACTCCACTGCTACTATGGCAGAGCATGAGGGCGATATGGGTCACATGTTCTGCTTTGCTTTCCATGCTGTTATTGTGATACTCTTGTAGTTACACTAGTCTTGGTTGTATAGGAGATGGAGAATATACTTTATAATATTACTCCTACAAATATTACTACCACTACTAATATACCAGCCCCATTGTTGGTTGTATTCCACACCATTCTTGTTGACCTGTTTCCAATGCAATATGTTCTTACCTCACTCTATTCCCATTTTCATGCATCTTTAATTTACCACTATGAATTCAGATTACAATGGGGACCCAACTAAAGAGTACTTAAACTACCACCTCCCAGTCCCAGCACCATTTATCTCCATCTCCTCCACTCACATGAGGTGTGTGGCGTCGGGGGTCCAGTCGGAGCGGTACTTGGCCCCCATGGCCAAGGCCTTGTCCCTCAGGTCCCCCCGGAAGGGGTTCTGGAAGCCGCTCAGAACAAACACCACCCCCTCCATGATCTTGTTGAGGGAGACGGGGGCCTCGGAGGAGCTGGACTGGGCTTTGGAGGGCTTGGGTCTGGTCTTGGCTTCTGGCTTGGACAGGCTCTCCTTCTTCTTGATGTCTGGGGTTTTCTGGGCAGGGGAGGCTGGGGTGAGAAGAATAACAGAGGTGAGGAGAGAGGTAAATCGAATATATCAGGGTATTTGCATCGATTTATTAAATGTACTTTATTCACACAAGCATAGGTGAAAAAGGTGTAGAGTGAGTGAGTGGCTGGCTGGCTGACTGTGACGATTGTCTTGTAGGGTGTCTTTACCTTTGGCAGTGCTGGGGCTGGGAGTAGTGGCTGTGCTGGATTTGGCCTTGGGTTTGGGGGTGGTAGTGCCCCGTTCAGGGGAGCCCATGGGGATGGGTTTCTTTGAGGGGGGCGGAGTGGGGGCAGACTGGCGCTCTTTACTGAACTCAAACTTCCTCTTCACTGGTGCCTAGGAGAAAGGAGAGGATGGATAAAGTGATTTGTCCTTATGGTAAAACCATGAGAGAAATGTACACTCAAAGAGCAAAGCAGTTGAGAACACTCACTTTTCAATTAAGAAAAGAAACAACTTAGAAAAAAAACTGCTTATCATGTCTATAAGTGGGATAACCGACAAAAATTAGCAGAGAAAATAAACAAGCAAACCTAATTATGCTTACACTTATGTGAACACATTTATAAGTGAGTAACATCGCCTCTTGCTTGAAAGAATGATCCATCTCTGAGCCTCTAGAAAAATGTACCAGAAGCAAAACATATGTCTCCATACTGTGTCATCTCTTTTCACTATTCATGATTTACAATGTTTAAATTAAATCTATACTACATTAGCTATGAGGGGGCAGTCTACCAAACACAGCTGCAGGGAAGAAAAAAACAATCACCTTGTACCTCTTTTTAAAGAAATCAATATTGTGTCCGCCTCTCAAATGGCACCCTATTCCCTATATAGTGCACTACTTTTGACCAAGACCCATAGGGCGCTTGTGACAACTACTGCACTATATAGGAATAGAATAAGGTGCCATTTGGGACATAACTAGTATCATAGCCTGGAGATTCAGGTCAGTTCGCACTAGCCTGGAAGGACTTAATGAATGATTCACCATCAGTTCTGGTCATAGAGAAGCCAATGATGCAACCCTATGGACTCTGATCAAAAGTATTGCACTATATAGGGATTACGGTGCCATTTGGGACACACACCAAGCCTTGGTCCTTACCTGTGGTGGGGGAGAGTTGGAGGACGGTGGGGCTGTTGAGTGACCAGACCCAGACCCAGACTGCAGGGCGGCAGCTGCATAGCTGAGCTTCTCAGTCTGTGGTGAAACTGTGGGGGGAGAAGAGGTGACGGAGATTGTGAGAGAAGAAGTCGGGAAATATTGTTTCACATTTCTCACCCCACCAGCAGACCTTATGGTGCTAATCGCTCACTCACGCCACATCAATAAGCGCTAATAAACCTGCAATCTGTAATGAGTTGTTCCTAGGCCTTTCGGTTGAGTACAGTAGCAGGCTTACTCTTCAGCGCTGGGCTGGGTTTGGAGGTGCTCTCTCTGTTGAAGAAGAGGCTGCCTGGCTGTAGACTGGGGCCAGCCAAGGGGGACTCATCCTTCATCCGAAACTGGCCCAGCTTGGTCAACTTCTGTCAGGGGGCAAGAGAGACGTTAGTGTTGGGAGAGAGTGAGTCTGACCAGTGAGTCATGTTAGGAAAGCACAGGACAGTGCACATAAATATAATTTTTTATGGTATGAATTCAAGTTCGTTCACTCAAATCAAAGACATTTTTGCAAAAAAGTTGTCTACTCTCTAGATGAGTCCACAGCCTATCCCATCTGTTGTGTGGATCCAGTTATATGCCTAAATCCCAAATTAAATGGGAATGACAAGCACCCTCTAATGAAGAAATAAAACAGTGCCCATTCATTTGGGGTTGAAGCATATTACTGGATCTGCGCAACAGATGGTGGCATATGGATTTACAGTGCATTCAGAAAGTATTCAGACCCCTTGACTTTTTTCATGTTTTGTTACATTACACCCTTATTCTAAAATTGATTAAATTGTTTATTTTCCTCATCAATCTACACACAATACCCCATAATAACAAAGCAAAAATAGGTTTTCAGATATTTTTGCAAATGTATTAAAAATTAAAAACGGAAATATCACGTTTAGACCCTTTACGCAGTACTTTTTGAAGCACCTTTAGCAGCAATTACAGCCTCAAATCTTCTTGGGTATGACGCTACAAGCTTGGCACACCTGTATTTGGGGAGGTTCTCCCATTCTTCTCTGCAGTTCCTCTCAAGCTCTGTCAGGTTGGATGGGGAGCGTCGCTGCACAGCTATTTTTAGGTCTCTCCAGAGATGTTCGATCGGGTTCAAGTCCGGGTTCTGGCTGGGCCACTCAAGGACATTCAGAGACTTGTCCTGAAGCCACTCCTGCGTTGTCTTGGCTGTGTACTTAGGGTTGTTGTTCTGTTGGAAGCTAAACCTTCGCCCCAGTCTGAAGTCCTGAGCGCTCTAGAGCATGTTTTCATCAAGGATCTCTGTACTTTGCTCCATTCATCTGTCCCTCGATCCTGACTAGTCTCCCAGTCCCTGCCACTGAAAAACATCCCCAGAGCATGATGCTGCCACCACCATGCTTCACCGTAGGGATGGTGCCAGGTTTAATCCAGACGTGATGCTTGGCATTCAGGCCGAATAGTTCAATCTTGGTTTCATCAGACCAGAGAATCTTGTTTCTCATGGTCTCAGAGTCCTTTAGGTGCCTTTTGGCAAACTCCAAGCGGGCTGTCATGTGCCTTTTACTGAGGAGTGGCTTCCGTCTGGCCACTCTACCATAAAGGCCTGATTGGTGGAGTGCTGCAGAGATGGTTGTCCTTCTGGAAGGTTCACCCATCTCCACAGAGGATCTCTGGAGATCTGTCAGAGTGACCATCGGGTTCTTGGCCACCTCTCTGACCAAGGACCTTCTCCCCCGATTGCTCAGTTTGGCCGGATGGCCAGCTCTAGGAAGAGTCTTGGTGGTTCCAAACTTATTCCATTTAAGAGTGATGGAGGCCACTGTGTTTTGGGGGATGTTCAATACTGCAGAAATGTTTTGGTACCCTTCCTCAGATCTGTGCCTCGACACAATCCTGTCTACGGACAATTCCTTAAACCTCATGGCTTGATTTTTGACCTTATATAGACAGGTGTGCGCCTTTCCAAATCATGTCTAATCAATTGAATTTACCACAAGTGGACTCCACTCAAGTTGTAGAAACATCTCAAGGATGATCAATGGAAACAGGATGTACCTGAGCTCAATTTCGAGTCTCATAGCAAAGGGTTTGAATACTTATGTAAATAAGGTATTTCTATTTTTGATTTTAAATACATTTGCAAAAATTTATAAAACCTGTTTTCGCTTTGTTATTATGGGGTATTGTGTGTAGGTTGATGAGGAAAACATTTTATGTAATCCATTTTAGAATAAGGCTGTAACGTAACAAAATGTGGAAAAGGGGAAGGGGTCTGAATACTTTCCGAGAGCACTTTAAAAGGTCAGAAAATGTATAATTCAACTTCAGTTAAACTCTGCAAGCATTTACATTTTATAATATATTTATATAGTGAATGAGTCTATTGCGTCAGTCTCAGTGGAGAGAGGGTTATGTAGAAGAAGGTTAAAGATGGCGGCTGAGCATCTCTTACCGGGGGTGTTGTGGTTGGTGGATCACTTTTGTCTGGTGGTGAATGGAACTTCACAAAGGCCACTCCGTATGCTATGCTCTGAGGGTGGAAAATGCCATTTGTTGTCATGTCATTCCAATCTGAATCATTTTCCTAAGTGTATTCAATAGGAACTGTGCTGAGACTAGGGCTGTGACAGTAACTGAATAACCGTGTAACTGACGGTTATGGATATAGACTGTCATTAAAATAACCGTCAAAACCATTTAAATAGGCCTACATTCATTATAGGATTTTTAAAATGTTTTATTAACGTTCTTTTCATGTAGATAAACTTTACCTAATAGCAGGAGTTTACTAATGATTATAAGCAAATGTTTTGCTAACAGTCTGTCTACTAAATGTTCTACATCTCCTCCTCTTTCCAACTGTCCTTTGATGTTTGAGCAGCTAATCCCTAGATGCGCGGCGGTGTAGGCTATGGCACTTCAGTAAAAAACATATTTGATTATTTTATACAATGCACGCTTTCATTGCTTGCTAGTAAATAAATAAATGGTTCTTTTTAAAAAGTTTGGATGTGTCTGACTATTCATTAATTATTCAACAGCAGTCGACAACGTTGTTCTGGATCTGATGCCTATAATGCACCAATGTGCCAATCCTCTCCAACTTGCCATGGTATAATTTGACACTGAATATTTTCTTAATTTATAGACTAATCAACTATGATCAGGCCCGGACCTGGCCGATATGCCGCTCTAGGTGAGACCAAAAACATGGCCTACCCCCGCAAAGTATAATAGCAGCCTAAGCTATATAAACAGTGTCGCCCGCAATGCACTTTTATGAATGCCCATCTGGTAGCCTACCGTTTTTAAAACAGGCAATTTACCGTTAATCCCTGTCATTTGGTTACATTAATCTGTTAATGCATGTATTAATTACAGTAATTTACCGTTCTCATTCTCGGAGTGGAAACGTTGTTTGCTACACTTTCTCTGTCCTGTTAATGTTGACGGAGCATGCACGCCTGAGCACGGATAGAAATACACAACATGACCAAAAGTATGTGGACACCTGCTTGTCGAACATCTCATTCCAAAATCATGGGCATTAATATGGAGTTGGTCCCCTCTTTGCTGCTATAATAGCCTCCACTCTTCTGGGAAGGCTTTCCACTAGATGTTGGAACATTGCTGCGGGGACTTGCTTCCATTCAGCCACATGAGCATTAGTGAGGTCGGCGCTGATGTTGGAGATTAGACCTGGCTCGCAGTCGGCATTCCAATTCATCCCAAAGGTGTTCGATGGGGTTGAGGTCAGGGTTCTGTGCAGGCCAATCAAGTTCTTCCACATCGATCTCAACAAACCATTTCTGTATGGACCTTGCTTTCACGGGAGCATTGTCATGCTGAGACAGGAAAGGGCCTTCCCCAAACTGTTGCCACAAAGTTGGAAGCACAGAATCGTCTAAAATGTCATTGTATGCTGTAGCGTTAAGATATCCCTTCATTGGAACTAAAGGGCCTAGCCCGAACCATGAAAAACAGCCCCAGACCATTATTCCTCCTCCAACAAATTTTACAGTTGGCACTATGCATTGGGGCAGGGAGCGTTCTCCTGGCATCCGCCAAACCCAGATTGGTCCGTCGGACTGCCAGATGGCGAAGCGTGATTCATCATTCCAGAGAACGCGTTTCCACTGCTCTAGAGTCCAATGGCGGCGAGCTTTACACCACTCCAGCTGACACTTGGCATTGCGCATGGTGATCTTAGGCTTGTGTGCGGCTGCTCGGCCATTGAAACCCATTTCACGAAGCTCCCGACGAACAGTTATTGTGCTGACATTGCTTCCAGAGGCAGTTTGGAACTCAGTAGTGAGTGTTGCAACCGAGGACAGACAATTTTTACACGCTACGCTCTTCAGCACTCGAAGGTCCCGTTCTGTGAGCTGGTGTGGCCTACCACTTTGCGGCTGAGCCGTTTTGCTCCTAGACATTTCCACTTCACAATAACAGCACTTACAGTTGACTGGGGCAGCTCTAGCAGGGCAGAAATGTTATGAACTGACTTGCTGGAAAGGTGGTATGCTATGACAGTGCCACGTTGAAAGTCACTGAGCTGTTCAGTAAGGCCGTTCTTCTGCCAATGTTTGTCTATGGAGATTGCATGGCTGTGTGCTCAATTTTATACACCTGTCAGCAACGGGTGTGGCTGAAATAGCCGAATGCACTAATTTGAAGGGGTGTCCACATACTTTTGTATATATAGTATACCTGTCCTGCTTCTTGTAAATGTCAAAATGTAGGAAAGTGCCCAGCTGGGCTTCTTTCTTCACCTCACATTAGGAAGTCAACGAAGTCAGTTACATTTTTTTCATCCATTCAAATTATAATAGTTCCTCACAATATTTTAGAAATCTTTCCAACACTCTCCCCCTCGATAATCAACGTTGTTGGTAAATAGGCTGTTGCGTGTATTTGTTTCTATTTTAAGGATTGTCAATTTAATCTTCATATTATAGCATAGCTGTCCCCTTCATACTTTCTTTCATTATATTATAGCCTACTTTCGGAAAGCCTAAGGTAGGCCTACGTTTTTTTATATGTTTTAAGGTCTGAAAAATATTTGCTTGAGTCTGACATACACTGGTGGCTTTGATTGACGGGTGCTTTTACGGGGGTATGCGTGTGTGAGTTAGCTGATTCTCTCAATAGAGTACCACAGAATGAGTCATAATACCCATAAAACTTAGCGGTCAAACAAGGAAATGGTTCCAATCATTTTTCCACCATTCATTTTAGAAACACTTCAAATAAGGGCTGTTTCTCGTGTAGGTTTACCCTGGCATGACGTTTTGATAACCGTGTAAATCTCTCTAGGACAAGGTGACTTTTATAAATATATTTGCCTGCATATACCCCCCAAAAATGAAATGCTAATTAGCTGCTAATGGGGCTATCATAAAGAACTACAAATGCCATGATGATCTGGACGAGACTGACGAATCGAGGCAAAGGTAAGAATCTCTGGATTAACTATCTAATGTTAGCTAAATGTAGTAATGAAAAAAAATGGCTACATTTCTTTAAATTTACAATTCTGTGAACTGTATTGTGCAAGTTTACATGTTAGCAAAGGTGTCAGCTAGAGATGACGTAGGGATTTGTAGTTTTGCATAATGTCTACTTTGAAATTGGAGAGTAAATAGAGCCGAATACATTGATAAAAGTCACTTTGTCCAAGAGAGATTTACATGGTTATCAAAACGTCACGCCAGGGTAAGCCTACACAAAACACAGCCCTTATTTGAAGTGTTTCTAAAAAAAAACTATGGGAAAAATGAATGGTGGAAAAACAATTGGAACCATTTCCCTGTTTGACCACTAGGTTTTATGGGTATTATGACACCTCCACTGTGGGGCTCTATAGGCCTGTATGTCCATTCAGAAAGTTACCTAAAGTAGCCTGCCTGGACTCAATCTCTTTAATAAAAATAAAACGCTCCTGTCATGATCTAATCTTGTAAAAGGCCTATTTTCAGTAGCTTAGGCTACATTATTTCTCTCTTCGAAGAACATATGCCAATGCCATCGAATGACAGCCGCAGGGATTGTGACGTTATACGAATATTTCGGGGAAAGTGGTAGAAAACCCATCCGACTTAATTTCAATGGTTGTGTGTCGAAATAGGATCTGTATAAAAAAACATTATATTCAGGGCAGGCATAAATCTTTATTTTGACTCCGTTAATAAGTAATAACAAGAATAATAATAATGAAATGCCATGATAATAACGAAGTGTAATGCCTTGTTTCAAATAGGTTTTATTAAGAAGCATACCCCCCCGTTATGTCGGTGACCGTGTACATTGGCCAGGCCAATTACCGTAACCTCAAATTCCAAGACCGTCGCAGCCTTAGCTGAGACACAATGTAAGAGCCACTTTTCACATAACTTGACTAATAACGCATCGCCAGGGTTGTAAACGTTTCGCAACGGAGTACGAAAATTGACATTTCTTATTGGACAAGTGTAGGTAGTCCCTCCCCCGTTTCAGTCCATTTGCTGCCTAATGAATACGACCCTGGTTTACATTGATTTAGGTGGCATGACATACACACACAATGCTCTCTGTCCACTAATGTTCTCTCTTGGTGCTGTGCAGCTCACCTTGTTGTACGGCTGGCTACACACAATCTTCACGCGGTCCCACTTCTCCTGGGCTTGAGCCTTCACCAGCTGGTTAGGGCCAAAGAAGCGTACACGGTTGGTGTTGGTGCCGTTACGGCTCTCCGTGGGGGACATGAAGGAGGACGTGACCAGCAGAACCTGGGAGGGAGAGGTTCTCTTAGGAATTAAGCAGCACACTATAAGTAATGGTAGTATTGTCCATAATAAGAGGCAGAGACTAGTATCTTCACTCAGTGCATTCAGTGTGGTAGACATCAGCGAGGTATAGAGGTAATACAATGTACAGTAAGGGGTGGCATACCTCATAGTCCTGGTCTTTGACAGAGGTTGAGTGTCCCACCAGCACCTCAATAAAAGCAGACCCTTCATTTCCTATGTCTATGCTGTGCACCTGCTCTTCTTTCTCAAACTGAAACGATGGGGGAAACAGCATGGGTTATTTAGTACAAACTAGGAAAAAACAAACAGGGCAATGGGAAGTGTTACAATGCCTTCAGAAAGTATTCATACCCCTTGATTTATTCCACATTTTGTTGTGTAACTTACAGCCTGAATTCAAAATGTATTAAATTGTTTTGTTATTTTCTCACCCATCTACACACAATACTCCATAATGACAAATAGAAAACATGTTTTTAGACATTTTTGAATAAAAAAATAATGAAATTCAGAAATAGCTAATTTACATAAGTATTCACCCCCCTGAGTCAATACTTTGTAGAAGCACCTTTGGCAGCGATTACAACTGTGTCTTTCTGGGAATGTCTAAGAGCTTTCCACACCTGGATTGTGCAACATTTGCCCATTATTCTTTAAACATTTCTTCAAGCTCTGTCAAATTGGTTGCAGATCATTGCTAGACAACCATTTGTCAGGTCTTGCCATAGATTTTCAAGTAGATTTAAGTCCAAACCGTAACTCGGACACTCAGGAACATTCACTGACTTCTTGGTAAGCAACTCCAGTGTAGATTTGGCCTTGTGTTTTAGGTTATTATCCTGCTGAAAAGTGAACTGATTTCCCAGTGTCTGATGGAAAGCAGACTGCACCAGGTTTCCCTCTAGGATTTTGCCTGTGCTTAGCTACGTTCTGTTTATTTTTTAATCATGTTCAAATTAAAAGTAAACCCTTTATGACCATACATTATACATTTCATAAGGCATTTAGTTATGGCCTAGTTTCCCCCCAACACTGTGGTCTGAAAAACCTGGCTCATGGGCCATATCAGACCTGCAAATCACAATTTAAGTTGGGTGAATTTTGGCCCATTCCTCTTGACAGAGCTGGTGCAACTGAGTCAGGTTTGTAGGCCTCCTTGCTCGCACACGCTTTTTCAGTTCTGCCCACAGATTTTCTATAGGCTTGAGGTCAGGGCTTTGTGATGGCCACTCCAATACCTTGACTTTGTTGTCCTTAAGACATTTTGCCACGACCTGTACTCCCTGTTCACCCATGACTGCATGGCCAGGCACGACTCCAACACCATCATTAAGTTTGCAGACGACACAACAGTGGTAGGCCTGATCACCGACAACGATGAGACAGCCTATAGGGAGGAGGTCAGAGACTTGGCCGTGTGGTGCCAGGATAATAACCTCTCCCTCAACGTGATCAAAACAAAGGAGATGATTGTGGACTACAGGAAAAAAAATAGGACTGAGCACGCTCCCATTCTCATCGACGGGGCTGTAGTGGAACAGGTTAAGAGCTTCAAGTTCCTTGGAGTCCACATCACCAACGAACTATCATGGTCCAAACACACCAAGACAGTCGTGAAGAGGGCACGACAAAGTCTATTCCCCCTCAGGAGACTGAAGATATTTGGCATGGGACCTCAGATCCTCAAAAAGATCTACAGCTGCACCATCGAGAGCATCCTGACTGGTTGCATCACCGCCTGGTATGGCAACTGCTTGGCCTCCGACCGCAAGGCACTACAGAGGGTAGTGCGTACGGCCCAGTACATCACTGGGGCCAAGCTTCCTGCCATCCAGGACCTCTATACCAGGCAGTGTCAGAGGAAGGCCCTCAAAATTGTCAAAGACTCCAGCCACCCTAGTCATAGACTGTTCTCTCTGCTACCGCATGGCAAGCGGTACCGGAGCGCCAAGTCTAGGTCCAAAAGGCTTCTCAACAGCTTCTACCCCCAAGTCATAAGACTCCTGAACAGCTAATCATGGCTACCCGGACTATTTGCACTGCCCCCCCCACCCCCTCTTTTACGCTGCTGCTACTCTGTCTACTCTGTTTATTATTTATGCATAGTCACTTTAACCACATGTACATATTACCTCATACATATTACCTCAATTACCTCGACTAGCCGGTGCCCCCGCACATTGACTCTGCACCGATACCCCCCTGTATATAGCCTCCCTACTGTTATTTTATTTTACTGCTGCTCTTTAGTTATTTGCTTTTTTATTTTTACTTTTTTATTTTATTTTTATGAATAGTTGGTTAAGGGCTTGTAAGTAAGCATTTCACTGTAATGTCTACACCTGTTGTATTTGGCGCATGTGGCAAATAAAATTTGATTTGATTTGAATATGCTGGCTTGTGAAGTAATTTTTCATTTCTAGTCCCGTGTAGCTCAGTTGGTAGAGCATGGCGTTTGCAACGCCAGGGTTGTGGGTTCAATTCCCACGGGGGGCCAGTATGAAAATGTATGCACTCACTAAGTGTAAGTCGCTCTGGATAAGAGTGTCTGCTAAATGACTAAAATATCAAATGTAAATGTATTGGAATCCAGCCACAGGGACATTTGGAAATTTATTCTTGTCATTTAAACAGATATTTATCGATTTTCCGTTAAAACTATAAGAACGTTTAATAAAATTATATTTGAATTCACAATGCAGATGGTCTACATCATGCTTCCTGCAGAGAGAGAAAATGGTATCGCTGCTGCTCTTGCTTTTCACGTGTGGCGCGTGTAGCTTGTTGTTTTTGTCATCCAATTACAAGTCATCAAACCGGCACTAGGCTACAGTCATACAGCTAGAGCCTGTGTTAAGTTATTAGGAGATATCTCGGCTAATCAATGGAAGATTAAATTAAAATGACAAACTAAAAGTTAAATAAGAAGGACAGACTACAACACCAAGACCCAACAGGTAGGCTGCTACTATAATCTGAATGGAGTTGTTATTTACTGTAGGATTTTGAAAGCGAGAAAGCGCATAGTTAAAGTTATGTAGTTTCAATTAGCCTAGTTAACGTTAGCTAGCTAGCTAGCTGCCTAGCTTGCTTCTCTTGGTTTGATGCAGTCAAAACAGGTACTATGTAATCCAGGGCTCTCCAACCCTGTTCCAGGAGAGCAACTGTCCTGTAGGTTTTCAATCCAATCCTAATCTAGCGCACCTAATTATAAGAATTAGCTGGTTGATTAGCTGAATCAGGTTAGTTACAACTGGGGTTGGAGCGAAAACCTACAGTAGGGTAGCTCTCCAGGAACAGGGTTGGAGAGCCCTGAAGTAATTAGATGAGATGATAAATAACTAGCAATAAGTAGTCTACCAGCACGAGTCGACTTGGTTGCCAACCCTCTCCCACTCCCTGCTCCCATTGTCACTCACATTTGAGCTGCTGCTCTGCTTTTTTTCCTCCTACTAACATTACATTGTTGCGTTAGGTATTTATTTAATTGTTATTTTCCCTTTATGATGATGATTGGGACGTGTTAGTGGTAGTTATTCAGTTAGGGATAGTTTCTTAAGGTTGAGGATCCAAATTTTGTTTAAATGTTTTAACGTTCACACCCCTAATAGGGAGGATATTCAACAATTTATCACCCACAATCTGCTTTCAGAATGACTGCTATTGTGAAGAACTCGTCAAACAAGACTACCTAAAACATCTAAACTGGAACAACCATCTCAGTAACGGGTGCAATAAGTCCAACCACACAGATTGGAATATTTTAGGAAAATGTAGGTTATTTATCTTAGATCAATTAATGAATGTGCATGCAGAAACATACAGTATATATTAAAACAAACCATTCTAAAAGTCAACCCGCAACAAAGCATGCTGGGAAATATGAGTTAACTGAAATTAACACAGTCGAGTAATGACATGCGGTGTTGATTCCACTGTGATTCAAATAACACTTAATTTATACACTGCAGGTTGCGTCAATTTAAATCCCACTGGTGTTAACACCACTAGAATCAACACTAAGATATAACACTCACAACATTTTTGACTCAACACCCACAAATTTGCTGTGTGAATTGGAGTCAGTGAATTGTTACACAATCCCATGAAAACACAGAGCGGAGGAGAAGTAGCCTATTACCTGTATAATGACTGAGGTTTGTTTCTCCCCTGGCCTTGCTGCTTTCCATTTCCTGTATGTGTCTGAGCTCAGCAGGTTGTCAGCCTTGTGAGTCTGCAAGGAAACAACAAGAATAGCTAGGACCCTATGAACTACAATTGCCAACTGGTGTTGTTACCACTGGAAATAGGAGTTGCTGTTTACATTCAAGATACATTTTTAACAACAAATGACTGGGAAGTGTAGTTAACTAACTACTTCGAAGGGTGCATGTAAATACTGTACAGTACGGTCACAATGATTATTTCTGTTCTGGTGGGCTGCAAAAAAGCCATGTGCAGACTGCTCATA
Organism: Coregonus lavaretus; assembly: GCF_964263955.1. NCBI lineage: Eukaryota > Metazoa > Chordata > Actinopteri > Salmoniformes > Salmonidae > Coregonus > Coregonus lavaretus. The sequence goes on from NC_139990.1 coordinate 66,721,077, forward strand.
TAGAGGGCTAAACAGTAAACATGATCTCTCAATCAGACAGCAAGCAAACCTAGCTAGCTAACACGTCAGGAAGCTATCAAGCAGGCTTCTGTACTAGCTAATTAGCCTAGCTAGTAGTTGGACAACTTACATTGTCTTCGGTGCTGCAAGACACGACGTGCTTAAGTTTTATCTCCGGCATTTTGCGTTAGTCACTTGACTTGTGGTGCCTCTTTATTTGTGTTTTTTCAGCTATCAAAAGCTATACGCTTGCTAGCTAGTTAGCAATTAGCTGGGTAGCAAACAATGGAACACGTTCATAGCTAGTTTATAGAAAGCAAAACGGCTCTAAATGCTCCATAGAAGTACACTGTTTGGCATGTTCTGTGTTCTCTGCATTGTATTTCACTTCCCTGTGAATTTGATTCTAATGTAAAGGCAGACAATTACAGCCAAAACGTATTTTGAGGTTGAACCGTGACCACTGAATTTCGTACCAAAATCCCTTTCGATTCACAACCTCTGACGTACCTTCCGGTTTGCATTTTTATTTAGCCAATCAAAACAGTTGATTCTTCTTCTTCTTCTTCTTCTTCTTCTTCTTCTTCTTCTTCTTCTTCTTCTTCTTCTTCTTCTTCTTCTTCTTCTTCTTCTTCTTCTTCTCCTTCTCCTTCTTCTTCGTATACCACTATGCCCAACACACTCCACCACCCCTTCCCACTACTTTGGCCCCAACAGATCCTACACCAGGCCGTTGACCTGGGAGGCTGGAACCCCTTCTCTCAAACCCCCCTGTAGTTCTTCTGCGCTAAAATCTCTGACCCCAAAAAACGTATCTGCTGCTACTACCAATTCAATCTTCTGGGATTTCCTTTCCATCTGTGTGGTACAATTAATGACCATAGCAATAAACGCCAAGAAGTCAACCTTACTAAAACACAAATTGTTTGGGTCACTCTGTACTGGCCTACTACTCACAGGGATCCTCTCAGGCTCCCTCGCCCTTTGCCCACCATCCTCTGCTTTCTTCACTGCCTCAGCATACGACACGTTCTGCACTGCTTGCACCCTGGACACTTCAACCTGTCTCACTCGCACAGGACATTTCTGATCCCCAGCAACATGGCCACCCCCACAATTGAAACACTCTACTTTTCCCACTGAAACTACACACTCCTTTGTCCCATGCCCCTCTGCACACTTTCACACCTCAGAATCTCCCTCCTACATACTGTTGCAACATGACCATAAACTTGGCACCTGAAACACCATAGTAGGTTCGGAACAAAAGCTCTCACGGGATGATGTATGATACTGTATATTGCAACCAGTATGGGGGTTTCTCTGCCACTTACTGGGTTGTATTTCATGTCGGTAGTAAAACAAAATATTAAAAAGAGAGAGGGTATACATTCTTATCAACATTAAAAGCACAGAAAAAAGCTTTATTTTGTCACATGAATGTAGAACCAGAACATACATATGGAAGCATATGAAATAGTTTGTTAGTGTAGCTACGAATGGCTTTTTTGCTTTAGTGACAATCAATCTTCTTGAGTACAGGGTCAGGTTGGGAGGCACCTTCATATAAAGCATCTACTAAAGTGATTGTTTTTTAAGAGAAGTTTGTCTAAAACCTTTATCATCATCACATCATACAATCATGTTCATCCCATCTAGAATATCATTATACAGACATTATACATGTAATGATGAAAAATGGACTGTATGGAATAGGTGAATATCATGTGTGCACCATTATCTTCATAAGCCACAAAGTATGTGCACTGATGAAGTAGCTAGGACTGCTAAACCTACAATTATGTACACAAAGTTATAAATATATAATTCAAAATGAGCGAATGATAATATAGATGTACAGTAGTATTCCATGGAGCACATGTACAAATCATCATATCAAATCATGCCACTTAACCCATTTGGTATAATTTTGCATAACTACTTGGTACTGTATGTATGATCATGCAAAATTATATCAAGTGAATATGATATCATTGTGCCATTATCTTCACCAGTCAAGCAGTAAGTGCATGCTGCATTTTGTCTTGTTATACACTGTAAGAGCTCTCTTACACTCCATGACATTGCTCTGGTCCAAGCCGTTATTGCTTACGATCTGGACCAGAGCTATCCATGACGTACCTCATTGAGACATTAACTCAGATGATCTCCAGGTAGATAGGTGTTTCAGTATTAGTGTCAGTGGAGGCAGGGCTTTGTCTCTCTCTTGTTCCTCGGTCCACCATGCCCCCTTGCCTCTCTCCTCCTCTTCTCTCCCCTCCTCGTCTCTCACCTCCTCTTCTCTCTCCCCCTCTCCTCTCTCCACCTCGTCTCTCCCCACCTCGCCTCCCTATCGGATGTGTCTGGGACACAACATCATGTGGTTAATCACACCATTTAATTGGACATTTATATTTCAATGGATAATAAAGCATTGTATTGTATTGTATTGTATTGTAACATACCCATTTACAAGCAAAATTATATTTTTGGTACAGAACAGCAGGTGTACCTGTTTGGACCGGACAAAAAGAGGGGTGCTGTTCTGATAAACCAGCTGGTAGCTGCCATTGGTGTAGATGTTAGTGACCTCAGTGCAGTTGATGTAGAGGGGCATCCGATCCTGGTAGATCCCCATGTCCCCAGGATACACAGGAGGTCTGCAGGTCAGCACACGACTTTAAGGAAAGAAGACGAAGACAAGAGTTTGGATTAGAGAGGACATCATAATGAAACATCTACTTTTAAGATTGAATATTTCTCCTCTTAGAACGGTTTTACATGTGAATGAATAGTTCCTCTTTGATAATTCTATTCAATGTTATCTTAAATGAAACAACATACAGTGGGGAAAAAAAGTATTTAGTCAGCCACCAATTGTGCAAGTTCTCCCACTTAAAAAGATGAGAGAGGCCTGTAATTTTCATCATAGGTACACGTCAACTATGACAGACAAATTGAGGAAAAAAAATCCAGAAAATCACATTGTAGGATTTTTAATGAATTTATTTGCAAATTATGGTGGAAAATAAGTATTTGGTCATCTACAAACAAGCAAGATTTCTGGCTCTCACAGACCTGTAACTTCTTCTTTAAGAGGCTCCTGCAATAGGTAAGCAGCTTGGTTTGAAGAAATCAACTGTGGGAGCAATTATTATGAAATGGAAGACATACAAGACCACTGATAATCCCCCTCGATCTGGGGCTCCACGCAAGATCTCACCCCGTGGGGTCAAAATGATCACAAGAACGGTGAGCAAAAATCCCAGAACCACACGGGGGGACCTAGTGAATGACCTGCAGAGAGCTGGGACCAAAGTAACAAAGCCTACCATCAGTAACACACTACGCCGCCAGGGACTCAAATCCTGCAGTGCCAGACGTGTCCCCCTGCTTAAGCCAGTACATGTCCAGGCCCGTCTGAAGTTTGCTAGAGTGCATTTGGATGATCCAGAAGAGGATTGGGAGAATGTCATATGGTCAGATGAAACCAAAATATAACTTTTTGGTAAAAACTCAACTTGTCGTGTTTGGAGGACAAAGAATGCTGAGTTTCATCCAAAGAACACCATACCTACTGTGAAGCATGGGGGTGGAAACATCATGCTTTGGGGCTGTTTTTCTGCAAAGGGACCAGGACGACTGATCCGTGTAAAGGAAAGAATGAATGGGGCCATGTATCGGGAGATTTTGAGTGAAAACCTCCTTCCATCAGCAAGGGCATTGAAGATGAAACGTGGCTGGGTCTTTCAGCATGACAATGATCCCAAACACACCGCCCGGGCAACGAAGGAGTGGCTTCGTAAGAAGCATTTCAGGGTCCTGGAGTGGCCTAGCCAGTCTCCAGATCTCAACCCCATAGAAAATCTTTGGAGGGAGTTGAAAGTCTGTGTTGCCCAGCGACAGCCCCAAAACATCACTGCTCTAGAGGAGATCTGCATGGAGGAATGGGCCAAAATACCAGCAACAGTGTGTGAAAACCTTGTGAAGACTTACAGAAAACGTTTGACCTGTGTTATTGCCAACAAAGGGTATATAACAAAGTATTGAGAAACTTTTGTTATTGACCAAATACTTATTTTCCACCATAATTTGCAAATAAATTCATTAAAAATCCTACAATGTGATATTCTGGGTTTCTTTTTCTCATTTTGTCTGTCATAGTTGACGTGTACCTATGATGAAAATTACAGGCCTCTCTCATCTTTTTAAGTGGGAGAACTTGCACAATTGGTGGCTGACTAAATACTTTTTTTCCCCACTGTATGTTTGATGTACTAGTATATCATTTGGCTATTCCAAGTTTGTAAGCCACCTGAAGTAACTGAGGCACAATGTTGGCAGACGTTAGAGAAGTCAGAGACAAGTAAGTCTCCGAAAATTTGTTTCTTACTTTTCTGACCTCTTTCGACAGCAGAACAGGAGGAGTAGAGAGAGGAGGAAGGTGGCCAAAGAGATGCATACTGCAGGTATCACTTTCCACAGCAGAGAACCTGTCAGTCAACAACCAAAACAATGTAAAAACAAGAGAACACTTTTTTAGCTCTTCAACCTTCAACAGATTATTTTATTATCTTATATTATACTGTATTATTATATTATACTATTGGAACAGGTCAACCAACCAGTGACATTACAGGAACCATTCATGAATTCATCAAGAATCATCTGAAAGTATAGGCCTAAGTGACCTTGAATGATTCATGCTTAGTATTTCATCCTCATGTTTTATTCACAGTGCAGATGCTGCCTACAACACACGATGTATAATGTGTGTGCATCTCAATTGTATTTCCCTGTTTCCACATGTCCTCGATCCTCGCCTTCTTCTCAAAATGTATGGGAGGAGAAGGTCAGATGTTCCTTTCCTCTGACCTTCTCCTCCAATGCGTTTTGAGAAGGAAGCGAGGAGTCAAGGAAAAACAATTGACATGCACCCATGTATTTATCTTGTGTGGTGTGGTGCCCCGATGCTTACCGTCCTCTGCCTGAAGCAGTGTGTGGGAGTCGTTGCCCAGTGCATTAATGGCAAAGCAGACTACCATCAGTGGAGTGTCCATGTGGCCCCTCAGCATGGCTGTTAGTGTACCGTTCTCTGAGCCTACTGATGTGTTGTAACTGTATGGTGGAACACTACCGTTGACACTCCAGGTTACGGCAGGCCGGGGGTTGGAGTCCACAGAACAGCGACACAGAACCTCCAACCCCTCCACAACACAGGAGGAGGAGAGATGGAGGATGACAGGCTTGTCTGGGGGATAGAAGAAGGGAGGGTGAGAGAGAGAGCGGGAGATAGAGAGAGAGAGAGAGAGAGAGAGAGAGAGAGAGAGAGAGAGAGAGAGAGAGAGAGAGAGGCAGCATCATAGAAGGGTCAGGGATGTTAGAGTCCCTGGGACCTACTGTATAGGGGTCTTCCCTTAGAGGTTGTGACACCATAATTCAAGAACTTCTCAATTCAAATTATTGTTCTTGTATCACAATGTAAAGTGTACAACTGTACAAATAGCAGCAGTTTAAATCCATACGCAGGAATTGGAAGCAAAATAATCTATCAAACATTGACTCTACAGAATGCTTACATTGAATGTTTAAGGAAGTCGGTTTGGACTCTGCCTGTCCAATTAGGTTCTTTGCTGTGCAGCGGACCCTCAGGTCTCGGGTCACGTTGTACACCCTGACCATGTGTGTGCGCTGGTGAAGGTTTACAGTTAGCCCATGTTGGGTGTATGACCACCTGTACACGGACACAGGCGGGTCAGCTTTACAGGAGCAGGCCAGCAACACGTTCACCCCCTCCTGGACAGTCAAGGTATGGACCTGGACTGTGACATCTTTTGGAGGGACTGGAGGAGAGATACAATAGCAATCAAGGCCAGTATTCATAAAGCATCACCCCCAGCCTATATAATCTTATTCATTACAATCTATAAGTAAAAATTGATCCTAGATCAGCACTCTGAAACACTGTGAAAATGGGCCCTGGTTTCAATATCAATGGCTTAGCATTGCACACAATCGTAACTTTATATAGAAAAGTACATACATGTCACATGGAGCTCCTTTACGGTGTATACTCTTCTTTCTCCTGGATATACTGCCTCACACCTCATTCTGGGTTTGATGCGGTACGATGCGGTAAAGGTGAGAGAGGCCCGTAGTGTAGGCCTCTGGCCCTGGGTCTGGAGTACCTGCGGCTCCCCGTACTCGCTGTTGTTCTCCTGGGCTCCTCTCTCCCACCGCCACTGGAGGGTGGGGGCCTGGGAGGGACAGGAGTAACTGATGCTGCAGTTTAGTGAAACCACCTGTCCTTCTGTCGCTGCCCCCACACCGCTGATCACTGGGGGTTCTGGGGAGTCTGTCAGTGAGGGGGACAAAGAGAGATAAGAACTGACCTGATGAACATAGTCTAAATGAGGATAAAGTAAATATTTTGTTTGATTTAGTCCATTAGCATTAGGGATAATTCAACTCAGGTTGTATAAAAATTGGTAGATTGGTATATTAACATGAGCCATATAAAATAACTATCTTATATAACAACGAAAAGGATAGCAGTTACTTTATCTCTACTATATAATAAGAGATGAGACACAGAGATCCTGATGAATAACAATAGATACACTGAGGATACAAAACATTAAGAACCTGCTCTTTCATTACATAGACTGACCAGGTGAATCCAGGCGAAAGCTATGATCCCTTATTGAAATCGCCTGTTAAATCCACTTCAATCAGTGTAGATGAAGGGGAGGAGACAGGTTAAAAAGTGATTTTTAGCCTTGAGACAATTGAGACATGGATCGTGTATGTGTACCATTCAGAGGGTGAATGGGCAAGACACAAGCTTTAAGTGCATTTGAACGGGGTATTGAAGTAGGTGCCAGGCGGTTTGTGTGAAGAACTGCAACGCTGCTGGGTTTTTCACACTCAACAGTTTCCCATGTGTGTCAAGAATGGTCCACCACCCAAAGTACATCCAGCCAACTTGACACAACTGTGGGAAGCATTGGAGTCAACATGGGCCAGCATCCCTGTGGAACGCTTTCGACACCTTGTAGAGTCCATGCCCCGACGAATTGAGACTGTTCTGAGGGCAAAAGGAAGGGTGCAACTCAATATTAGGAAGGTGTTCCAAATGTTTGGTACACTCAAGTGTATGTAGTTCTGTGAGATGGGATCCCTCTCACCTGACACAACGAGGCCGACACTCCTCGCCTCCCCCCAGTCTTTCTGTCCACGGCCCTTCAGCGCCAGCTCATAGACATAGGAGTCAGCCAGGTGGACCCTGTCAATCATTACAGAGCAGTCTCCATCGTCCGTGTTTCCCCATAAGGATGTCCGGCCCAGGAACTCCTTGCTGACTTTGAATTTGTCATCTGTACTGAAAGCTGTACTCCGCAGGGGGAAGATGTAACCTGTAGTCCTGTAGCGCAGCATCACGCCCACCTCACTTCCCTGCCTGCCCAGGACGGAGTGAGAGGCTGGAGGAGTGAAGGAGCAGGGGATGACCACGCAGGAGCCTGCCAAGGCAGGGACAAGGTTTGGGACAGAGGGCACGGGCGACACACCATGGGTGTCCCTCCACAAGCCTGTTGGGATGAGGTAGTAGAGAAGACATGAGCTATATCAAATGTTAAAGCCCTGTAGTGCAACAATGTGACTGTCTGGTAGATGTGAAGAAGATATTGTACAAGTAAAAATAGTAGCACCACACAATAACAGAACAGAAGTAACACATAGCATCCAACAGATAACCACTCCTGGTTAAAACTACATCCTAAAGTAACGCTATGGAGGAAGAACATTGTGTTCACAGTACATTCAATTATCAATGAAATTAAATAAAATGCAAATTTGTTTTTAATTATAATTATAATTACTCTCTGTCCAGCTGTTTGTTGCCGGGCAGTCTGGCACAATGTGACATGGTGGGACATTTCACAATAGAGTTAAATTAAGAAAGGGGGAAGGGGCATGCTTTGCTTTGCTAGTATTATCATCCTACTGTACTAACATGGTCTCTGTGATTTACTGACTTATTTTCTCACCCCTTATATTGTCGAATACACAATTGCATCAATGAATGGATAGAATTGTACAGTAATCATTTCCCCTCTTTTTATAGTAGGCCTGTGCCTCAATGCATGGGGAAAACTGCTCTGCAGCTCAGTTTAAACATTTTCATTTTCGTCATATCTAAAAAATACATATTTGTGAAAATATCCCTCACTTTATGTTAAAATGCCATAAGACCAAACAGGATCACTGGTAAAATCTCAATGTTGCATTATATGTAATGTTACGTCAACGTAAGCAGGTGACCATTTTACAGTTAGTTGAGGAGTTGTTAAGATAACATTTTTGACTACCCCTATTATCCTAGTGTTAAGGCGCTTCACATTTTAAAACATGGCAGTTAGTTTTTAAATATAACATCATAAGCAACTCACCAAAGATCACAGTACACAGCAGGAGCATTCTGTCTAGACACATGACTAGAAGCATGCTCAACAGACACAGCAGAGGGAAGGATGGTGTGATGGAAGAAGAGGAGAGGAGGAAGTTGTTTTGGTTTCATAATGTCACGGTGACATGAATTTATTTTATGACCCCTAACGATTTCCCCAATAGTTTACAATACTATATAGTTAAGCTAACACATTTAAAATACATCTCATATAATATCGTAATTTGTAATGGCATTATTGTAATACATAGGCCTATAATGCACACTGGCACACCACTTGCTATTGGCTAATGACACATTGTGTGTCTGCGCAGTGCAAGGTGAAAATACAGTAAATGATGATCCTACACTTGTATGAGAAGAATAACTGTTAATACAATCAGCCATTTTAAAAGAGGCCCATAACCCCTGAGATGGAGGATTCCATTGCCTAAGTGACAGATAAAGGAAAGAGAGACATCAGCAGTTATCTGTGTGAGGAGATGCATGAGGACGTGTGTGACTCACACTCATGCTGTAAGCCGCTTCCTCACACCACTAAATCTCTTCTCATTGACTTCGACTCATTTTTAGCTGTAGGCCGTTATATTCATGCAGGGAAAACAATCTTATATTGGCATAAATGGAGGTTGATAATGTAGATTGTAAAATTAAATACAAAGTTAATAATTAATAAGATAAATAAATAGTGTGACCTGAACTTTATCCATTGACGTTTCAGAAGTGGGCTACAGAAAATTATTTTGAACCTTCCAACAAAGTTCCTATTACTAGTTTTAAAGAAATGTACTGAATAATGTCAATGCACAAGCCAGGACAAACAACATTGCATGGAATGTTTTTCATGTAAAGCTGTAGTTCTGAAAAGAACTATGAAAAACAATGTGTTGAGAGGTCAAGGTAAATGTCAGAAAGACTCTGCATGACTAAAGATCAAGAGGGAGAGGGTTCAACCCGTGTTAAAGATGCAAAATAGCAGTTACTTGGAGATAAAAAAATAAATATATATATATATATATATATATATATATATATATACAGTGGGGAAAAAAAGTATTTAGTCAGCCACCAATTGTGCAAGTTCTCCCACTTAAAAAGATGAGAGAGGCCTGTAATTTTCATCATAGTTACACGTCAACTATGACAGACAAAATGAGAAAAAAAATCCAGAAAATCACATTGTATGATTTTTTATGAATTTATTTGCAAATTATGGTGGAAAATAAGTATTTGGTCAATAACAAAAGTTTCTCAATACTTTGTTATATACCCTTTGTTGGCAATGACACAGGTCAAACGTTTTCTGTAAGTCTTCACAAGGTTTTCACACACTGTTGCTGGTATTTTGGCCCATTCCTCCATGCAGATCTCCTCTAGAGCAGTGATGTTTTGGGGCTGTCGCTGGGCAACACAGACTTTCAACTCCCTCCAAAGATTTTCTATGGGGTTGAGATCTGGAGACTGGCTAGGCCACTCCAGGACCTTGAAATGCTTCTTACGAAGCCACTCCTTCGTTGCCCGGGCGGTGTGTTTGGGATCATTGTCATGCTGAAAGACCCAGCCACGTTTCATCTTCAATGCCCTTGCTGATGGAAGGAGGTTTTCACTCAAAATCTCACGATACATGGCCCCATTCATTCTTTCCTTTACACGGATCAGTCGTCCTGGTCCCTTTGCAGAAAAACAGCCCCAAAGCATGATGTTTCCACCCCCATGCTTCACAGTAGGTATGGTGTTCTTTGGATGCAACTCAGCATTCTTTGTCCTCCAAACACGACGAGTTGAGTTCTTACCAAAAAGTTATATTTTGGTTTCATCTGACCATATGACATTCTCCCAATCCTCTTCTGGATCATCCAAATGCACTCTAGCAAACTTCAGACGGGCCTGGACATGTACTGGCTTAAGCAGGGGGACATGTCTGGCACTGCAGAATTTGAGTCCCTGGCGGCGTAGTGTGTTACTGATGGTAGGCTTTGTTACTTTGGTCCCAGCTCTCTGCAGGTCATTCACTAGGTCCCCCCATGTGGTTCTGTGATTTTTGCTCACCGTTCTTGTGATCATTTTGACCCCACAGGGTGAGATCTTGCGTGGAGCCCCAGATCGAGGGAGATTATCAGTGGTCTTGTATGTCTTCCATTTCCTAATAATTGCTCCCACAGTTGATTTCTTCAAACCAAGCTGCTTACCTATTGCAGATTCATTCTTCCCAGCCTGGTGCAGGTCTACAATTTTGTTTCTGGTGTCCTTTGACAGCTCTTTGGTCTTGGCCATAGTGGAGTTTGGAGTGTGACTGTTTGAGGTTGTGGACAGGTGTCTTTTATACTGATAACAAGTTCAAACAGGTGCCATTAATACAGGTAACGAGTGGAGGACAGAGGAGCCTCTTAAAGAAGAAGTTACAGGTCTGTGAGAGCCAGAAATCTTGCTTGTTTGTAGGTGACCAAATACTTATTTTCCACCATAATTTGCAAATAAATTCATTAAAAAATCCTACAATGAGATTTTCTGGATTTTTTTTTCTCAATTTGTCTGTCATAGTTGACGTGTACCTATGATGAAAATTACAGGTCTCTCTCATCTTTTTAAGTGGGAGAACTTGCACAATTGGTGGCTGACTAAATACTTTTTTCCCCCACTGTATATATATATATATATATATATATAAATAAAGCAATTCAAGCTTCTAATACAGGAGCAAAAACTGTTCAATGTTGTATTGGAAAGGTAAACAGCAGACAGACTGCAAACAAAACAAAAATATAGGAAAATATTACTATTTTATTTGTTTATCTTTATTGTGCATATAGAGTGAGATTGTAGACTGGAGCACATGGTATCACTCTAAGCACAATACAATACGTTTTGGGAACGGGGCCAAAATCAGAGGAGGTTTTCACATACACAAAGTTGACTCATGGATATTCTACATATGAATTTACCTTGGTACCTATGGTTTGTTGTTACTGTACTTTTCAGTGTTCTGGGTACTGTTGTCTCAGCTTACCCATATGGAAAAGAATCATGAAGATCAAATAAGACTATTGTACTCCCGAGTGGCGCACTAGAGATCCTGGTTAGAATCCAGGCTCTGTCGTAGCCGGCCGTGACCGGGAGACCCATGGGGCGGCGCACAATTGGCCCAGCGTCGTCCAGGATAGGGGAGGGAATGGCCGGCAGGGATGTAGTTCAGTTGGTAGAGCATGGCGTTTGCAACACCAGGGTTGTGGGTTCGTTTCCCACGGGGGGCCAGTATGAAAAAAATAAAAATAATGTATGCACTCACTAACTGTAAGTCGCTATGGATAAGAGCGTCTGTTAAATGACTAAAATGTAAATGTATGGCAGAAGAAGATTATTTGTAAAAATAAATATTTAAAAAATCCATAAAGTAATCTAATAAGGATCTGGTAAGATTTTGTATGTTTTGCCTTATATGTCAGTGGTGTATATGTGTTGACTTAAAGTATATGTCTTATATGACAAACACAATTAAAATCATGATTTCGGTGAATTTCCTACAAAGTATATGAATTATATGAGTCATTTATTAATATTATAAGAAAGAGTATATTCTGGGAAACATATAAAAAACCATGACAAATACTATAAGAAAAATGCAATATTTGTATATACATTTTCATTTCAAGGCACGGATTTCCATGGTTAAGGCTGGGCAGCACCTCCTACTGGACAGTTGATTTTTCTTCAACTATGCCTTTTGTTCTTCCATTGAGGGTTTTCACCATGCCTATCCCTGCTTAGCTTAGATATTTGTCACTGACTACTACCAATGTGCTATCGTGAGAATGATTGTTGAGAGACTTAATAACTAAATAGATTCACTGCTGCTATCAAAGTCATTCCTCCTCCTCCTCCCCTCTTAATCTCCTCCTACCCCTACTCTCCTCCTGTCCACCTCCTCCTCCTCCCCCTCCTCCTGTTCTCCTCCTCCTCCTCCTCTCCCCTGTCCTCCTCCCCTCTCCTGTCTTCCTCCTCTCCTCCTCCTCCTCCTCTCCTCTCTTCCTCTCCTCCTGCATGTGTGAATGATGTCAGGCAGTGGTATACAAGTGCTTTGACATGTGTGTCCCATGTATGTGAGACCTTAGAAGGCTTAGCTTACACGTCTCTTCTATGTTTTTTATATAATACATGCAACATTTCTGTTGTCTAAATGCAAACCACCCGTATAAGTCAGATATTACAAGAATCTTCTATGAATCATGTAAGTGTATTTGCTGCCATACATGTTACATACAAGTTCCAGGTAGAACTTATAAGAATCTTGTTAAATGCTTCTATATCGCTTCCATATGGGTAGTGTTATCATAGCCTTGAGAAGCAGTCTATTTGACCCAATAATACAGTGATAAAACAGGTTCCTAGACACATGATTGAACTGTGGACTATGGACTCCCTGACCTGCTCTGTTATCGTAGTTCTGAGCATGTCACTCCCATTCCTGCCATCCAACAGGTAATCCCTGCATACAGTCAACAGTATTTGGTCAAAAGAATGTGCAAGATTGAAGGTTGCAATAGTGAATGTAAGAATATCTTCTGTTCAGGTAAGGGTTCTTACGTAATGCTTGAAGAGTGTTTGTACCAAGTCTCTTGCTGTTTTTTGTACCTCACGGTTTTTGGCTTTGTATACTGGGTGTGGATGTTTTGTCCTACAAAGTCAATAACCAACTTTTTTGTTATGCAATTAGAATGTACTGTATAAGGATCCATATAAGCTCTGAATTCTCTCTCACTTGGGATTATTTTCATATAGGATGTGCTGTAGCGCTAACTAGCTGGTCTTCTTCAATGATTGTACACAGTATATGAATGGACAAAACAATCGATCACATGACACCATTCATTCATATGTGAAGACTCAATAGCACATTGAAGCCAAATGAAGTAGGTTAGGATGGAGTCTCATGGAGACATAACATGCGCAGTTTGAGCTACTCCAGGAAGTGATGTTGCAGGCTAGGTCACTGCTTCCCCGTCTCATAGAATAACTTAAATGTAAGGCCGACCGGGGTACTGCAGGCTGCCATTAGCAACTTCTTCTGTGTGCATTTAAAAAAAAAAATCTGTTCAAGGACATACATCTGGTGTATTAGATGCAATTATTGATACCATGATGGTCTTCAAAACATTTATACAAAGATTGTCATTTTTCCATTCACTATAGTTGGGGATCCTGTTTTCTGCAACCAATGCCTGCAGTATCGCTGTCAGGCTTGAACTGCCGTGGCTTCAATGAGAGGGGGCAGTTGTTCTCCCCGGTCTTCTTATTAGTACAATATAATTAGTACAATATAAAGTACTTTGCAACCTAATGAATGGTGCAATATACAGTAAATAAATGCAATTCATAATCATCATTAATTCATAACCATATACTAACATATTTGCAGCCCAGCAGCTCCTGCGCTCCCAGCGGGATGTGCTCCTGGAGTGGACCCATGTCCACCCGGCCCCCCTACTACGCTGGCTATGTGACGCCGGGGTACTTTCCCACGCCCCATATTGGCAGTGTGAGCCAAACCTGATGCTGAAAAACGGGCAAATTCATGAATTTATTGTGACTGAATGCGAAGTGAAAGAGCTGATAAAGAAGAAATATGTCAGATTGACTTTGTCACGATCGCTTACAGACGGGACGGACCAAGGCGCAGCGTGATATGCGTACATGTTTATTAAATATCAAACACAACGACAAAATAACAAACAAAACGAAACAGGTCCAAACCAATCCCAGCTAGGAGAGATTAAACAGGTCCAAACCAACCTCTGCTAGGAGAGATTAAGTCCAAGGCACCGCACCACACCACACCACACCACACCACACCACACCACACCACACCACACCACACCACACCACACCACACCACACCACACCACACCACACCACACCACACCTTAACACGGAACAAGATCCCACAACCCACTAGTGCCAATAGGCTGCCTAAGTATGGTCCCCAATCAGAGACAACGAGCTACAGCTGCCTCTGATTGGGAACCACACCGGCCAACATAGATCTACACATAATAGAAAATACACACCCTGACTCAACAAATACGAGTCCCCAGAGTCAGGGCGTGACAGACTTATTGAACGTTATGTGGAAATGATTAACAGAGTCAATTCAGGGATTCACTGGACTGTGGCAAATCCTCTAATGTCTTGCCAAGGTCTTAACTACTGCAGATTGGACTGGCAAGCGGTTTGCATACATGCTTATCCTTGAACAGCAATAGAAAAGTAATTCATTTTAGCCTGTATATAGTAGTCAATAAAATACTCTGTCAATGTGATAAAACATTCTGTTGAGTTTCCATCTGAGATTTACCCTGGTGTTTTACCCAAAAGGCTCAAAATGTTCTGTTTCCATCTACGCAGACCGGCACCCGTGTCTCACTGGGCCATGGCTCCGGCGGACATGCTCTGACTTGGGGCCAATGTCAGAACACTGGTACTTTTCAGCTCGCATTTACATAACAATTGCTAACTGTGAACTTTAACTTCTTCTCACAAAGCAACTGTCTTGATGATGCAGAGGTTGTTGATTCTGCTCGCCCCAAGTCTTTAGAGTCACACTCCTGATGGAAACACAATTACACTCGAGCTTACATTAACATAAAACACTGGCGACACACTGGTGTGCGGTAAGTCTTAGGTGGAAGTGCAGATAGTGTCAAATACCTTTCCCTGTAGTCCATTATCAACAAAGTCTGGGACAACATCTCACCTGATGCCTAGTTATGTTTTTCTAGTTTGCATCTATGCATTTTTTTCCTCTCTCATCTCTATAGAGAAGAAGCCAAAAAGCCCCATTTCAAAACTGTTCAAAGGCAAATTCACTGTGACCACTGAGGTCAAAGGTAATGAATTCCATTATCATCCATCATCAATATTAAAGATAGGAATCAATTATCACTAACATGCTTTCTAGTGTGCCCAACTGACACATCAGTAATATCACACAATTAAATGTATTCAATCCCCAGGTGGGAAAAATGTATCTTTCAAATGTGTCAAATGTATAATTCAAATTGTTGTCTTGATAATTTAGTTGAGGAAGAGTTGAAGCCTCAGCGGAGTGTAAAATCTTCTCATCTCAGAGGTAGGTTGATAACGTTAAGAGTTGGACCAAACTGTGTAGCACTGAACTTGAATTAATTGTTGAATCAATATTTGATGATAAAGACATTATGATTC
This sequence comes from Coregonus lavaretus, assembly GCF_964263955.1. Taxonomy (NCBI): domain Eukaryota; kingdom Metazoa; phylum Chordata; class Actinopteri; order Salmoniformes; family Salmonidae; genus Coregonus; species Coregonus lavaretus. Next base: position 66,736,762 of record NC_139990.1, read on the forward strand.
ACAAATTACAGCAACATTTGCCCTAGATATGACTTGAGTATCTTATTGTAATGTGTTAGGTATGAATGTCCATGTTGCGTGTAATTTACTTGCCTCTCTTTTATTGCAGTTCCCCTTTCAGCTCACAAAAATACCCTTCTGGAACGTACGGAACGACTTACATCTTACGCAGAAGGGGGAGGGCCTCCAACTCTGCTTCTCACATTGAGATCCGATACACTGATCTCTTCGTGACCGAGGACAACGAGTCATTTGACAGCAGCCAGCATGAGTACTTCACCCTGGCCGGTCGACGGGCACGCATCTACGCCCACCAGGCCTGCCAACGCATCTGCCCTCGCCACCTCCTGAGCCCCCAAGGCACCACAGGGCGCCACCCGAAGCGGGTAAAGTTGAAGGGCATCGCTGGCATCGGCAAGAGCGTGGCAGTGCAGAGGCTGGTCTATGAGTGGGCGCTGGGGAAGCACATGCGTGAGTTCACCTGTGTGTTCGACCTCCGCTTCCGCTAGCTGAACCTGATCAAAGCCCCTCTGAGCTTACTGGACCTGCTTGGATACCGCTTCCGCTACTTTAAGGCGGTTCTGCCAGAGCTTCTGGCCTTGCCAGGTTCCTTGCTTTCATTCTGGATGGGCTGGACGAGTTTAAATACCAACTGGACTGGAACGCTCCTGACAGGGACATCAGCGTGGACTCCAAGGTGCCCGTATCAGAGCTGATAATGGCGTTGATCAAGGGGAGTCTACTCCCAGGATCCTCGGTCATCCTGACATCCAGGCCTTCCACGGACACTCCTAAGCGGTTCTTCCAGCGTTGCTGCGTGGTCCTGGGCTTCGAGGAGGACCAGGTGAAGGAGTACACCTTCAAGTTCTACAAGGACCCCAAGGTGTCTGAGAAGGTGTACAACTACATCCTGGACAATGACAACCTCTTTGTGCTCTCCTTCATCCCTCTCTATTGCTATATCATCTGCACCGCCTTGGCCGAGTTCTTTTCCAGTCAGGAAGATGGTGACTCACGGTCTCTAGAGTTGAATCCACCTAGGACAGTCAGCGAGGTTTACTACTGCTACCTGTTTACAAAGGACTTCTGGTGCTTTGGTGAGATCCCCCCACCTTCCACCTCCCCAACTCCCCTACTGAGCCAAGACCTCCACCTGGACCAGACTAGGGTGGAAAACCTGCAAATGTTCACTCGCTTCTTCATGGGGCTTCTCCGGACCAGGCTGGGGGGCAGTTGGGTGGGCTGGTGCTGGCCCCTCTGGAGGTGGGCATGGAGGGGGAGGATATCCCCGCCAGGCTGGGTATCTGGTTCCAGAACCAGTTTAAGGGTAGGCAGCTAGCCAACCAGACGGCGCTGAACCTGCTCCACTGTCTGATGGAGCTGCACATGAAGGAAGTCACCAGCAGGGCAGCACCAGAGATCCGGAGTCTGAACCTGTTCAAGATGAAGCTGAGCGTGGTGGACTGTGCAGCGTTACATTACGTGTTGCAGTTCTCCCCACATAGGCTTGAGGAGCTCAACCTGGGATACTCCAATATCAGAAACAGAGGTCTTAGCAGGCTAGTTCCAATATTGCACCGCTGTGAATCTCTTTAGTGAGTATTCATAGCATTTTTCTTGTGGGACACAGCTCTGCACCACCTGTTGCAAATGTTTGATCATTCACAGGGACCAGCTGAGGAGAAGTATAGCAATTAACTCATTAATGTAGGTAACTATAATTTGTTTTTTTTCTCAGTCTACGGTATAACTGTCTGGAAAGGGAGGCAGCCATCCTGCAATCTGCAGTGTTGAAATCAAACGACTGTCAGGTGAAGAAGCTGTTGTAAGTGACTCTGAAAATAACAATCTCTGAAAATAACATAAATGCATGTCTAACACTGTTTCATAGTGCCTCTTTCTCACACTAAACTCTTGATTCCTCTACTTTGTACAGTATGTGTGGTAACAACTTGGGTCCGGAAGGGGTTCTGGAGCTGTGGAATGCCCTGGAGCAGAACACTACACTGGAGGAACTCTACTTGGACATCACTGGCATCACAGAGAGAGGAACAGAGAACATTGTCAACTGCCTCAGCAAGAACACCTCTCTGAAAACGCTGACGTAAGAGAAAGACGAGAGGGAGATGTATTATCTTTTTTTGAATTATTTATTTTATCTGACTTAGTATCAGGGGCGGTGTGTTCAATAGGGCGATATGGGCGACGCACTGCCAAACGGGAAAAGGAAGGGATTTTTTTTCTAATCAATTATATCACGGCAACAGTAGTTATCAGTGTTCTAATCTGATCTGACTGCCACTAAATGTCAAATCAGGCTAAAGTCGTGCTTCAAATGGCCCCGCCCGTTTTTGGGGCGATTTCAGTCATGTTGAAAATCGCCCAGAAGTCTGTCATAGACTCCCATGTAAAATCTATTTTTTTCAAATTTCAAAGCTTTCAATACAATCTCTATGGGTGTCTGTGGGCTTGCACTTACGCGCTTTCGTCATACGTGACGTAACCATGAACGTAACTAAGAAAATAGCGGCTAGCAGCGTCTCTGTTGCGACCTGCAGTGTGGCGTTATCTTATGTTTTTAATTTGTACACTTAGTGGCGTTATTTTATGTTTTTAATTTGTACACTTAGTTTACAAACATTCTGCCAACCATGGATTTCCAGTGGTGGGTTTTGGACTGATCTTGTTGATCGTGTACATACCCGCTACGAACGGACTAAATAATGAAAACGCTGCTGGCAGCGGAATCAAATACAGCTGGGAGACTTGGCTGGATGACAGAGTCCCGGACAGAGAAGTGGAGCCGGCCGGCTTCACCCTGGTCAGAGCGGACCGCGATCTGACACAGTCACAGGGAAAATCGATCCTGGTAAGAGAGCGACTCTGTACCCCCGACATTGAACTGCTTTCTGTGTCACTGCGACCTTACTATCTGCCCCGTGAGTTCCCCCAATTGTTTGTTACCGTTGTGTACTGTTGATAATCACAAGTTTACTGGAGAACTGAGACCAAGTAGAGACTTTGGACAGGGTGGATATGGTATAATAAAGGCAGTTTATTCAGAGGTAAAGATATCTGGAATCGCGTGCACGGACTCGTTCGTCAAACTCTTAGGGAGCTATCTGAAGAGAGCCCCGAAAACATTGTGTGCAGACATTTTATACAATAAATGATGTAGGTTGAATCTAGTAGTTCTGATCTTCTGATTGGTCCTGATGAGTTGGGCGAGGTCCCCTCCACTGTTGCATTGGCTCTGAGTCGGGTTCTCTGTCTTCAAATGTTCAGCCTAAAGAGAGGGGATTTTTGTGTGTGTGTGTGTGTGTGTTTAACAGTGATGATGTGTGTGTGTGTGTGTGTTATCAGTGATGATGTGTGTGTGTGTGTGTGTGTGTGTGTGTGTGTGTGTGTGTCCTCAGAGCAAGAACTCGTGAGTTGGAAGAACTGAGAGACCTATGGCGTGGGTGTTGTCCTTGGCCACCTGCTGACAAGGCTGACAAGATAGGACTCTTTTGTCCATTGTTATAGGATAGGAACAGCATTGATTGAAAACAAACGCCCAACACAAAATGGGTCATGCACAAGATTTTAGTCAGACCAAGCTATAACATTATATATTTACTACGACAGTACATTCAACCAAAAGCTAATATAACAAAGGCATCAGAGATTATTTATAATCTGTCACAGAAACTGGAATCCATCTCCCCAGATCAGTCAATAAATGCTTCTGGTATTGACTTATATGCTGCCCCTGTCTTCATGTTGTTGCTGGACATATCTTTTTTAAAATGTGTGTAGGTCACCTAAATCATCAGAAAAATTGCCCCTCCTGAGAATTTTTTCAGGAGCCGCCACTGCTTAGTATTACTGCATTGTTGAGGAAAAGCTTGCAAGTAAGCATTTCACTGTACTGTTTACATCTGCTGTATACTGTGCACGTGACAAATTCACTTTGATCTGACGTTGAAGGTTTTCTCTGAAGTTACAATGGGCGTTGACATACTGCCATCTAGTGTATTTCACAGTTGTTGCTATGATAATATCCTGTCTGACCTGTTATTATAATTTTCTCCTTCCCAGCATCGTGGGAAATGACATTGGGGAGGTGGGGAAGAGGAGGCTGAGGGAGCTGGAGCATCGACGGCCGGGGCTCCGGATCATTGGGAACTTTGTGGACGACCTAGGACTGCTAAAGGCCTACCTGGATTGGGTAGAGGAGATACGGGATGACCGGGACCAGATGGACTCAGTGAAGAACGCAGATGCCCTACAGTCCGTCCTGAAGGGGCTGAGGGTGGGAGCAGGTGGGGAGAATGGGGAGGGAGGGGAAGGAGAGAACACAGGAACTGGAGATCAAGATCCTGGAGCTTTTGAACACCCCCACTCATCTGGCTGGAGTGAGATGACTTCACGTACCCTTTTGGTCCATGAGAAGCATAGGTTATCCACAAACTGAGATGTCTGTTCAAGTCTAAATGGGGTGTGGAGATGGAGCTGGGAGTTGTAGAAATTACAGCCAATCATAATGTAGATATTCAGAAATTCTGTAATTTCAGAATAAATGTCACAAGTGACAGTGACTCTTACTAAACTAGACTGCCATTCTTTTTACACTGAACAAAAATATAAACGCAACATGTAAAGTGTACATTTTCCATAGGCACTAAAAGCTTATTTCGCTCAAATTCTGTGCACAAATGTGTTTACATCCCTGTTAGTGAGCGTTTCTCCTTTCCCAAGATAGTCCATCCACCTGACAGGTGTGGCATATCAATAAGCTGATTAAACTGCATGATCATTACATACACCTTGTGCTGTGGACAATAAAAGGCGACTTTAAAATGTGCAGTTTTGTCTTTCATTTGACTGATTTCCTTATATGAACTGTAACTCAGTCAAATCTTTGAAATAGTTGCATGTTGCATTTATATTTTTGTTCAGTATATATTACGTATCAGCAGGTCTTATTATTTCTTATCATGCCTATTTTATTGCCTTCTAATCGCATGTGGTGTCAGATATGTGCTGATGTGGATGCGGTGGTTGAGTCAATCGCAGGACACAGAGGATAAGTCAAGACGACTTTACTAATACTTGTAAATAGACACAAAATAAACGGCCTCAAACACTGGAGGCGAACAAAATACGCACAGTGCGTAAAACAACAACGAGAGTCGAAATACGCGTAATGCGTAAAATACTATACAAAGCCAAGGCACCGAACCTATCAACACACGACATGTGGAACAATAACACACAACTACAAAACATAACGCAGGGAAACTTATAGGTGACATAATCATGACAGAATACGAAACAGGTGCACTAAACTAGACATGACAAAACAAACATCGAAAACATCAAACGGTGGCAGCTAGTACTCCGGGGACGACGAACGCCGAAGCCTGCCCGAACAAGGAGGAGGAGCAGCCTCGGCGGTATTCGTGACAGTACCCCCCCCTTGACGGCCTCGGGGACGGCCAGGAGGACGCGGAGCAGGGCGCGTGGGATGATTACGGTGGAACTCCGTCAGGAGGGAGGGATCTAAAATGTCCCTCCTAGGCACCCAGCACCGTTCCTCCGGACCGTACCCCTCCCACTCCACGAGATATTGTAGACCCCTCATCCGACGTCTCGAATCCACGATGGACCGGACTGAGTACGCCGGAGCCCCCTCGATGTCCAGTGGGGGCGGAGGAGTCTCTCTTATCTCACTGTCCTGGAGTGGGCCAGCTACCACCGGCCTGAGGAGAGACACATGGAACGAGGGGTTAATGTGATAATCATTAGGCAGTTGTAACTTGTAGCATACCTCGTTCAATCTCCTCAGGACTTTAAATGGCCCCACAAACCGCCGACCCAGCTTCCGGCAGGGCAGGCGAAGGGGCAGGTTTCGAGTCGAGAGCCAGACTCGATCTCCAGGTGCGTACACTGGACCCTCACTGCGGTGGAGATCGGCGCTTGCCTTCTGTCTACGGATAGCCCGCTGCAGATGGACGTGTGCAGCGTTCCACGTCTCCTCCAAGCGCCGAAACCACTCATCCACCGCAGGAGCCTCGATCTGGCTCTGATGCCATGGTGCCAGAACCGGCTGATACCCTAACACACACTGGAAAGGGGTCAGGTTAGTAGAGGCGTGGCGAAGAGAGTTCTGGGCAATCTCTGCCCAAGGGATATACCCCGACCACTCCTCATGCCGGTCCTGGCAATACGATCTCAGAAACCTACCCACATCCTGGTTCACTCTCTCCACCTGCCCATTACTCTCAGGGTGAAAACCCGAGGTAAGGCAAACCGAGACCCCCAAACGTTCCATGAACGCTCTCCAGACTCTAGAGGTGAATTGGGGACCTCGATCGGTGTCACGATCGTCGTATACAGAGGAGGACCAAGGCGCAGCGTTGCAGGCAAACATACTCTTTATTTAGAGACACGATCAAAAACAACAAAACGATAACGTGACAGTTCACGGTCTAACACAAACCAACTAGAAACAAGATCCCACAACCACTGTGGGCAAACAGCCTGTATAAATGTGGTTCCCAATCAGAGACAACCAGCCACAGCTGACACTCATTGCCTCTGATTGAGAACCACACTGGCCAACATAGAAATGAAATACATAGATCTACACACCCTGGCTCAACATAACAGTGTCCCCAGAGCCAGGGCGTGACAATCGGACACTATATCGGACACTAACCCCGTAGTGCCGGAAGACGTGGGTAAACAAACCCTCAGCGGTCTGTAGGGCAGTAGGGAGACCCGGCATTGGGATGAGACGACAGGCCTTAGAGAACCGATCCACAATGACCAGAATAGTGGTGTTCTCCTGGGAGGGGGGTAGGTCAGTGACAAAGTCTACCGAGAGGTGAGACCACGGCCGTTGTGGAACGGGCAGGAGCTGTAACTTCCCCCTGGGCAGGTGTCTAGGCGCCTTACACTGAGCGCACACTGAGCAGGAGGAGACATAAACCCTCACGTCCCTAGCCAATGTTGGCCACCAGTACTTAACACTAAGGCAGTGCACTGTCCAGCCAATACCTGGATGTCCAGAGGAGGGTGCGTAACGCCCGCTCGATTTCCGCATCGATCTCCCACACCACCGGTGCCACCAGACAAGACTCTGGCAGTATGGGAGTGGGCTCAATGGACCTCTCCTCTGTGTCATACCGCCGGGACAGGGTGTCTGCCTTACCGTTCTGGGACCCTGGGATGTAAGTAAGCTTAAAAACAAACCGGGTCAGAAACATGTTCCACCTAGCCTGACGAGGGTTCAGTCTCCTAGCTGCCCGGATGTACTCCAGGTTACGATGGTCAGTCAGAATGAGAAAAGGGTGTTGAGCCCCCTCAAGCCAATGCCTCCACACCTTTAGGGCCTGAACTACGGCTAGCAGCTCCCTGTCCCCTACGTCATAATTTCGTTCCGCCGGGCTGAGTTTTTTAGAATAAAAAGCGCAGGGCCGGAGTTTAGGAGGCGTGCCTGAGCGTTGAGACAATACTGCCCCAATACCGGCCTCTGACGCGTCCACCTCCACTTGGAACGCTAAAGCGGGGTCCGGATGCGCTAGCACCGGAGCCGAGGTGAACAGGTCCTTCAGTTTATCAAACGCCCTGTCCGCCTCAGCCGACCACTGCAAACGCACCGGGCCCCCCTTCAGCAAGGAAGTGATGGGAGCTGCCACCTGTCCAAAACCCCGGATAAACCTCCGGTAGTAATTGGCAAAACCCAAAAACCGTTGCACCTCTTTAACAGTGGTTGGAGTCTGCCAATTACGCACGGCTGACACACGGTCAATCTCCATCTCCACCCCTGACGCGGACAACCGATGACCCAAGAAGGAGATGGACTCCTGGAAAAACAGACATTTCTCTGCCTTGACATACAAGTCATGCTCCAACAGCCTACCCAACACTCGGCGTACCAGGGCTACATGCTCGGCTCGTGTAGAAGAGTACACTAGAATGTCGTCAATGTATACTACCACACCCTGCCCATGCAAGTCCCGGAAGATCTCGTCCACAAAGGATTGGAAGACTGAAGGAGCATTCATTAACCCGTATGGCATGACGAGATACTCATAATGACCCGAGGTGGTACTAAATGCTGTCTTCCATTCATCTCCCTCCCTAATGCGCACCAAGTTGTAAGCGCTCCTGAGATCCAGTTTTGTGAAGAAACGTGCTCCGCGTAATGTTTCCGTCATACTCGCAATCAGAGGAAGAGGATAACTGTATTTAACAGTGATCTGATTGAGATTACGGTAATCAATACACGGGCGCAACCCTCCATCCTTTTTCTTCACAAAAAAGAAACTCGAAGACACAGGGGAAGTGGAGGGCCGTATGTATCCCTGTCTCAGAGACTCGGCTATGTATGTCTCCATAGCCGCCGTCTCCTCTTGAGACAAGGGATACACATGGCTCCGCGGAAGTGCCACACCTGCCAGGAGGTCTATTGCACAATCTCCCCGTCTATGAGGTGGCAATCGCGTCGCCCTAGTCTTGCTGAACACGAGTGCCAAATCCTCATACTCGGGGGGAATGTGCATTGCGGGCACCTGGTTCGGACTCTCCACCGTGGTCGCCCCTACGGAAACACCTAAACATCACCCGACACACTGGTCAGACCACTCCTTGAGAGCCCTCTGTTGCCACGAAATGGTGGGATCATGGGCAATTAACCAAGGAAGCCCCAGTACAACGGGATAGGCAGGAGAGTCGATCAGATACAACTGAATAATCTCTTCATGACCCCCCTGCGTCCTCATCTTAAGTGGCGCTGTGACCTCCCTAATCAACCCAGATCCCAACGGACGGCTATCTAGGGCATGGATAGGAAAGGGTGCATCAACGGGCAGGAGGGGAATCCCTAACCTCACACAAAAATTACGATCAATGAAATTCCCAGCTGCGCCTGAATCGACTAGCGCCTTATGCTGGGACTGAGATGCAACCTGAGGAAATACTACAGGTATACAAAAGTGAACAACAGAGAGCTCTGGGTGAGTTGGGCGCCTACTCACCTGGAATGACTCCCCAGTGCGCGACCTGTTGCCTCGAACCCCTGGAGACCCTCCCCAGCACCTAGCCGCAGTGTGTCCTCTACGACCACAGTTGGTGCAGGGGACGGCCTCCCTCGGAATCTCTCTCCTCCTCTCTCTAGCGCCAGCACCCCCGAGCTCCATAGGGCTCGGCTCGGAGGTGCTGGGGGATGGAATGGACGGCCCCAACTCTGGACGTCCGCGGGTGGCCAGCAGGGTATCCAGACGGATTGACATGTCCACCAACTGGTCGAAGGTGAGATTGGTGTCCCTGCAGGCCAACTCTCGTCGAACGTCCTCACGCAGGCTGCACCGATAGTGGTCGATGAGGGCCCTCTCATTCCACCCCGCATCCGCCGCTAGAGTCCGGAAGTCCAGGGCGAACTCCTGTGCGCTCCTCTTCCCCTGTCGAAGGTGGAACAGACGCTCCCCCGCCGCTTTACCCTCAGGGGGATGATCGAAAACAGCCCTGAAGCGGCGGGAGAACTCTGCGTAACTGATGGTGGCGGCGTCTATTCCCCTCCATTCGGCATTGGCCCACTCCAACGCCTTGCCGGAGAGACAGGAGATGAGGGCGGAAACGCTCTCGTATCCCGAGGGCGCCGGGTGTATGGTTGCCAGGTAGAGCTCCACTTGAAGGAGGAACCCCTGACACCCGGCTGCGGTGCCATCATATGCCCTCGGGAGCGAGAGCCGAATCCCACTGGACTCCGGAGCTGGTATGGTGGGGCTGGCCGATGGTGGTGGTAAGGTAGGAGGAGGTGTGGGCAAGCCTCCTCTCTCCCATCGGCGCAGGGTGTCCATTACTTCTTGCATGGCGGATCCGAGTTGCTGGATCCTGGCGTCCTGGCAGCTGACCCGATCCTCCAGCGACTCGGTTCCCGCCGCTGCTCCTGCTGACTCCATAGTGTAAAGGTGTGTTATTCTGTCAGATATGTGCTGATGTGGATGCGGTGGTTGAGTCAATCGCAGGACACAGAGGATAAGTCAAGACGACTTTACTAATACTTGTAAATAGACACAAAATAAACAGCCTCAAACACTGGAGGCGAACAAAATACGCGCAGTGCGTAAAACAACAACGAGAGTCGAAATACGCGTAGTGCGTAAAATACTATACAAAGCCAAGGCACCGAACCTATCAACACACGACATGTGGAACAATAACACACAACTACAAAACATAACACAGGGAAACTTATAGGTGACATAATCATGACAGAATACGAAACAGGTGCACTAAACTAGACATGACAAAACAAACATCGAAAACATCAAACGGTGGCAGCTAGTACTCCGGGGACGACAAACGCCGAAGCCTGCCCGAACAAGGAGGAGGAGCAGCCTTGGCGGTATTCGTGACATGTGGTGTGTTTACAACAATTGCCTTTCTCGTGTGTGAAATTGAATTGCATGAACTATTTGTTTGCTTGCATGGTGTGCCGTGATCCCCCAGATTGGCATGGACTGCATTGATTTGAGACTGCTGTTGCCAATTCCCTATCACCTCCTCCTTCCCCAAACTAATTGTGAAACATGCGCCAGAACTAGAGTTAAAAGGAACTTAACTTCAGCGCGATTGGAGCCGGGGACTTCTCGACAGCCACATCATTGCACCTGTTTCTATGTTCGCCTGCTGGGGGGACCCGCCTGTCTGACCCAGCTACGAGATGCTACACCCAACGCTACAACCCAGAACGAGAGACAGCCCAGCAAGCAGCTACCGACAACCGAGCCAGGCTACCGAAAACTAAACTCATACAACGCTCTCTATTGCACTACTGTAGTATCTGAACATTTATAGCTTTGGCTGACGTTTTCATATTGTTGGTTAAATGAACTTTGCTTTGCTGGAACATCTGGAAAGTATTACTATAGGGGCCCACTGAAACAGAGGACACTTGGATATGTGGAGGCCAGGGATTGGTCTATCCAAAACACCCATCTTATGTAACATGTTTCAGTGGGCCCCTATAGTAATACTTTCCAGATGTTCCAGCAAAGCAAAGTTCATTTAACCAACAATATGAAAATGTCAGCCAAAGCTATAAATGTTCAGATACTACACTACTAAAGGAAAGGGCTTATTTACAGCGTGTGTGACTCGAACTGTTGTCCAGTACATACTTTAATTGTATGATTTCTGTCCCCCACGACTACAGGCACGGGGAACACGGCCGACGCAGCTGCAAGAGGCTACACCCAACACCACGTAGCTGGGCCAGTGCGGAGCGAAGGACAGCCGGCGACCTGCCATTGACAACCGAACCAGACCTCGACTAAGGACCTTTGCTCGGGTAGAGCTGAATGAACGAACCCTACATAGGTAGAGCTGAACAAACATTGCTCGGAAAGAACCCAACGAACATTGGCCACCGCTCCATGAGTGAATCAACTGCTGTGTTAGTTTGCCCCGGTGCTCATAGTTAGCCTATAGCCCTAAATCCTAGCCCTTTTATACGCTTCTAATCGGGCCGTAGTGATGCTGCTGCCATTGCTGTGAAAGCTGAACGTGTCATAATAATGGTCCTTTATTTGTACTTTGGCCAGTCTCTTGGGTAGTGTTTGCAGTGGGATTTTGGAACTCTGCAAGTGAAATAAACATTGTTTCTGTTAAATTATGTATTACCTGAACCGCACCGACACTGAGAGCAATGATTGAGAAACTAGATGGAAGTTAGTGTGTCAAACATTTGGGTGGAACAGTGTTACATCTGATACATTTACAGTAATTAGTGTCATGCTGAATGTAACTTGTGAATTTTAACACATACAGCTCTGAAAGTTCCTCATTTTCTCAGTCTGACAGAAACCCAGCACTGGTATGCATGGCCAAAGAGCTCTATTTTCATGTCATTCAACAAATGTAAACGCCCGGAGATTGTTAAATGGCATTGTTACTTGATTTGGAACCAGTGCTTTGGTCAGATGACATGAAAATTGAGCTCTTTGGCCATGCACACCAGTGGTGGGTTTGGCGTTGACATGAGAGGCATACGCAGAAAATGACCCCATACCTACTGTAAAATATGGAGGATGTTATGGGGCTATTTTGCTTCCACTGGTGCTGGGGCCCATGTTAAAGTCAACAGCATCAAGAACTTTACCCAGGACATTTTAGCCCAAAACCTGGTTGCTTCTGCCAGGACTCAGGAGGCTCAAACTTGGCCGCAAGTGGAACTTCCAGCAAGAGAATGACCCCAAGCACACATCAAAATCCACAAAGAAATGGTTAATTGGGTACAACATCAACAGTTTGCAATAGCCAGCTGTCTCTGGATTTGAAACCCATTGAAAACCAGTGGTTTGAATTGAAGAGGGCAGTCCACATATGTGTGGATATCAAGGATTGGAAGGATTGTGTATGGTAGAATGGTATAAAAACCATCCCAATGTGTTCTCCAACTCAAACATTGTAGAAAAAGACTCGGTGCTGTTATCCTTGCAAGGTGAGGTATTGAAAACAAGGGTGTCAATCATTTTAATCCCTACCTTTTTGAGAAAAGTATTACTTGTTAAACAATCTTTCTCTGAGCAATTGTATAAAATAAATGTGGCACATACAATCAAGCTCAGTATTTAATTTATCTTATAACTGACATTTTTGATCATCTTTATCAAGGGTGTTAATTTCAGACCCCACTGTACTTTATTACTATGCGTTACAGAAACATAGCTACAGTATGATTATAGTTAACGGAATACAAAAAAGTCTCCCTTCCCTCAATTATCCTCATAGTAGTGATGTGTGAAATAATGTGTCGTGGAGGACAGAAACAACATTCCAATACATGCTTGATTGCAATCAAATGCTGTTAATGTCTGAGTTATTTTGTTTTAGATACTTTGCACAAAAGTATCTTTCAGATATCATGAAAAGGATCATTTTGATGTACAGTATGCTCAGTGTTATGTCAAAAATGTTATAAATTGATTTGTAAAGTATTTGACCCCCTCTCAATCAGAAAGATTTCTGGCTCCCAGGTGTCTTTTATACAGGTAACGAGCTGAGATTAGGAGCACACTCTTAAAGGGAGTGCTCCTAATCTCAGCTTGTTACCTGAATAAAAGACACCTGTCTACAGAAGCAATCAATCAGATTCCAAACTCTCCACCATGGCCAAGACCAAAGAGCTCTCCAAGGATGTCAGGGACAAGATTGTAGACCTACACAAGGCTGGAATGGGCTACAAGACCATCGCCAAGCAGCTTGGTGAGAAGGTGACAACAGTTGGTGCGATTATTCGCAAATGGAAGAAACACAAAAGAACTGTCAATCTCCCTCGGCCTGGGGCTCCATGCAAGATCTCACCTCGTGGAGTTGCAATGATCATGAGAACGGTGAGGAATCAGCCCAGGACTACACGGGAGGATCTTGCCAATGATCTCAAGGCAACTGGGACCATAGTCACCAAGAAAACAATTGGTAACACACTACACCGTGAAGGACTGAAATCCTGCAGCGCCCGCAAGGTCCCCCTGCTCAAGAAAGCACATATACAGGCCTGTCTGAAGTTTGCCAATGAACATCTGAATGATTCAGAGGAGAACTGGGTGAAAGTATTGTGGTCAGATGAGACCAAAATTGAGCTCTTTGGCATCAACTCAACTCGCTGTGTTTGGAGGAGGAATGCTGCCTATGACCCCAAGAACACCATCCCCACCGTCAAACATGAAGGTGGAAACATTATGCTTTGGGGGTGTTTTTCTGCTAAGGGGACAGGACAACTTCACCGCATCAAAGGGACGATGGACGGGGCCATGTATCGTCACATCTTGGGTGAGAGCCTCCTTCCCTCAGCCAGGGCATTGAAAATGGGTCGTGGATGGGTATTCCAGCATGACAATGACCCAAAACTCACAGCCAAGGCAACAAAGGAGTGGCTCAAGAAGAAGAAGAAGAGTGGCCTAGCCAGTCTCCAGACCTTAATCCCATAGAAAATCTGTGGAGGGAGCTGAAGGTTCGAGTTGCCAAACGTCAGCTTCGAAACCTTAATGACTTGGAGAAGATCTGCAAAGAGGATTGGAACATAATCCCTCCTGAGATGTGTGCAATCCTAGTGGCCAACTACAAGAAATGTCTGACCTCTTTGATTGCCAACAAGGGTTTTGCCACCAAGTACTAAGTCATGTTTTGCAGAGGGTCAAATACTTATTTCCCTCATTAAAATGCAAATCAATTTATAACATTTTTGACATGCTTTTTTCTGGATTTTGTTGTTGTTATTCTGTCTCTCACTGCTCAAATAAACCTACCATTAAAATTATAGACTGATCGTGTCTTTGTCAGTGGGCAAACGTACAAAATCAGCAGGGGATCAAATACTTTTTTCCCTCACTGTATGATGAGGGTTGAATAAACAGATTATACACTGAGTGTACAAAACATTCCATGACATAGACTGACTAGGTGAATCCAGGTGAAAGCTATGAGCCCTTATTGATTTCACTTATTAAATCTACTTCAGTGTAAATAAGGGGAGGAGACAGGTTAAAGTAAGCTTTGTAAGCTTTGAGACAATTGAGACTTGGATTGTGTGAATGGGCAAGACAAAATATTTAAGTGCCTTTGAACAGAGTATGGTAGTAGGTGCCAAGCACACCGGTTTGAGTATGTCAAGAACTGCAACGCTGCTGGGTTTTTCACACTTCACAGTTTCCCGTGTGTATCAAGAATGGTCCACCACCCAAAGGACATCCAGCCATCTTGACACAACTGTGGGAAGCATTGTAGTCAACATGGGCCAGCATCCCGGTGGAACGCTTTCGACACCTTGTAGAGTCCATATCCCAATTAATTGAGGCTGCTCTGAGGGCAAAATGGGGTGCAACTCAATATTAGGAAGGTGTTTCTAATGTTTTCTACACTCAGTGTATATCAAAAGTATAATGTTCATGATATCTGAAAGATACCTTTTCAGAAAGTATCCCCCCAAAAATAGCCCAGACATTAATTGAACTATTGCAATAAAGGAGTTTTTTGAATGGTTTTAACCTCCGTACGACACATTACTTAAATCTTAATAGCACATATAATATAGTAATGAATGCTTTGACAGTCATTTGGAGGGAATAGAGACCTTTTTTGTATTGTTTAATGGTTACACTTTACATTACAGCGCCCTTATTACTGTGTAATTATTCCTGTAGTGTAACAAATATTGTAATTACTCATTGTTACACCATACTTAGCCTGTACTTAGCGTTAGGATTAGGGTAATTATTCCTGTAAGTATAGGGTAAGTACAGTGTAACAATGAGTAATTACAAAACGTATTACACTGTACTAACAGGAATAATTACACAGTAATAACGGCACAGTAATGTAAAGTGTTACCAAGTTAACTATCATCATACTGTAGCTATTTTTTTCAATACATACAGTGCCTTCAGAAAGTATTCATACCCCTTGACTTATTCCACATTTTATTGTGATACAGCCTGAATTCAAAATTGTTGTTTTTTCTCACCCATCTACACACAATACCCCATAATGACAAAGCGAAAATATGTTTTTAGAAATTTGGGCAAATTTAGTGAAAATGAAATAAATAAATATCTCATTTACATAATTTTTCACACTCCTGAGTCAATGCTTTGTAGAAGCACCTATGGCAGCGATTACAGCTGTGAGTCTTTCTGGGTAAGTCTCAAAGAGCTTTGCACATCTGGATTGTACAATATTAGCATATTATTCTATTTAACATTCTTCAAGCTCTGTCAAGTTGGATGTTGATCATTGCTAGACAACCATTTTCAAGTCTCTGCCATAGATTTTCAAGCCGATTTAAGTCAAAACTGGAACTAGGCCACTCAGGAACATTCAATGTCGTCTTGGTAAGAAACTCCAGTGTATATTTGGCCTTGTGAATTTGTCTCCCATTGTCTGTTGGAAAGCAGACTGAACCAGGTTTTCCTCTAGGATTTTGCCTGTGCTTCCGTTTCTTTTTAACATAAAAAAAACGTCCTAGTCCTTTCCGATGACAAGCATACCCATAACATGATGCAGCCACCACCATGCTTGAAAATATGAAGAGTGGTACTCAGTGATGTGTTGTGTTGGATTTGCCCCAAGCATAACACATAGGCTGGACCCCCTATTCAGGACATAAAGTTAATTTCTTTGCCACATTTTTGGCAGTTTTTGCAGTTTTACGTTAGTGCCTTATTGCAAACAGGATGCATGTTTTGGAATATTTGTATTCTGTACAGGCTTCCTTCTTTTCCCTCTGTCAATTAGGATAGTATTGCGGAGTAAATACAATGTTGTTGATCCATCCTCTGTTTTCTCCTATCACAGCCATTAAACTCTCTAACTGTTTTAAAGACACCATTGGCCAATTTCTGCCCTGCTAGAGCTGCCCTGGTCAACTGTAAGTGCTGTTATTGTGAAGTTAAAACGTCTAGGAACAAGTGGTAGGCCACACAAGCTCACAGAATGGGACCACCAAGTGCTGAAGCGCGTAGCGCTTAAAAATCGTCTGTCCTCGGTTGCAACACTCACTACTGAGTTCCAAACTGCCTCTGGAAGCAACGTCTGCACAATAACTGTTCGTTGGGAGCTTCATGAAATGGGTTTCCATGGCCGAGGAGCCACACACAAGCCTAAGATCACCATATACAATGCCAAGCGTCGGCTGGAGTGGTGTAAAGCTCACCGCCATTGGCCTCTGGAACAGTGGAAACGCGTTCTCTTGAGGGATGAATTATGCTTCACCATCTGGCACTCCGACGGACTAATCTGGGTTTGGCGGATTCCAGGAGAACGCTACATGCCCGAATGCATAGTGCCCACTGTAAAGTTTGGTAGAGGAGGAATAATGGTCTGGGGCTGTTTTTCATGGTTCGGGCTAGCCCCCCTAGTTCCAGTGAAGGGAAATCTTAACGCTACAGCATACAATGACATTCTAGACGATTCTTTGCTTCCAACTTTGTGGCAACAGTTTGGGGAAGGTCTTTTCCTGTTTCAACATGACAATGCCCCTGTGCACAAAGCGAGGTCCATACAGAAATGTTTTTTTGAGATCAGTGTGGAAGAACTTGATTGGCCTGCTCAGAGCCTTGACCTCAACCCAATCAAACACCTTTGGGATGAATTTGAATGCTGACTGCGAGCCAGGCCTAATCGCCCAACATCAGTGCCCGACCTCACTAATGCTCTTGTGGCTGAATGGAAGCAAGTCCCCGCAGCAATGTTCCAACATCTAGTGGAAAGCCTTCCCAGAAGAGTGGAGACTGTTATAGCAGCAAATGGGTAACCAACTCCATATTAATGCCCATGATTTTGGAATGAGATGTTCGACGAGCAGGTGTCCACATACTTTTGGTAATGTAGTGTATGTTATTGCAGGATCCTGCTGCGCCAGAAGAAGACATCTACGCCAAAAGCACGATAGCGAGTCAGGCCAGGAGACAGGGACGCAAACAAGACCTAGAGGCCCCCAAACCAGGTCCCAAAACCCTGCCTTCCTCCAAAGCCATCTCTGAGACCGACCGAACCGGCCTGCTCAGTCCCATCGCTGACACTGCTACAGATCCAGGAGAAGGCACTGCAAAGAAGGAGGGGGATGACGTGTTTTATTCCAGTGTGATTTGGAAGAAGAAGAAGTGGATGAAGAAGAAGAATGTGGGGTCCATGGACGGGGAAGGGGGGAAGGGAGTCGTCTAGCGGTTCCTACCTGGAGGAAGAGAGGTGTGTGCTGGGAAATGTAGGCAGATGCAGAATGAGTAAGGCACTGGAGATGGAGAACCTATATGATGAGCTGGGGACTAGAAATTACATAGACAACACGGTAGATTGTGACTATTCACAGATACCACATGCAAGTAAACAGTGCATCCTTTGTAAATAAGCTAAGCAGTGAATGGTCCAGTGAGGGGTTTTAATTTTATTGTTACTTTTGACATGTTCACTCATTCTTTTCACCTTAAATGTTTTTACATTTGGTAAATGCTATTTGATTTTATTATATTTTGGTATAGATCTTTAGCAGTTTCTCAAGTTTTTCATGCATTTTTTGTATTTCTATGAATTTACTGTAGGCCTATACAAATACATATTACTTTTTATGAAAGTATTGCTGTTTTCGATCAACTAAAAAAGCCCACCTATTGTTCTTTATTGTAGCCTATGAAATTGGTCATACCATTATGACGACCTTCAACCTTTTCAAAACATTAAAACTCTAAAACTCAAATGAGTATAATTGAATGCAGCAATACTATTAACAAAAAAAAAAACAAAAAAAAAAACATAGGTGCATTTGAAAGCTAACATTAGAACAAATCTTGGCCTATCAGAAAGTAGGCTCAGCCAGACTCAATGAGTTTCCTGTTTGAAAAGAACAGAGGGGAGGATGATGTAGTGGTTTGCGCTTTGTGACAGAAAACAGAGGACCAACACAGACAGACAGTGTTACTGTTCTTCACACTTTACAGTAATGTATTGTTAAACAATTTTTTTTTTGGAATTTACAGTAACATACTGTACTTTTTTTTACAGTAACTTACAGGTAACTGGCTGCCAGTTACCATAAAAACAACAGGATTTTTTTTTGGTGCACACATGCAGCCCTTGCTACTGTATGGCCTGATAACCCGTAAAATGTATAATGCCATGTTATAGACTTCAGGTAGACTGTGATGCATTTCCTGTAAACTCTTCCCACAGGTCCTACCACATCATTTGCTATAGACTATCCATCTTGATATCTTTTTCAATTTGTATTCACCAGGGGTGATGTGTAAGAAATTGTCCATCTGCATCCTGTTTTATCAAACCAAAATGACATTGGCAGATCTAGTGACCTTATCAAATTAGGAAGTGTCATTGCAGTTTCGCATCCCTTTGCACATCAGCAGGCAATATGTTTGTTTGGTCAAATATAGCCTTTGGTTACTGCAGTATGGCCTAAAAGGGCTGCAGCATAGTGAAACGTTTTCATCATATATCATATTCTGAATGTATTTATGTTGTGATTCAATGTATAGTGGAAACTGAAATGTAATAAAAAGTACTTAATTGATGTAACCTGTCTTCTCTAAAATGTGGTGATTATGTAGAAAATAAAGGAAATCAAGAAGCAAACATTCTGAGCCAGAGATAAAGGTACAGTCGTTTTGTAAGTGTCCGAAAAAGACAACATTGGGCTTAAAGAGTTGCCAAACTGAGACGTAGGGCCACATTCATATATTGATAGACAAGTTAGAGAGATTGTTTCCCTTCCAAATTCTGCAAATATGGACAACCAAACATAGCCGCGGGAAGTAGGGGTGCTGAGGGTCCTGCCAGCTCCACTGGGCCTTTATTACTCCTGCATGAGCGGACGTAAATAGTTGTCAGCGGTGCGGGGAGAACGATTAGTTACCGGAGTGTAACTCCAGTTCTATGAGTGGAGCGGAGCCCCATAGGGGAGCTCTGCTCCTATTGGTTTACCCACTGCCCTAAGGCAGCATCAGCCTGAGACAAAATTATGCACACACCTGCAGCCAATAGGAGTACAGGTGTCCCTATAAGAGGGGATGCCTCCCCTCAATCAGCCTCCCGAGATATTTATCTTCAGCGAGACTAAAGAGGGTCGGCAGGGCCTTAAGTCCTATGGGGCTCCGCTCCACTCATAGAACTGGAGTTACACTCCGGTAACTAATCGTTCTATATCGTGGAGCCCCGCCCCATAGGGGAGCTCTGCTCCTATTGGTTTAAGGCGGAGCGTAGCGCTCCAAAATGTACTCCCTGCCGAGCCCAACACTTCCCATCAAAATGAAAAGGTCAGGCCTAGCAATGGCTGCAACCAATTCCCGCAGTACTGTAACCACTGTCACCCTACAAGTGTCACAATATACTGCGTCATCGGTTAAAAACCCGCCCCACCTAGTCCAATGGCAACACCAATGACTAGTGGGCAGATCACCAGAATACAGGCCATACTAATCTGTACTAGCAGATAGATGGTACCTCAATATCCTGTTACAATACTACCGACCACTAATGGAATGACACAAAGTGTCACTCTACATTGTGTACACGGTAGGCCGCCTCACTCAATCAATGGAACCCCAGAGATTAGTGGGCAGATCCCAGAACATGATTCATACTAATCTGAACAAACAGATAGATGACGTCACATTACGTCAAATTGTCATGACCGGTCTAATAGCATCGTAACCAAGTTACTACTATTATCCCCCATCATTCCGCCTCACTCCAGTGACTCACTGGTGGGCAGATTAATACATGCCCTCTACTGTACTGAACCTGTCAGTCAGGAGTCATGCCAAAAATATGTCCTTCTAACAGAAGCGGACCTGATAGAGACCTTGTCTCCACAGTCCTGCATTCCTCTCCTCCTAGCTCAAAGTCTCCCTTCAGCCACGCTGAGTACAGACTGAGCCAAAGAGTTAGAAGACATATCCAAGAGATAGAAACGGATAAATGGAGACGGTGTTGACCATGACGCCGCTCTACATATATCCTCTACCCCTGTTCCTCTGAAAAGGGCAGTAGAAGCTGCTACTCCACGAGTGGAGTGAGCTCTGATACCCTGAGGCAGTTGTCGCCCCGCTGCCTCATAAGCTGTCTCAATGCCCTCACAGAGCCAATGAGACAGACGCTGTTTCGAAAGTGGTCTACCTAGTGCAGCAGCACCATGACACACAAACAGCTGAGGCGATGACCTAATCGCTGCTGTGCGCTCGACGTAACACACCAAGGCGCGTACTGGGCACAGGCGATGGAGCCTTTTCTCACTCCTCTCTCTATGAGGAGGAGGAGAAAAAGCCCACAGCTCCACGGTCTGTGATCTATATGAACTCCTAATAACCTTCGGCACAAATGCCGGGTTAGGACGTAACACCGCTCTGCTCAGATCGCCATTAATGGCCAGGCAGTCGGGTCTCGTCGAAAGAGCACACAAATCACTAACACGCTTAGCCGTAGTCAAAGCGAGCAACAATGCTGTCTTCATAGACAGCATCTTGAGGGGTATTTGATTCAATGGCTCGAACGGCGACTTACATAGCGCTTCGAGTACCAAAGCCAAATCCCACTGAGGAAGCGTGGCTCTAGGTGTTGGCCTAAGCCGCCACGTTCCTAATAGGAAACGTTTCACTAGAAGGTGGCTAAAGACATTGTCTCTGCCAAACCCCTTGTGACAAGCTGAAATCGCCGCTGCAAACACCTTAATGGTGGCGGGCGATCGCTGCTTATCAAACATAAGCTGTAGGAAAGAGAGAATACTCTCAACCTGACAGCTCATGGGGTCTACACCTTGTGTGACACACCATCGTGAAAACACGTTCCACTACTGGCATACATCCAGGAAGTGGAACTGGCACGTGAACCCTGTATGGTCCTGATCACTGCATCAGATAACCCACGGCGCTCTAGCCTGTCCCTCTCAGCAGCCAGGCCTTCAGTGGTTGGCCGATTATGGGCAACTGCCCTATCGGGCCCCCCGCCTGAGACAACGCGTCCCGTCGATATGGAATTGGCCAAGGTGGCGCAATCAACATCTGACTCATCTCCGCAAACCAAGGAGCCCCTGGGCGATCGGGGGCTACCAGTATCACTGACAGCCCTCCTGACCTCATACTGGCTAACAGTGGGAGAATGCAGGACAGCGGAGGGAATGCATACAGAATAACTCTCGGCCACGGGTGGTGCGCAAAAGCGTCTCTTCCCAGTGGCGGTTCTTCCTGTTCCCTCAGAGAGAACCATAGGGGACATTGCGCATTCACGCGTGACGTGAATAGATCCACCTCGGCTCTCCCGAACTGTTCCCAAATTTGGAGAACAATGTTCCGGATGCAGACACCACTCGTCGTCTCGAGGACCCCCTCTTGACATGAGGTCTGCTCCTACGTTCAAGTAGCCCGGAATGTGTGCTGCTCTCAATAAGCGAAGGTGCTTGTGAGCCCACAGCCACAATTCCTCTGCCGCCCGATGGAGAGCAGGAGACCTGACTCCTCCTTGGTGATTTATGTGAGCTACTGTGGTCCGGTTGTCTGACCAGACCAGCACATCGCGACCCCGAAGGGTAGACACGAAGTGGGTCAAAACCAGTTGAACCGTTTCCAACTCCAAGAGGTTGATGTGGCGACTCGAAAGAGGCCACACACCTCCTATCGCTTGGGTCTGACATGTCCCTCCCCATCCCGTCAGAGACGCATCTGTGAACACTGGGATGTAAGAGGACACTTTGCCTATCGGGACTCCGTGCGTGAAAACGCGCGGGTTTCTCCAATAGTTCAGATCTGCACTGAGCGAGAGGGGAACCACCACCAACCAATGACGTTGACGCAGTGGGTCTAGTCTTAGTTGGGCGAACCATCGCTGCATCCTGCGCATGTGCAGGAGTCCCAGTGGAACCACAGAGTGGGGTGACGGCATGAGACCCAAGAGTGACATGATCGACAGCGCCGTCACCGTGTGATTCGGACGACACTTCCTCAGGGCTTGCAACAAGGCTACCCTTCGAGGGTCTGAAATTTGAGCCCTCATCATTAGTGTCTAGCTGTATCCTCAGGTAGACAATCTGATGACTGGGCCAGGGCGCGCTCTTTTTCCAATTCACAGCGAACCCCAGACGTGTGAGATGAATCACTGTCTGTGTTGTGTGAGTGATCGCCAGCTCTGCTGACGAGGCGAGAACCAGTAGGTCGTCTAGGTAGGCTAGTAGCCGAAATTCCCTGACGACGCAACGGTTCCAATGCCGCCTCCACACACTTGGAAAACGTGCGAGGTGCCAGGGCGTACCCAAATGGCATCCTCGTGTATTCGTACGCCACCCCTTGAAAGGCGAATCGCAGAAACTTCCTGTGACGCGGCTGTACCGGCACATTAAAGTACGCGTCCTTTAGGTCTATGCTCGTACAAAAGTCTCCTTTCTGGACACATTCCAGCAGACGTTTTGTCGTTAGCATTCGAAAGGGCCGTTTGGTTACGCTCTCGTTGAGAATGCGTAAATCCAATATTGGCCTCATTCCCCCCGTCTTTTTGGGCACCAGGAAGTAGGGCGAATATAGCCCTTTGTTCCTTTGCTCCTGGGGAACCACTGTGACCGCCTCCTTCGCCAAAAGTTCCGTAATCTCTGAAACCAGAGCGGCCACTTTTTCGGGCGTTTTCATCACCGTCTCCACCACTCCCCTGAATGGGGGTGGGGTCCGATGGAATTGGAGAGCATAACCCTTCTGCAACGTCTGTTCTAGCCAGCGTGAGAGGGTGCAGCTTCGCTGCCACTGCCAGCAATGCAGAGAAAGCGCCCGAGCGCGAAGCTGTGGTACATTCAGTAGGAAGGACCTGTATTCCTCTATGGCCCTTGCCGCCGCTGTTCCCCAACACTGAGGTGGTGGAACAGCCCAAGGCGGGCCTCCCATGAAAGGGAGAGGAAACATTAGTGCGTTCTGAACAAGAAGGAGGGGCAGAGACGTCAGTTAAACCCGTAACCGTCGTATTCCTGCCCTCCGTGAACGCAGCGCGGGTCTGAATTGCACTGACCGAGGCCACAGCCTGCGACAGGGCACCATCCCCAGCAAGCGATTGCATCATCATGCCAGATGACTGCAATTCGCTATTAGAGCCCCTCACTACAATACTCCTAGGAGTCTGTAATATGAGGTCTCTATGAGGTAACACAAGGCGGCGCCTTGATACCTTCTTAACCTTCACCTTCTGTGTGTGTTCAACTCTGCACCTCTGGTGGGTTGAGCCACACTCAGCGTGGTGAGCATCAGCGCGTTCTGTGAGAAGCGGGGGCGCCGATACATTGGTTATACCCGTAACCGTAGTAATCAGGCCCTCCGTGAACGCAGCATGGGTCTGAATCACATTAACAGAGATCTTAGTCTGCGATAATGCGCCATCCCCAAACAACGGTTGCGTCATCCTGTCTCCTGACTGAGACTGCAACCTGCTATGAGAGACACTCACTACAGTACTCCTTGGAGTCTGTAATGTGAGGTCTCTTTGAGATAACCTAAGACGGTGCCTTGGTATCTTTTTCCCTTTCACCTCCTGTGTGTGCTCAGCTCTGCACCTTTGGTGGGCTGAATTGCACTCAGTGTGGTGAGGATTGGCGTGTTCTAAGAGAGGTGGGGGCGCCGATACGTTGGTTACTTTCGTGACCGTGGTAATCGGGCCCTCCGTGAATGCAGCATGGGTCTGAATCGCACTAACAGAGACCTTAGTCTGCGATAGTGCGCCATCCCCAAATAGCGGCTGTGTCATCATGTCAGTGTCTGACCGAGACTGCAGCCTGCTATGTGAGACACTCACTACAGCACTCCTAGGAGTCTGTAATGTGAGGTTTCTATGAGGTAACACAAGGCGGCGCCTTGATACCTTATTAACATTCACCTCCTGTGTGTGCTCAGCTCTGCACCCCTGGTGGGCTGAGCTACACTCAGTGTGGTGAGCATCAGCGCATTCTGAGAGAAACGGGGCCGTCGATATGTTGGTTAAACCCGTAACCGTAGTATTCCGGCCCTCCTTGAATGCAGCACGGGTCTGAACTGCACTGACAGAGGCCTTAGCCTGAGATAGTGCGCCATCCCCGAATAGCGGTTGCATCATCCTGTCACTATCTGACTG
This sequence comes from Coregonus lavaretus, assembly GCF_964263955.1. Lineage (NCBI taxonomy): Eukaryota > Metazoa > Chordata > Actinopteri > Salmoniformes > Salmonidae > Coregonus > Coregonus lavaretus. Next base: position 66,761,392 of record NC_139990.1, read on the forward strand.
AGACTGCAGCCTGCTATGTGAGACACTCACTACAGCACTCCTAGGAGTCTGTAATGTGAGGTCTCTATGAGGTAACACAAGGCGGTGCCTTGGTATCTTTTCCCCTTTCACCTCCTGTGTGTGCTCAGCTCTGCACCTTTGGTGGGCTGAATTGCACTCAGTGTGGTGAGGATTGGTGTGTTCTAAGAGAGGTGGGGGCGCCGATACGTTGGTTACTTTCGTGACCGTGGTAATCGGGCCCTCCGTGAACGCAGCATGGGTCTGAATCGCACTAACAGAGACCTTAGCCTGAGATAGTGCGCCATCCCCGAATAGCGGTTGCATCATCCTGTCACTATCTGACTGAGACTGCAGCCTGCTATGTGAGACACTCACTACAGCACTCCTAGGAGACTGTAATGTGAGGTCTCTATGAGGTAACACAAGGCGGCGCCTTGATACCCTTTTTTAACATTCACCTCCTGTGTGTGCTCAGCTCTGCACCCCTGGTGGGCTGAGCTGCACTCGAGGGGTAAGAGAGAGAGCGAGAGTGAGGAAGGGCGAACGCTCTCGGATATATTATGGAAAAGGGGCTCTTTCTTTGACAAAGTCAGGTAGAGCTAACTCTTTATTACACACATCAACAAAAAACATTCTCCTCCATACCCTCAACGGTAGGGTGGGGGGGAACAGTGGGCTCAGTCACACCAGGCGCTGCGCCGTCTTCCGTTCTCTCCCCCTCGCCATGTCATAAACGGCGTCTCTTCTGGCCGCCCTTCGGGTGATGCCAGGATGACGCTTTAATGACCTCTCTCGCCGGCGGAATGGTTGGCACCTCTGGCACTGCGGGGGGGGGGAGGCCCGCTCCCTTGCTGCTGGAGGCCGCCGTCTGACGCCAAGCTGTAGCGAGAGTAACGGCCGCCCTCCATCATGTCCACTTCCGGGTTGGAGGGAATGGGGGGCAGCTTAATCTCCCGCTGTTTAGCAGCCCACTCAATGAGACCTGAAAATTCGGAGCACAGAGAGGCTGTGGCGTCATCATCCAGGGATGTAAATGACCTCACACTTTCCTGAGGGAAAAGGAGTGTTAAACATCTGGGTCAGTGTAATGAATTGTCCCAATAGAATATTCATTTCTTTCCCAATAGCCCTGTCATCTCCTGAGTCAGCGCCTTCAGATGATGACTCAGAAGCTGAGGCTAACACTGATAGCACATCCTCAAGAGGAATATCCTCCCTAAAAATGCCCAACGCTGCTTCCTCTCCCTCAAAAAAGGAGGGCGCAGCTGGCGCATAGTGGGGGATTAATGAGGCCGTCCCTGGCGTGCTGTGTCCCTCAACCCACGAAACATAAGTCGGGGGGGGTCGACAGCCACCAAGGGGAACAGCGACATTGAGCTCTGAAAAGAGCTTTTGTTAAATACTTACCCTATGGATAAGCTTGGTGTGCTCATTGTAGGACGACGTCGATGATCTGGAAAATCGACTGCGTTTTCTTCGTCCTGAGTCTTCTCTTCGTCTCTTCTTGGCTTCTTCAGTCTAGTCCAGTCGCTGAAGATAAAGGGAGGCTGATTGAGGGGAGGCATCCCCTCTTATAGGGACACCTGTACTCCTATTGGCTGCAGGTGTGTGCATAATTCTGTCTCAGGCTGATGCTGCCTTAGGGCAGTGGGTAAACCAATAGGAGCAGAGCTCCCCTATGGGGCGGAGCTCCAGGATATAGAACAAAATCTCTCAGCAGTAAGATAGGAGGTTATCTTTCCAAGTTAAGCCAGAAAGGACAACCAAACAAATATTAATAAAAGTATGATAGATGTTCTCCATATATAGAAAACTCACAACATACTGTAGTTGATGCTTTCAAAAATATATGTTTTTGATAGCAAAGTAGTTGGATTGGTCAAGTTAACCAATTTTGCTATTTCAGACAAAATATGACTTAATTTCAGATGTACAGTTGAAGTCGGAAGTTTACATACACCTTAGCCAAATACATTTAAACTCAGTTTTTCACAATTCCTGACATTTAATCCTAGTAAAAATTCCCTGTCTTAGGTCAGTTAGGATCACCACTTTATTTTAAGAATGTGAAATGTCAGAATAATAGTAGAGAGAATGATTTATTTCAGCTTTTTTTCTTCCATCACATTCGCAGTGGGTCAGAAGTTTACATACACTCAATTAGTATTTGGTAGCATTTCCTTTAAATTGTTTAACTTGGGTCAAACGTTTCAGGTAGCCTTCCACAAGCTTCCCACAATAAGTTGGGTGAATTTTGGCCCATTCCTCCTGACAGAGCTGGTGTAACTGAGTCAGGTTTGTAGGCCTCCTTGCTCGCACACACTTTTTCAGTTCTGCCCACAAATGTTCTATAGGATTGAGGTCAGGGCTTTGTGATGGCCACTCCAATACCTTGACTTTGTTGTCCTTAAGCCATTTTGCCACAACTTTGGAAGTATGCTTGGGGTATTTGTCCATTTGGAAGAACCATTTGCGACCAAGCTTTAACTTCCTGACAGATGTCTTGAGATGTTGCTTCAATATATCCACATAATTTTCCTTCCTCATGATGCCATCTATTTTGTGAAGTGCACCAGTCCCTCCTGCAGCAAAGCACCCCCACAGCATGATGCTGCCACCCCCATGCTTCACGGTTGGTATGGTGTTCTTCGGATTTCAAGCACCCCCTTTTTCCTCCAAACATAACGATGGTCATTATGGCCAAACAGTTCTATTTTTCTTTCATCAGACCAGAGGACATTTCTCCAAAAGGTACGGTCTTTGTCCCCATGTGCAGTTGCAAACCGTAGTCTGGCTTTTTTATGCCGGATTTGGAGCAGTGGCTTCTTCCTTGCTGAGCGGCCTTTCAGGTTATGTCAATATAGGACTTGTTTTACTGTGGATATAGATACTTTTGTACCTGTTTCCTCCAGTATCTTCACAAGGTCCTTTACTGTTGTTCTGGGATTGATTTGCACTTTTTGCACCAAAGTACGTTCATCTCTATGAGACAGAACACGTCTCCTTCCTGAGCGGTACGACGGCTGCGTGGTCCCATGGTGTTTATACTTGCGTACTATTGTTTGTACAGATGAACGTGGTACCTTCAGGGATTTGGAAATTGCTCCCAAGGATGAACCAGACTTGTGGAGGTCTACAATTATTTTTCTGAGGTCTTGGCTGATTTCTTTTGATTTTCCCATGATGTCAAGCAAAGAGGCACTGAGTTTGAAGGTAGGCCTTGAAATACATCCACAGGTACACCTCCAATTGACTCAAACGATGTCAATTAGCCTATCAGAAGCTTCTAAAGTCATGACATAATTTTCTGGAATTATCCAAGCTGTTTAAAGGCACAGTCAACTTAGTGTATGTTTACTTCTGACCCACTGGAATTGTGATACAGTGAATTATAAGTGAAATAATCTGTCTGTAAACAATAGTTAGAAAAATTACTTGTGTCATGCACAAAGTAGATGTCCTAACCGACTTGCCAAAACTATATTTTGTTAACAAGAAATTTGTGGAGTGGTTGAAAAACTAGTTTTAATGACTCCAACCTAAGTGTATGTAAACTTCCGACTTCAACTGTAGTTTTGATGCCGAAACTCAGGACTTTCTTGATCCCATTCTGATCCAGATTAAACATTTTGAAAAACTGGCCCCTGACGACTGGTAAAACAAGTGTCTTGAGAACATCTTACAAACGTCCTAACATGGTCCTTAATGACGTCCTGGTAACTTACAGGGAACTATAGACAGATCCAGGAGTATGAGGACGGATATGTTCCCAGCATCAGCAGTACAGAGGTCGTTCACTACCTTGACCAAGGCAGTTTCAGTGCTGTGCATAGCCCAGAAGCCCGACTGGAGGGGTTCGAAAGTTCATGAGAGGCCCTGTGTTGTTGGATTTGTGATGCTACCACCCACTCAAGCACTTTGCATACGTTACTGTATGATTTGTAGCCTCGTACAAACCATCCTGATCTCGCAAGCTCACATTCTGTTTCACTACATGGACAGAATGTGAGCTCGCAAGATTACTATGGTTCATACGAGGCTATATGATTTGGGCTATGTGTCGTTGAAAATAATGTCAGTAAAGACTCTCACGAACACACACGTAACCTCTATGACGCTCACAAGCCACACTAGATTTGTTAGAATGTAAGAAGTTTCCAGGACATAGTGTCTCTAATACTGTAATAAGCTCACATAGTTGCTGTCACAAACTCCAAACAGTTTTCACTGACTATTTGGATATTCATTTCCAACTGAGCAAACAATTTATGTACTTACAGCATTCTTATAAATTAATTTTTCATTAGGTTTTTTCTTGGCGGACCTTGTTTTTGTATTGACATTTGTCATTTCAAGTTCCATTTCCTGTAGTATACGATCAGTTCATTTGCTGAGGGAGAGGTTGTTGTCCTGGTCTCTGACCTCCTCCCTAATAGGCTGTCTCGTCGTCATTGGTGATCAGGCCTACCACCGTTGTGTCGTCAGCAAACTTAATGATGGTGTTGGAGTTGTGCACGGCCACGCAGTCGTGGGTGAACAGGGAGTAGAGGAGGAGACTAAGCACGCACCCCTGAGGTGCCCCAGTATTGAGGGTCAGCGTGACGGATGTGTTGTTTCCTACACTCACCACCTAGGGGCGGCCTGTCAGGAAGTCCAGGATCCAGTTGCAGAGGGAGGTGTTCAGCTCCAGGGTCCTGTGCTTAGTGATGAGTTTGGAGGGCACTATGGTGTTAAACGCTGAGCTGTAGTCAATGAACAGAATTCTCATATAGATGTTCCTCTTGTCCAGGAGGGAGAAGGCAGTGTGGAGTGCAAGAGAGATTGTGTCATCTGTGGATCTGTTGGTGCGGTATGCGAATTGGAATGGTCCAGGGTGTCTGGGATTACATTTACATTTTAAATTTTAGTCATTTAGCAGACGCTCTTATCCAGAGCGACTTACAGATAGCGCATACATTATTTTATCGAACCCACAACCCTGGCGTTGCAAACGCCATGCTCTACCAACTGAGCTACATCCCCTGCCGGCCATTCCCTCCCCTACCCTGGACAACGCTGGGCCAATTGTGCGCCGCCCCATGGGTCTCCCGGTCGCGGCCGGCTACGACAGAGCCTGGATACGAACCAGGATCTCTAGTGGCACAGCTAGCACTGTGATGCAGTGCCTTAGACCACTGCGCCACTCGGGAGAGATGTTGTTGATGTGAGCTATGACCAGCCTTTCAAAGCATTTCATGGCTACAGATGTGAATGCTACGAGGCAATAGTGATTTAGACAGGATACTTGAAGAGAGCAGGCAAGAAGATTGTCAGGTGTCCGACCCAGTGGCCTGGTCACAGAGGTCACTGGGAGTTTGGGGAGCCAGTTTATGACCCCCTAGTCTCTCTGGCACCATTGGGGGAGGGGGAGGGGGATGGGCGGAGTGACCTGGAAGTTATGAGACAGGCAGGGGAATCCATAACAGGTCCACCTCTATACGTGTATAAGTGCCACACAGTGGATGTTGACTGTAAAAAAAAATCCTTAATTTCACATGCAGAAGTAATACAAGCTAACAACTGTGTTATTCCCTCTGCTCCTCCCTGACAGAGACATGGTTGGGACTTTAAGATTCCTCCTCATTGGCTGTCTGCTGCAAGGTAGGTGGCTGTGGGAGTTGGGATCATGCGATTATTTGGCCAAGATCAGGGGTGAAAGTAAGGCGGTACGGTCCGATATGGCGTCCAGGCAAAATAAATAGTGGCTGTACGCCGTACCAGTAAAACATCAGCCTATCACAATAATTAAAAGAAAATGTCATGAAAACTAGGTTATTACACCATTATTTATCATTACCGCATGTCAGAGGCATGAAACATTTGTGAATTTACTTGAAAATGTGTGGAACAGCCTACGCTCCAAAATGTGATGTGGTTCGATGAGAACACTGAAATATTGCCAAGGCAGAGATGAATGGCCAACACCGAGACGCGCGCAGACAGAACGCATAAAGTCCGGCCTACTGACAATCGGCAATTGTCATTAGGCCTACACGTTTTGGTGTTTTGTGTTAAATATGTATCTTTCCATTCAACACTGGAGGCTGAAAATATGTTGCGAGTGGATGAACGTGTGCGGGTATAGCCTAGTAAAGGTGCCATTGAAGTATTTGTTTGACAATCAGATGAAAACATCATGACTGGTTGTGTTCATGCCATAATAAAAGGTAATACATTTCAAGTTAAATGACAAATATTTACAACTAGGCCCTATTGAATTAATAGGGATTCTATAAGTAATTCTATGTTTAGGCTCATAAAAATGCACACATAGAAGGTCCCGTACCTGGAAGACATTAAATCAACTTTCACCTCTGGCTAAGATGATACAGTGCATTCGGAAAGTATTCAGACCCGTTGACTTTTTCCACATTTTGTTACGTTACAGCCGTATTCTAAAATTGATTACATTTTCCCTCATCAATCTACACACAACCCCCACAATGAAAAAGCAAAAACACGTTTTTAGACATAAAAAAAAAACAGAAATACCTTATTTACATAAGTATTCAGACACTTTGCTATGAGACTTGAAATTGAGCTCAGGTGCATCCTGTTTCCATTGATCATCCTTGAGATGTTTCAACAACTTGATTGGAGTCCACCTGTGATAAATTCAATTGATTGGACATGATTTGGAAAGGCACACCTGTCTATATAAGGTCCCAGAGTTGACAGTATATGTCAGAGCAAAAACCAAGCCATGAGGTGGAAGGAATTGTCCGTAGAGCTCCGAGACAGGATTGTGTCGAGGCACAGATCTGGGGAAGGATACCAAAACATTTCTGCAGTATTTAACCACCAAGACATTGAACCACCAAGACTCTTCCTAGAGCTGGCTGCACGGCCAAACTGAGCAATCAGGGGAGAAGGGCCTTGGTCAGCTGGCTGGAGTTTTTACGGACATATTCTATTTCTCCCTATCCCAGTCTGCTGTCCCCACTTGCTTCAAGATGTCCACCATTGTTTGGGAACCCAAGAAAGCAAAGGTAACTGAACTAAATGACTATCGCCCCGTAGCACTCACTTCTGTCATCATGAAGTGCTTTGAGAGGCTAGTTAAGGATCATTTCACCTCTACCTTACCTGACACCATAGACCCACTTAAATTTGCTTAACGCCCCAATAGATCCACAGACGATGCAATCACACTGCACACTGCCCTATCCCATCTGGACAAGAGGAATACCTATGTAAGAATGCTGTTCATTGACTATAGCTCAGCCTTCAACACCATAGTACCCGCCCTGTGCAAGTGGTCCTGGACTTCCTGACGGGCCGCCCCCAGGTGGTAAAGTTAGGAAATAACACCTCCACTTCGCTGATCCTCACTCAACACAGCGGCCCCACAAGGGTGCGTGCTCAGCCCCCTCCTGTACTCCCTGTGCACGCCTCCAACTCAATCATCAAGTTTGCAGACGACACAGCATTAGTAGGCCTGATTACCAACAATGACGAGACAGGGTACAGGGAGGAGGTGAGGGCCCTGGGACTGTGGTGCCAGGAAAATAACCTCTCACCCAACATCAACAAAACAAAGGAGTTGATCGTGGACTTCAGGAAACAGTAGAGGGAGCACGCCCCTATCCACATCAACAGGACCGCAGTGGAGAAGGTGGAGAGCTTCAGGTTCCTCGGCATACACATCACTGACGATCTGAAATGGTCCACCCACACAGACAGTGTAGTTAAGAGGGCGCAACAGCGCCTCTTCAACCTCAGGAAGCTGAAGAAATTTGGCTTGGCACCTAACACCCTCACAAACCTTTACAGATGCACAATTGAGAGCATCCTGTCGGGCTGTATCACCGCCTGATACGGCAACTGCACCGCCCGCAACCGCAGGGCTCTCCAGAGGGTGGTGCGGTCTGCCCAACGCATCACCGGGTGCAAACTACCTGCCCTCCAGGACACCTACAGCACCCGATGTCACAGCAAGGCCAAAAATATCATCAAGGACAACAACCACCCGAGCCACTGCCTGTTCACCCAGCTATCATCCAGAAGGTGAGGTCAGTACAGGTGCATCAAACCTGGGACCGAGAGACTGAAAAACAGCTTCTATCTCAAGGCCATCAGACTGTTAAATAGCCATCACTAGGCGGCTTCCACCCAGTTACGTAACTGCACCTTAGAGGCTGCTGCCATATATACATAGACTAGAAATCACTGGCCTCTTTAATAATGGAACACTAGTCACTTTACAGTTTTTTAAACATATTTTTGCTTTACTGTTCTCATTAGTACAGTCGTGGTCAAAAGTGTTGAGAATGGCACAAGTATTGGTCTTCACAAAGTTAGCTGCTTCAGTGTTTTTAGATATTTTTCTCAGATGTTACTATGGTATACTGAAGTATAATTACAAGCATTCCATAAGTGTCAAATGACTTTATTGACAATTACATTAACTTTATGCAAAGAGTCAATTTTTGCAGTGTTGACCCTTCTTTTTCAAGATCTCTGCAATCCGCCCTGGCATGCTGTCAATTAACTTTTGGGCCACATCCTGACTGATGGCAGCACATTCTTGCATAATCAATGCTTGGAGTTTGTCAGAATTTGTGGGGTTTTGTTTGTCCACCCGCATCTTGAGAATTGACCACAAGTTATCAATGGGATTAAGGTCTGGGGAGTTTCCTGGCCATGGACCCAAAATGTCGATGTTTTGTTCCCCGAGCCACTTAGTTATCACTTTTGCCTAATGGCAAGGTGCTCCATCATGCTGGAAAAGGCATTGTTTGTTACCAAACTGTTTTTGGATGGTTGGGAGAAGTTGCTCTCGGAGGATGTGTTGGTACCATTCTTTATTCATGGCTGTGTTCTTAGGCAAAATTGTGAGTGAGCCCACTCCCTTGGCTGAGAAGCAACCCAACACATGAATGGTCTCAGGATGCTTTACTGTTGGCATGACACAGGACTGATGGTAGTGCTCACCTTGTCTTCTCCTGACAAGCTTTTATCCGGATGCCCCAAAAAATCGGAAAGGGGATTCATCAGAGAAAATGACTTTACCCTAGTCCTCAGCAGTCCAATCCCTGTACCTTTTGCAGAATATCAGTCTGTCCCTGATGTTTTTCCTGGAGAGAAGTGGCTTCCTCGCTGCCCTTCTTGACACCAGGCCATCCTCCAAAAGTCTCCGCCTCACTGTGCGTGCAGATGCACTCACACCTGCCTGCTGCCATTCCTGAGCAAGCTCTGCACTGGTGGTGCCCCGATCCCGCAGCTGAATCAACTTTAGGAGACGGTCCTGGCGCTTGCTGGACTTTCTTGGGCGCCCTGAAGCCTTCTTCACAACAATTGAACCTCTCTCCTTGAAGTTCTTAATGATTCGATAAATTGTTGATTTAGGTGCAATCTTACTAGCAGCAATATCCTTGCCTGTGAAGCCTGTGAATCTAATTAACGTATTTGTAATTATAGACTTTGTTTTCATATCCTATTGAACAATTGATTGATTATCATTGATATAGTGGGTGTGTTTGTTCCTGTTTCATTGAGCTAGTAACGTGTCTTACTATTCTAGACACTCCCCCCACACCCACTTTAACCCCAGCTACAGTGAAGGTGAGGGAGGGGACCTCAGTGAGTTTGATTTGCTCTGCTGCAGCCCCATGTCCATCTCTCCCCCCAACTCTGACATGGATCCCCAGACTGGGTCAAAGTGAGGAGGGACTATGGGAGAATCAGGATAAAACTAAAGTCACGACCTCTACTCTGACCTTCACTGCTTCATACCTCTATCATGAACAGAATATATCCTGCACTGCTCTCTACAAACAACAAGATGGCAAGAATGTCAAATCACCTGAAACTAGTCTGACCGTTACTGTTCTATGTAAGATCATTTTGACTTTTTTCCACCTCATATTAGCATTAGTTGGTTGGTTTTATTTCAGTCAAACATTATTAACATTGTGTGCTCTTTCTCTAAGTTTCTCCCAAGAACACCTCAGTGTCAGTCAGTCCCTCTGGTCCAGTGGTAGAGGGCAGCTCCATGACTCTGAACTGCAGCAGCAATGCCAACCCTGCAGTGAGCTACACCTGGTACAGAGTCAATGGAGTTCAGGTGACAACAGTGGGGTCTAGCAGAATGCTAACTATCAAGGTGTCTGCAGACAGCAGTCAGTTCTACTGTGAGGCCAGAAATGACCATGGAACCCAGAACTCATCTGTCATTCAACTAGATTTGCCATGTAAGTACTTGCACTATCTCGATGCAGTCAGTAGCAATGGGTGCAATGGTGGCACCACTAAATTCACTTGTTTCAAATATTGTCCCTGTTTTTACAGATCCTCCCATGTACACCTCAGTATCAGTCCGTCCCTCTGGTCCAGTGGTAGAGGGCAGCTCTGTGACTCTGACTTGCAGCAGCAATGCCAACCCAGCAGTGAATAACTACACCTGGTACCGAGTCAATGGAGATCAGGTGATATCAATAGGACATGGAGAGAAACATCAGACCCAGGTGTACACAGATCAAAGAAAGTTCTACTGTGAGGCCAGAAATGTCCATGGAACCCATAACTCATCAGTCTTTGAACTGGATGTAATGTGTAAGTATACAATGAAATATTATGGCTGGCGCGAGTATTCGAGGACTCAAGTACTCGATTCAAGGTTTGTATTTGTTTACTAATAATCAAGTACTCTAAATGTACAAATGCAACTATTTAGCTGGTTAAATTGATAAGGACTGACATTTCTAACTCTAAGATGTGTTTGTTGTTTACAGACAGCAGTATGTTCAGTTTTGTTTTCAGTTGTGTATCAGAATAACCAGTACAGCAGCACATCCAGTACAACTGATAGCATATCGCAAACTTTTTGCCTTCAGACCCATTTCACGCTAACATGCTAACATGCGGGTACTTATTTTTATGAGAGTACTCGAACACTGATCTTTTTTTAAATGCCCATCCATATTAAATACAAGTATTGAACATTTCTTTGCACTCACTTTGTATATATATTTTTCTTCTTTAGACTCCCCAAAAAACACCTCAGTGTCAGTCAGTCCCTCTGGTCCAGCGATAGAGGGCAGGTCTGTGACTCTGAACTGCAGCAGCAATGCCAACCCAGCAGTGAAGACCTACACCTGGTACAGTCAATGGGAGTGAGGGAGTCATTGTACGATCTGGACAGAGCTTCACTTTCAATAAGATTGCTATCAATGATAGTGGGCGGTACTATTGCGAAGCAGAGAATAAGCATGGGGTGGACAACTCAACAACTACTAACATAGATGTGACATGTAAGTTGTTACACTTCCACATCCTGTGAACATACTTTAAAGGGGCAGTTATAAAGAGCTCTCTAAGGTATGAAATGACTGACATGACAAGTGGAAAACTGATGGTTCACTACCCAATTTCGAAATTACACCTAAGTTGTTATACTTCCACATCCTGTGAACATACTTTAAAGGGGCAGTGCAGTCAAAAACGTGATTTGTAAAAGAAATATATATGATATTTCCACACACTGGGGTCAAAATAACACTCACTAATTGTGAAAATGATACCCTTTTAGTGTACGAGCAAAAAATAATTTCAGCCTGTTCAGGTGGGATGGAGTTTTTGGCCCTTAGCATGACATCACACTCTGATCTGATTATTCTCACCAATGACCAGTCATCATTTATTAGCTTATGTATCCCCCCCCCCAATGTGTTTTCATGTGATATTTGAGCAACTAAAACATTACAAAAATATCTATGGGCTAAAAAATCTAGCAAAAAGACGTTAGCTGACATGGGCTAGCTGATCTGGACACTTATAAATACATTATATATACAAGAGTATGTGGACACCTCTTCAAATTCGTGATTTTGGCTATTTCAGCCACACCTGTTGCTGGCAGGTGTATAAAATCGAGCACACAGCCATGCAATCTCCATAGACAAACATTGGCAGTAGAATGGCCTTACTGAAGAGCTCAGTGACTTTCAACGTGGCACCGTCATAGGATGCCACCTTTCCAACAAGTCAGTTCAACACATTTCTGCCCTGCTAAAACTGCCCCGGTCAATTGTAAGTGCTGTTATTGTGAAGTGGAAATGTCTAGAAGCAACAACGGCTCAGCCGAGAAGTGGTAGACCACACAAGCTCACAGAATGGGACCGCAGAGTGCTGAAGCGCGTAGCGCGTAAAATCGTCTGTCCTCGGTTGCAACGCTCAATACTGAGTTCCAAACTGCCTCTGGAAGCAACGTCAGCACAATAACTGTTCATCGGGAGCTTCATGAAATGGGTTTCCATGGCTGAGCAGCCGCACACAAGCCTAAGATCACCATGTGCAATGCCAAGCGTCGGCTGGAGTGGTGTAAAGCTCGCCGCCATTTGACTCTGGAGCAGTGGAAACGTGTTCTCTGGAGTGATGAATCACGCTTCACCATCTGGCAGTCCGACGGACAAATCTGGGTTTGGCGGATGCCAGGAGAACGCTACCTGCCCAAATGCATAGTGCCAACTGTAAAGTTTAGTGGAGGAGGAATAATGGTATGGGGCAGTTGTTCATGGATCGGGCTAGGCCCCTTAGTTCCAGTGAAGGGACATCTTAACGCTACAGCAAACAATGACATTCTAGACGATTCTGTGCTTCCAACTTTGTGGCAACAGTTTGGGGAAGGCCCTTTCCTGTTTCAGCATAACAATGCCCCGTGCACAAAGCGAGGTCCATACAGAAATGGTTTGTAGAGATCGGTGTGTAAGAACTTCACTGGCCTGCACAGAGCCCTGACCTCAACCCCATCGAACACCTTTGGGATGAATTGGAATGCCGATTGCGAGCCAGGCCTAATCGCCCAACATCAGTGTCCGGACTCACTAATGCTCTTGTGGCTGAATGGAAGGAAGTCCCCGCAGCAATGTTCCAACATCTAGTGGAAAACCTTCCCAGAATAGTGGAGGCTGTTATAGCAGCAAATGGGGGACCGACTCCATATTAATGCCCATGATTTTGGAATGAGATGTTCGACGAGCAGGTGTCCACTTGAGCAAACTATTTGCTGGTTCAAGTGGGGACACTTCAGGCTGAGGAGTAAGTTTCACACATCCCAATGTGCTAAATTCACCCCTCAATCTTACTCAACAGCGACCCCAGCTTTGAGCTGAGCTCAACTGTAGATCTGAGTCACTAGGTACCACTGTAAAGGACGTCACACTGCTTGCTTAGCGAGTACCGCTTCCACCTGATTCGGCTCACACTGTGCCTGATCTCAAAACAGTTTTCTGTTCCCAAAACTAGAATCTGTTATGAACAGAGTGCACAACGTTTTATAGACTTGACCCTTTGTCAAAGTTTTTACAAGTTGTGTTGTTTACAAGGAGTGCAATGGCAAATTAAGTTATTGCACACGCACACTTCACAGCGAAGGCGTTCCCTAACGGAAATATGTAAATACATGCTAGAACGCGGCAATAGGCTCTTGCTAGCTCTTGCTTGGCTCTGCCCTCCTCCTTGCTCGTTCTACCCACTATGCTTAATTTTCTCCCATTGAAAATGACACAGATGAACTATGTCGGGTTGGTTATAAATATCTTTGACTTAACTGTCTTCATCTGTTTTCTATAGTTGCTCCAAAGATCCTGCCCTCCTCTCGCTGCATCAGAACTGCAGATAAGATCAACTGTTCCTGTGAGAGTCATGGGAACCCCTCTCCCAAAGTGGAGTGGCGATTGGCTGGACAGCCTGTCAATCACGTAAGTAACACTGTCATCAGGGAGCCAATGGGCAGCACAGGCCTGAGAAGCTCCATCACCATCCACCAATCACAGGAGGAGAACACACCCACTCTGGTCTGCCTCAGCACCAACTCTGTAGGATCTTCCAGCCTCCAGTTCTGTACTCAATGCCTGGGGAATCACCAGGGGCTGGGCATAAACTCTGAAGTTCTTGAGGGTAAGCGCTTTATGTTATCAAATGCCATACAGACACATTGTGCAGCATTTGGTGTTTTTCTGCAGTCAAAGCGATTTGGATCTGGTCAAAAACTATTTGTACAGTGTAGGTACTTTGAAAGGGGTTTGGACACCATAATTGACTACAATGATGATCTTGATAACCTTGATAAAAACTTTTCTAAGTCTATTGATTAAAGCTTTTTCTGTTCCCCCCTAGGTCAGGTTTCCTTGCCAATCTTCATCACTGCAATATTTGTTGCAGCATTAATGACAGCACTGATATGTGCTTTACTGTTTCTCCTAAGGTAAGGTCATCACTCTTTTAAAATGTTCTGGAAATACTGCACATATTTGTGTCTTTATACTTTTTGTGCTTTACATTAACTTAGTTCCTGATTCTGAAGTGTACACTAATTTATATATATTTGATTTGACCAGTTTGTTGTATGATGATTGCACAGGGTTTGGGAGCCTTATTTCACGGTACTCAGAGGTCATGAAAAATATGACGACAGTGATGGGGTGATGAACCTAGTTCTGACCAGTGGTGAGGGGACACAGGTAAGCATCCTCAGATTTATCCTAGAAATATTTTGATAATGAAATGACCACAAAATAAAATCTGTTAAATGTCTATAAATGTATGTTATTGCAGGATCCTCCTGTGCCAGAAGAAGACATCTACACCAACAGCATGATACCGAGTCAGGCCAGGAGACAGGGATGCAAACAAGACCTAGAGGCCCCCAAACCAGGTCCCAAAACCCTGCCTTCCTCCAAAGCCATCTCTGAGACCGACCGAACCGGCCTGCTCAGTCCCATCGCTGACACTGCTACAGATCCAGGAGAAGGCACTGCAAAGAAGGAGGGGGATGACGTGTTTTATTCCAGTGTGATTTGGAAGAAGAAGAAGTGGATGAAGAAGAAGAATGTGGGTTCCGTGGACGGGGAGGGGGGAAGGGAGGCGTCTAGCGGTTCCTACCTGGAGGAAGAGAGGTGTGTGCTGGGAAATGTAGGCAGACGCAGAATAAGTAAGGCACTGGAGATGGAGAACCTGCAGTTTCTCTAGTTTTTCATGAATTTATTGTAGGCCTATTGTACTTTCACAAAGACATATTGCTCTTAATGAAAGTATAACGCTGTTTTTTTTTTTAACCACAAAACAAATAAAAACATTAAATGTCCACCTTATTGTTATTTATTGAAGCCTTTGTAATTGTTCATAGCATTATGATGACCTACGTTCTGTATAACTTTTAATGTTTTCAAGGTATTTAAAACTCTTAAACTCTAATATCATTGAATGCACCAATAGTATTAACAAAAACAAAAAAAACGAAGGTGCGTTTGAAAGCTAACATTAGAACAATCTCTTGGCCAATCGGAAAGTAGGCTTTGACAGACTCAGTGAGTTTCCTGTTTGAAAAGAACAAAGGGGGGGTGATGTAGTGGGTTTCGCTTTGTGACAGAAAACAGAGGTACATGCTCACCACCTCTTCTGAAGGTAAGGCATGTTAATCTCTTGTTTTATGGGAATTTGTGACAACATTTCAATGACAGTGATAGGTTGCACAAACCATTTCGGCAAATGTAAATATCATGGTATGTCTGTACACTCTTAGAAAAAAGGGTTCCAAAAGGGTTCTTAGGCTGGTTCCAGGTAGAACTCTTTTAGGTTATATTTAGGTTATATGTGTCCAAAAAAACAAAAATATTTACTGAGCTTTCTTATATCTTAGGTATAGGACAGACACATCAAAATCCTATTCCTTATGATTCATTTTCTGACTGTCTTGTCTGCCATGTATTAATGTTATTCAATGCGTTTCTATGGGCTATAGTAGTAAAGGCCCCCAAAAAGGAGGGAGACCTACAATTCTAAATCAAACAGCTAAATGATCCATGGAATGATCTTTTTAAAACAATCCCCCCCCCCACCACCACCCCTTTAGAGGTTAACAGTGTTTTCATTGGTTGACATAGGTCATTATACATGGTTCTGCTGTCTGATTGTGGTTTATAATGTCATTTTGTAGCCTCCAGGTAGACTCTGATGCATTTCCAGTAACCTCTTCCCACAGGACCTACCACATAATATACGATAGACTGCTCTTCTTGATATAGCTTTCAATTTGTTATCTCATTTTTATTCACCGGGAGTGATGTCAAAGAAACTGTCCATCCACATCGTCTTTTATCAAACCAAAATGTCATTGGCAGAAGTAGTGGCAACGAATGAGGAAGTGTCTCTGGCCATGGCAGTTTCACATCCTGTGCATATCAGGAGGCAACGTCTTTGTCTGGTCAAATATAGTCTTTGGTTTCATAAAGTATTTATATTTTAGTAATTTAGCAGACACTCTTATCCAGAGCGACTTACAGTAGTGAGGGCATACATTTTCATACTGGACCCCGTGGGAATCGAACCAACAACCCTGGCGTTGCAAGTGCCACGCTCTACCAACTGTGCCACACAGAACCTAGTATTTAGTATTTATTAGGATCTCCATAAGCCAGCAGCTACACTTCCTGTGGTACAAACATATAAATAAAATTATTACATCTCAATAAAACAACAGCCTACATCATAAATAAAACAAGACATCATGCAAGACATTACATTATTACTCTATTATTACAAATGTACTATATAAAATGTACAATACTACAATAATACAATATTACAATATAAAAATGTGAGTGTGTTAGATAGTTTGTGTGTGTGTGTGTGTCAAATAAAAGAAATATACTTCGTAAACTACAGGTGTAGACTAACAGTGAAATGCTTACTTACAGGCACTTCCCAACAATGCAGAATATATGAGTCATGAGTCGTTGTTTTATCAGTTTTAAAAAAATCTGATTTTACTGCTCGCTTGAGTTACTTGATGTGGAAGAAAGTTCCTTGTATTCATGGCTCTATCTCGGGGGTCAGCGGGGTTACTGCAGGTGGTTGACAAAAATATGTGGAATTTTATTTTGTTTATTTCAATGTTTTTATGAATATCGCTAGCAATAACAGAATACATTTAATTTGAATTACATACCTACAGTAGAAAAGAGGAGAATATCTTCTTTCTAATAATGTCAACTTTATTTCTCAACTCCTAATACTGAGCAAATTACACTAATTGGAGCCAATCACACTCACTGGAGTATCTGATATAGGCTTTGAAAAAGCACCCGCAAATAGGCTACCACTACAAGTGCGGCAAGTGCCGCTGGCTGCTGGTAAGCTTTCTTGACTTAGACATACATTTTTGCCAACACATGGCTAACTTTTGTTTAAGCAGCTAAACAGCTGCTCATAGTGAAAATGTGTTTGGAGTTACCCTTCTAGCTAATAGGCTATGTTAGAGTTTACATTTCCTCTTCCAATTCTAATGTGGGGCGGTAAAAATAATGGAAAACTATCTACCAAATCGATTCATTTTAAAATGTTGATTGCTTCTCCATTATCATTCACCTGGTGATAAGACAAGACGTGATTTTATTTCTTCTAATGTATGATGGGGTCCCTGGGTCACTGGTTTGCCTGGGAGGGGGTCCCTGGGCAAGAAAATGTTGAGTGCAAGTGCATTAGAAAATATACAAAAATACAAAATATTCTGAATGTATTTATGTTGTGATTCAATCCATATTAAAACAGAAATGAAATAAATGTACAGAAATTGATTTAAAGGAAAATTCCCAAAATGTTTTGCTAAACAGCATCATATAATGCAAAATGCATCATACAGGGATGATTTCTGTATTTTGAAAGTTACATATCTTGAAAACTTGATTGCTGACAAGCAAAACATTTTGGGAGTATGTCAACAATGGACTAATTAAACAAATACCAAAAGATAGTTTTTGGGTGGAGGTTTCCTTTAATTAATTGATTGGGTGAATGATTGTTTGTTTTATAGCTATAAACTTCAGCATCCTAACCATCACATGATATTGGAACCTTAATAGACTATAGACACCACAGACTCTTGTAATGGACATCCTCAGCTTCATCACAGGTACATTATACACATCTTATTATATGACATTTGTTTGCATGGTAAAACTACATTTTTGCATCAACATGTGCATTATCTGACTTTAGCTTTCTAGCTTTAAGCCATTAAATGTCACTATATGTTAAATACTGTATGTGTACAGTATGTAGATAAATACAGTATGTACAGTAATGTCACGGTTTCGGCCGAGGCTGCCTCTCTCCCTTGTTCGGGCAGGTTTCGGCGTTCGTCGTCTCCGGAATTCTAGCTGCCACCGCTGTATGTTTCATGTTCGTTTGCTTTTGTCTGTTTGTTTCCACACCTGTTTCTGTTTTGGCGTAATTAGTGTCCTATAAGTTTCTCGTTGTGTTTGTCTAGTGTTGTGTGTAATTATTTTCCGTCAGTTGTGTGTATTGCTCGGTTGAGCTTCTCTCCACTACGCTGGAGTATTATCGCACCTGTTTGTGCGCGGTTACATTTGGTCGCACCTGTTTGTGCGCGGTTACATTTTGTCGCACCTGTTTGTGCGCTGTTTCTTTTCGCCGTTGTGCGTAATTTTCGCCTTCGGGCCAAGTTGTCCTTTTTGCCTATGTATGGGCAGTAATACAAGAGATTGGAATATCGTTCTGAGTCCTGCGTTTGATTCCACCATTGCACCTACAGCACGCCCTGACAGAATTACACACCATCTATGGAATCAGCAGGAGCCGAAGCAGCCCAGACGAGACTGGAGGCCCAGGTTCGGGACCAACAAGATCAGCTCCTGCAGATGGGGACCGCCCTGCAGGAGGTGATTTCCACCCTCCGAGGCTGGGGTACGCCTCCACCGCCTCCCGCCCTGCCAGCACCATCGGCCAGCCCGCCCATTCCAGCGCCGGAACCTCGAGGAGTCCGACTATCTCTCCCGAGGGCCTACGACGGAACCGCGGCTGGGTGTCAGGGATTCCTACTCCAGGTGGAGCTATACCTGGCCACAGTGCACCCGGCACCTTCAGGGCATGAGAGCGTGTCCGCCCTGATCTCCTGCCTGGCCGGAAAAGCGTTGGAGTGGGCCAACGCGGAGTGGAGGAAGATCGACGCCACGACGATTACGTACAACGAGTTCTCCCGCCGCTTCAGGGCGGTGTTTGACCATCCCCCGGAGGGGAAAGCGGCGGGGGAGCGTCTGGTCTTCCTCCGGCAGGGGAGGAGAAGTGCCCAGGAATTCGCGCTCGAATTCCGTACTCTAGCGGCAGATGCAGGGTGGAATGATCGGGCCCTCATCGATCTATACAGATGTAGCCTACGAGAGGACGTCCGTCGGGAGCTGGCTTGTAGGGACACCAGCCTCTCTTTCGACCAGCTGGTTGACATGTCCATCAGGCTGGATAACCTACTGGCTACCCGCGGACGTCCTGCGGAGGGTCCGTCCATTTCACCCTCCAGCGCCTCCGAGCCGTGTCCTATGGAGCTCGGGGGCGCTGGCGCTAGAGAGAGGAGGAGTCGGCAGGCTAGGGGGTCCATCCACTGCACCAACTGTGGTCGGGGAGGACACACCGCGGCTAGGTGCTGGGGATGGCCTCCTAGGGGAGATGACGACAGGTCCCGCACTGGGGATTCCCTCCAGGTGAGTAGGCGCCCCACTCACCCAGAGCTCACTGTTGCCCATTTTTGTATGCCTGTACGTTTTCCACAGGTAGCACCTCATTCCCAGCATAAGGCGCTGGTAGATTCAGGCGCGGCTGGGAATTTTATTGATAAAAAGTTTTGTTTAGCGTTAGGGATTCCCCTCATTCCTGTTGATGTTCCTTTTCCCGTTCACGCCCTAGATAGTCGTCCGTTGGGTACGGGCTTAATCAGGGAGGTCACGGCGCCACTTAGGATGTGTGCGCAGGGGGATCATCAGGAGATGATTCAGCTGTTCCTGATTGACTCTCCTGCGTATCCGGTGGTGCTGGGCATGCCCTGGTTGAGTACCCATAACCCAGCTATTTCGTGGCAGGAGAGGGCTCTGATGGAGTGGTCTGCTCAGTGTGTGGGTAGATGTTTGGGCGTTTCCGTAGGGGCTACCTCGGTGGAGAGTCCAAACCAGGTGCCCGCATTGCACGTTCCACCTGAGTATGGGGATTTGGCTATTGCGTTTAGTAAGGCGAGGGCGACGCGGTTGCCACCCTATAGGCAGGGGGATTGTGCGATAGACCTCCAGGCAGGAGCTGCGCTCCCACGGAGCCATGTGTATCCTCTGTCTCAGGAGGAGAAGAAAGCTATGGAGATTTACATAGACGAATCGCTGAGACAAGGATACATACGGCCTTCCACTTCCCCTGCGTCCTCAAGTTTCTTTTTCGTGAAGAAAAAGGATGGTGGTTTGCGCCCGTGCATCGATTACCGTGGTCTCAATCAGATTACGGTGAAGTATAGTTATCCACTCCCGCTGATTGCGACCATGACTGAGTCGTTGCATGGGGCGCGTTTCTTCACGAAATTAGATCTCAGGAGCGCGTACAACTTGGTGCGCATCAGGGAGGGTGATGAATGGAAAAGAGCCTTTAGTACCACCTCGGGCCATTACGAGTATCTGGTCATGCCATACGGGTTGATGAACGCTCCGTCAGTTTTCCAATCATTTGTGGATGAGATCTTCAGGGACATGCAGGGGCAGGGGGTGGTGGTGTACATTGATGACATTCTCGTGTACTCACCTACCCGTGTCGAGCATGTGGCCCTGGTGCGTAGAGTGTTGCGGAGGCTGGTGGAGCACGACCTGTATGTGAAGGCAGAGAAGTGTCTGTTTTTCCAGGAGTCGGTCTCCTTTTTGGGTTATCAGTTGTCTGCGTCAGGGGTGAAGATGGAGGTAGACCGGGTGTCGGCCGTGCGTAATTGGCAAACACCAACCACTGTGAAGGAGGTGCAGCAGTTTTTGGGGTTTGCAAATTACTACAGGAGGTTTATCCGGGGTTTTGGACAGGTGGCAGCTCCCATCACGTCTCTGTTGAAGGGGGGTCCGGTGCGTCTGCAGTGGTCGGCCGGGGCGGACAGGGCGTTTGGGAGGCTGAAGGACCTGTTTACCTCGGCCCCGGTGCTGGCGCATCCGGATCCCTCTTTGCCGTTCCAGGTAGAGGTGGACGCGTCGGAGGCCGGTTTAGGAGCCGTGCTTTCACAACGGTCTGGCGCGCCACCTAAACTCCGCCCCTGTGCTTTTTATTCTAAGAAGCTCAGTCCAGCGGAGCGGAACTATGACGTAGGGGACAGGGAGCTGTTAGCCGTGGTACAGGCTCTAAAGGTGTGGAGGCACTGGCTTGAGGGGGCTCAACACCCTTTCCTCATTTTGACGGACCACCGTAACCTGGAGTACATCCGGGCGGCGAGGAGGCTGAACCCTCGCCAGGCAAGATGGAGTATGTTCTTGACCAGGTTTACTTTTAAGATCACGTACATCCCTGGGTCACAGAATGGCAAGGCAGATGCGCTGTCTCGGCGGTATGACACGGAGGAGAGGTCCGTGGAGCCCACTCCCATACTGCCTGAGTCGTGTCTGGTGGCACCGGTAGTGTGGGAGGTCGATGCTGAACTCGAGCGGGCGTTACGCACCGACCCTAGTCCACCACAGTGCCCGGAGGGTCGGAAGTACGTTCCGCTCGAGGTTCGGGATCGATTGATCTATTGGGCTCACACGTCACCCTCCTCTGGACATCCGGGTATCGGCCGGACAGTGCACTGTCTTAGTGCCAAGTACTGGTGGCCCACGTTGGCAAGGGATGTGAGGGTTTATGTTTCCTCCTGCTCGGTGTGCGCCCAGTGTAAGGCGCCTAGACATCTACCTAGGGGTAAGTTGCTACCCCTGCCCGTTCCACAACGACCATGGTCCCACCTCTCAGTGGACTTTATAACAGACCTTCCCCTCTCCCAAGGGAATACTACCATCCTGGTCGTTGTGGACCGGTTCTCTAAGGCCTGTCATTTGCTCCCCATGCCGGGTCTTCCTACTGCCCTACAAACTGCCGAGGCACTGTTTACCCATGTGTTCCGGCACTACGGGGTACCCGAGGACATTGTGGCTGATCGGGGTCCCCAATTCACCTCCAGAGTCTGGAGAGCGTTTATGGAGCGGTTGGGGGTCTCGGTGAGCCTCACCTCGGGTTACCACCCGGAGAGTAATGGGCAGGTGGAACGCGTAAACCAGGATGTGGGTAGGTTTCTCAGAACATACTGCCAGGACCGGCCGGAGGAGTGGTCAAGGTACGTTCCCTGGGCCGAGATGGCCCAGAATTCCCTACGCCATTCCTCCACTAACCTAACTCCATTTCAATGTGTGTTGGGTTACCAGCCGGTTCTGGCACCCTGGCAGCAGAGCCAGATCGAGGCTCCTGCGGTGGATGAGTGGGCGCGGCGCTCGGAGGAGACTTGGAACGCTGCACACGTCCACCTGCAGCGGGCCCTCCGACGTCAGAAGGCGAGCGCTGATCTCCACCGCAGTGAGGCACCGGTGTACGCACCTGGTGATCGAGTCTGGCTCTCTACCAGAAACCTGCCCCTCCGCCTGCCCTGTCGGAAACTGGGTCGGCGGTTTGTAGGGCCATTTAAAGTCCTGAGAAGGTTGAACGAGGTATGTTATAGATTACAGCTACCTGTGGAGTATAAGTGTATTAACCCCTCGTTCCATGTGTCCCTTCTCAGGCCGGTGGTAGCGGGCCCACTCCAAGAAAATGAGATCTTGGAGACTCCTCCGCCCCCGTTGGACATCGAGGGGGCACCGGCGTACTCCGTGAGATCCATCTTGGATTCGAGACGTCGGATGGGGGGTCTCCAGTATCTAGTGGAGTGGGAGGGGTACGGTCCGGAGGAGCGGTGCTGGGTGCCGAGGAGAGACGTTTTGGACCCGTCGCTCCTGACGGAATTCCATCGGGGGCATCCGACGCGCCCTGCTCCGCGTCCTCCTGGTCGTCCCCGAGGCGGGAGTCGGCGCACGTCTGGAGCCGCGTGTCAAGGGGGGGGTACTGTCACGGTTTCGGCCGAGGCTGCCTCTCTCCCTTGTTCGGGCAGGTTTCGGCGTTCGTCGTCTCCGGAATTCTAGCTGCCACCGCTGTATGTTTCATGTTCGTTTGCTTTTGTCTGTTTGTTTCCACACCTGTTTCTGTTTTGGCGTAATTAGTGTCCTATAAGTTTCTCGTTGTGTTTGTCTAGTGTTGTGTGTAATTATTTTCCGTCAGTTGTGTGTATTGCTCGGTTGAGCTTCTCTCCACTACGCTGGAGTATTATCGCACCTGTTTGTGCGCGGTTACATTTGGTCGCACCTGTTTGTGCGCGGTTACATTTTGTCGCACCTGTTTGTGCGCTGTTTCTTTTCGCCGTTGTGCGTAATTTTCGCCTTCGGGCCAAGTTGTCCTTTTTGCCTATGTATGGGCAGTAATACAAGAGATTGGAATATCGGTCTGAGTCCTGCGTTTGATTCCACCATTGCACCTACAGCACGCCCTGACAAGTAAATGCTACTTATTTTGCTTTGGACCAGCTGTTGCTACAGAAACTGATGAAGCTTTTATAATAGAACCCAATTATTTGGCGTCCCGTCACCCTGATTATTGCTGGCAATGGTCTTCGCTGAAAGCGCTACTTGTATAAAGAAAGACAACGAGAGAACCACATGCAGTATTTCTTTTACCTCTGGTCACAGAATGTGTTGCATTGCAGGCCAAGTATAACTACTGCATTGAAACTGCAACTGGCTACATACAGCTAATTTGGTTTAGATGCCGTTTTAATGCAGTAGATATATTTGGGGTGCAATGCAACACTTTCTGTTGCACTCGGAAATACAGTGCATTCGGAAAGTATCAGATGTCACGCCCTGGCTCTGGGGACTCTAGTATGTTGAGCCAGGGTGTGAGTTTTCATGTGTTTTCCATTCTAGTGTAGTATTTATATGTTGGCCAGTGTGGTTCTCAATCAGAGGCAACGTGTATCAGCTGTTGCTTGTTGTCTCTGATTGGGAACCATACTTAAGCAGCCAGTTTTCCCACAGTGTTTGTGGGATCTTGTTCCAAGTAGGTTGTGTTTGATCCAAGGACGTCACGTTATCGTTTTGTAGTTTTAGTTCGTGTGATCTTTATTTAATAAATATGTTCGCAAATAACGCTGCGCATTGGTCCTCTGTTCCCGACGATCGTGACAGAAGATCCCACCAAAACTGGACCAAGCAGCGTGTCCAGGAGCCATCGCCAGGGGAATCGCTAGCGGATCTCCGTGGCAACCTCGACTGGGTCAAGCCTAGTGATGTGCAGAGAGGGTGGACTTGGGAGCAGTGGAGGAAGAGTCTGGCGAGAGATAGGGAGGCTTGGTCCACGGGGAGGAGAGACACCCAGAAATGTTTTAGGGGGGGGCTCACGCCGTGGACGACGGGGCAGCAGGAGGCCGCGATGGAGCGGTCCAGCGGGTTTGCAGAGGAGGCCGCCAGGTTAAGGGGGCCACTGGTCACAGAGGAGAGGGAAAGTGTAGAGGCACGGCGAGAGGTACTGGGGTGTGTTACCAGTCCGGTCCGGCCCGTTCCTGATCCCTGCGTAGGGCCAGTGGTGTGTGTCCCCAGTACGGTCCGGCCTGTTCCTGCTCCCCGCACCAAGCCTATGGTGCGCGTCGCCAGCCCGGCCCGGCCTGTTCCTGCTCCCCGCACCAAGCCTATGGTGCGCGTCGCCAGCCCGGTCCGGCCTGTTCCTGCTCCCCGCACCAAGCCTATGGTACGCGTCGCCAGCCCGGTCCGGCCTGTTCCTGCTCCCCGCACCAAGCCTATGGTGCGCGTCGCCAACCCGGCCCGGCCTGTTCCTGCTCCCTGCACCAAGTCAGTGGTGTGCGTCGCCAGCCCGGCCCGGTCCATTCCTGCTCTCTGCACCAAGTCAGTGGTGCGCTTCGTCAGCCCGGTCCGGCCCGCTCCTGCTCCCCGCACCAAGCCTATGGTGCACGTCGCCAGCCCGGCTCGGCCTGTTCCTGCTCCCCACACCAAGCCAGTGGTGTACGTCGTCAGTCCGGCACAGCCCGTGCCTGTTCCACCGGTGCCTGGTCCGGTACCGGTCAACTGCTCCACGCCGGAGCTAGAGCAATCCGCTCCACCAGTGTTCAGTCCAGCTCCGGCCAGCAGGGCCAGACCGGACCAGGGGTACTTTGGGGGGTTAGAGAGGGAGTGGGGATCATGCCCGGAGCCGGATCCGCCGCCAAGGCGGAGTGCCCACCCGGTCCCTCCCCTGTGGTGTTTGGTTGGTGCGGTCGGAGTCCGTGCCTTTGGGGGGGGGGGGGGGTACTGTCACGCCCTGGCTCTGGGGACTCTAGTATGTTGAGCCATGGTGTGAGTTTTCATGTGTTTTCCATTCTAGTGTAGTATTTCTATGTTGGCCAGTGTGGTTCTCAATCAGAGGCAACGTGTATCAGCTGTTGCTTGTTGTTATGTTGTTGTTATGTTCGCAAATAACGCTGCGCATTGGTCCTCTGTTCCCGACGATCGTGACATCAGACCCCTTCCCTTCCTCCACATTTTGTTACGTTACAGCTTTATTCTAAAATAGATTTTTTTTTTTATCTCATCAATACCCAATAATGACAAAGCGAAAAAGATTTTTGAAATACCTTAATTACATAAGTATTCAGACCCTTTGCTATGGGATTCGAAATTGAGCTCAGGTGCATCCTGTTCCCATTGATCATCCTTGATGACCAACTAGATTGGCATCCACCTGTGGTAAATTCAATTGATTGGACATGATTTGGAAAGGCACACACCTGTCTATATAAGGTCCTACAGTTGACAGTGCATGTCAGAGCAAAAACCAAGTTATGAGGTCGAAGGAATTGTCCGTAGAGCTCCGAGACATGATTGCGTCGAGGCACAGATCTGGGGAAGGGTACGAAAATATTTCTGCATAATTGAAGGTCGCCAAGAACACAGTGGCATCCATCATTCTTAAATGGAAAAAGTTTGGAACCACCAAGACTCTTCCTAGAGTTGACTCTTCCCAAACTGAGCAATCGGGTGAGAAGGGCCTTGGTCAGGGAGGTGACCAAGAACCCGATGGTCACTCTGACAGAGCTCCAGAGTTCCTCTGTGGAGATGGGAGAACCTTCCAGAAGGACAACCATCTCTGCAGCAATCCAACAATCAGGCCTTTATGGTAGAGTGGCCAGACGGAAGCCACTCCTCAGTAAAAGGCACATGAAAGCCCACATGGAGTTTGCCAAAAGGCACCTAAAGGACCCTCAGACCATGGGAAACAAGATTCTCTGTTCTGATTAAGCCAAGATTGAACTCTTTGGCCTGAATTACAAGCGTCACGTCTAGAGGAAACCAGGCCCCATCCCTACGGTGAAGCATGGTGGTGGCAGCATCATGCTGTGGGGATGTTTTTCAGCTGCAGGGACTGGGAGACTAGTCACGATCGAGGGAAAGATGAACGGAGCAAAGTACAGAGAGATCCTTGATGAAAACCTGCTCCAGAGCGCTCAGGACCTCAGACTGGGGCAAAGGTTCACCTTCCAACAGGACAACGACCCTAAGCACAAAGCCAAGACAACTCAATAGTGGCTTCAGGACAAGTCTCTGAATGTCCTTGAGTGGCCCAGCCTGAGCCCGGACTTGAACCCGATCTAACATTTCTGGAGAGACCAGAAAATAGCTGTGCAGCGACGCTCCCCTTCCAACCTGACATTGCTTGAGAGGATCTGCAGAGAAGAATGGGAAAAATTCCCCAAATACAGGTGTGCCAAGCTTGTAGCCTCATACCCAAGAAGACTCGAGGCTGTAATTGCTGCCACAGGTGCTTCAACAAAGTACTGAGTAAAGGGTCTGAATACTTATGTAAATGTGATATTTCCATATTTATTTATTTTGGCCAAGATTTAAAAGATTTTGTCAATATGGGGTATTGTGTGTTGATTGATTAGGAAAAAAAACGATTGAATCCATTTTAGAATAAGGTTGTAACATAACAAAATGTAGAAAAAGTGAAGGGGTCTGAATACTTTCCGAATGCACTGTACTTCTGCGGATCAACCAACAATTCAGTTCCTCAAATTGGGGAAGGTTATTTAAAGTCCACTTGATACAGCTGGCAAAGTAATAAAAGAGAACTGATGCAATGTAAACTGACTTGTTAGGTCTTCTTCCTCAGGGTGCACACTTGTCTCGCTTGGTCACTGTTGGATGGTGAAGGTGCCCAATACTGTGAAAGCAGTAGATGGCAGCTGTGTAGAAGTGTCCTGTCACACCGCCCCTCACCACAGGGTCATCTGGTACCGGTATCATAGTATTAACTATCCCAAGGTTTATGATGGCAAGGGACCGACCAGTGTGGAGGCCACTTTTAGAGGGCGTACATCAGTGCCAGGCAATGCAGCAGAGGGTGACTGTACACTGAGGTTTGAGAGTGTGACGTTGATAGACAATAACCTCGAGCTCTACGTGTGGATCAACCCTGATGAGTCAGCTACACAAAAGTTCCATCATCAGATCGTAAGGATTACAGTTGAAAGTAAGCACACTCATGGAGAGGTGTATTAGATTAATTATTTGTTGTAGTTGAACAACTTAAAAAATACAACAGATTGTGATCAGATGAACAGTACTTCATTACTTTGACATCTGAATGTAGGAGTGATAATGGTCGATAGTTAGAGCACTATGTTAAAACTGAATGAGAATTGCAAACAGGGTGTTAAACCATTAGTCATGGGAGCTGGTAATGCCTTGTTTGCCTTTGGTTCCCACTAATAATAATGAATTCGAACTTGCAGAGAGAAAAGCTCCTGCATTATCCATGCAGAATGCAATGGTGGCTGGAGCCTTATTCCAGGCCAACTGTAGTGTCTGGCATTCCTGCCCTTCCTCTCCTCCATCCCTTAACTGGAGCCGTTTGCCAGAGAATTCTACATCAGTGACTTCCATGGAGGAAAAGGGAGGGCTGTGGGTGTCTACTGAGACAATACAAGGAAGAGGAACGCACCAACTGCACAAAATAGTGATGAAATGCACAGCTCAATTCGCTTCAGTCCGAACTGAGAGTCAACCAGTTATTCTTAACATCTCATGTACGTTTTTGGTCTTACTTGTTTGTTCTCAGTTGTGCAATTATTCCATTCACAGGCCATCACTTCAATAAATATAACATTTTACAGAACAAACGACTACATAGTCACAATACATGTTTGTCTGCTTTATAAACAGATGCCCCTGTAGGTGTGAAGGTGATAGCAGATGAACAGCCAGTCAGTGAAGGTCAGAGTGTCAACCTGAAGTGTGTTGCTGACAGCAACCCACAGCCAGGCAGGTTTGTGTGGATCAGACGACAGGGAGGCCAAAGCATCCAAATGAATTCAACCCAGGGCAAAATGTCCTATCCCAACATTAGCAGAGACACCTCATTCTCCTGCATTGTCCAAAATAATATTGGATCAAATCTGTCAGCCTGGCTGTTTCTGGATGTCAACTGTAAGTATCTCATTGTATGTGTCTATGTCCGGTTGCACAGTTTCCAATGGAACTAACATTATCGTTGTACATTGAAATGTTAATTCTAACGATACATTATGGTTGTAAAATAGAAGAGAAGACATGCTCCTTCCCACCCTTACATAGTTCTATTGTCATTGTTTCTCACTCACTTATAACAAGAAGGAAGACAAAATGTGTAGTGTCAAACAACATCTTTTAAAAACCATCACTTCATGTCATTCTGTCACTCCAGTCCCCCCAGCAATCCTCTCTGACTCCACCTGCTCCTTGAAGGGTGGGGTTCTGCACTGTGTGTGTAGAGCAGAAGCCCGACCTAATGCCACTCTGCACTGGAGGATCAACAAAAACAACACTCTCTCATCATCCTTCACTTCCAACACCATATACAGAGAGAATATGGTGTCAGCAGAACTCACTGGGCCTGTGGAAAGACGACCAAATGTCTCCTGCGTAGCCATTAACTCACTGGCCACTGACATCCAGCAGCTGCCCCTTGACACTGACTTCACGGCTGGACAGTGTAAGTAAGCTTTCAGTACAGAATTTCTGTTGTTAATCTTCTGATGTCATTATAATCTGCACACAGTGACAGTCTTTCTTCCTCCTCTGCCTCCCCATGTGTCCCCCCTCCCCCCTCTCTCGATCTCTCTCTCTCTGTCTTTCTTTGAACACAGTTCTGCCATGGTTGCTGACTGCTCTGGCAGTTGGAAGTGCCTTTCTGTGGGGAGCTGTAATGTTTGTTCGCAGAAGACGTTGCATAGAGAGGTTTGTACGGTTCTTGATGATGATGTCACATATAAAACCTTATTAGGTGTGTCATTTTGAATGATGTCTCCCTTCTACTCACCATTATCTGTAGACCAAAGGCCAGCTCCAATCCCCCCACTTTGGATATCCCTCTAAGGTACTGTCATTTTTGCATCTGTGTTTTACATGCAACAAAGAATAATGTTCAAGCTCATTGACAATGAGATGTTTTTTTGTCTTTAAGGCAACCTGACATGTCAGAGACCCTAAGGTACAGCAATCCCCAAAAGTGAGAAAAAAAGTCATACGAGTTTCATTTTCTTACCTTTTGACCAATTCAAATTAATGCTTTATAGCATTGAAAGGTATTCGCTTCTGTAGTGGGTGGTTGGAGATAATTTTGAAAAGTCAAAATGGTACTGAACTATAATCAGGTTCCACATTCTCCTCTCCTCCTCAGGCCGAAGCAAAAGGCTAAGACCATGCCCATGGCCATGCCCAAGGAGAAAGCAAGGACGGATAGCCAATCCTCAGTCTACGAAAATGACTTTGTGCCAAAGAAGCCTAGTCAAAACCCAGCAAAGAACAACGAGAATTATCCAAAGATCAAGTTACAAGATAACACAAAGGTAAACTTTATGTAACCTCACTACAAACACAATTTGGCTGGTGCAGCTTTTGATCAAAATAAAAATACCACATACTTTTTAGCCACACTTTTATATTTCAGACACTGTGATGACAGGAGAGTGATTACCACTAAATCTCAATGACATACAGTGGGGGAAAAAAGTATTTAGTCAGCCACCAATTGTGCAAGTTCTCCCACTTAAAAAGATGAGAGAGGCCTGTAATTTTCATCATAGGTACACGTCAACTATGACAGACAAATTGAGGAAAAAAAATCCAGAAAATCACATTGTAGGATTTTTTATGAATTTATTTGCAAATTATGGTGGAAAATAAGTATTTGGTCACCTACAAACAAGCAAGGTTTCTGGCTCTCACAGACCTGTAACTTCTTCTTTAAGAGGCTCCTCTGTCCTCCACTCGTTACCTGTATTAATGGCACCTGTTTGAACTTGTTATCAGTATAAAAGACACCTGTCCACAACCTCAAACAGTCACACTCCAAACTCCACTATAGCCAAGACCAAAGAGCTGTCAAAGGACACCAGAAACAAAATTGTAGACCTGCACCAGGCTGGGAAGACTGAATCTGCAATAGGTAAGCAGCTTGGTTTGAAGAAATCAACTGTGGGAGCAATTATTAGGAAATGGAAGACATACAAGACCACTGATAATCTCCCTCGATCTGGGGCTCCACGCAAGATCTCACCCCGTGGGGTCAAAATGATCACAAGAACGGTGAGCAAAAATCCCAGCACCACACGGGGGGACCTAGTGAATGACCTGCAGAAAGCTGGGACCAAAGTAACAAAGCCTACCATCAGTAACAC
This sequence comes from Coregonus lavaretus, assembly GCF_964263955.1. Lineage (NCBI taxonomy): Eukaryota > Metazoa > Chordata > Actinopteri > Salmoniformes > Salmonidae > Coregonus > Coregonus lavaretus. The sequence continues at coordinate 66,791,996 of NC_139990.1, forward strand.
ACTACGCCGCCAGGGACTCAAATCCTGCAGTGCCAGACGTGTCCCCCTGCTTAAGCCAGTACATGTCCAGACCCGTCTGAAGTTTGCTAGAGTGCATTTGGATGATCCAGAAGAGAATTGGGAGAATGTCATATGGTCAGATGAAACCAAAATAGAACTTTTTGGTAAAAACTCAACTCGTCGTGTTTGGAGGACAAAGAATGCTGAGTTTCATCCAAAGAACACCATACCTACTGTGAAGCATGGGGGTGGAAACATCATGCTTTGGGGCTGTTTTTCTGCAAAGGGACCAGGACGACTGATCCGTGTAAAGGAAAGAATGAATGGGGCCATGTATCGTGATATTTTGAGTGAAAACCTCCTTCCATCAGCAAGGGCATTGAAGATGAAACGTGGCTGGGTCTTTCAGCATGACAATGATCCCAAACACACCGCCCGGGCAACGAAGGAGTGGCTTCGTAAGAAGCATTTCAAGGTCCTCGAGTGGCCTAGCCAGTCTCCAGATCTCAACCCCATAGAAAATATTTGGAGGGAGTTGAAAGTCCGTGTTGCCCAGTGACAGCCCCAAAACATCACTGCTCTAGAGGAGATCTGCATGGAGGAATGGGCCAAAATACCAGCAACAGTGTGTGAAAACCTTGTGAAGACTTACAGAAAACGTTTGACCTGTGTCATTGCCAACAAAGGGTATAAAACAAAGTATTGAGAAACTTTTGTTATTGACCAAATACTTATTTTCCACCATAATTTGCAAATAAATTCATAAAAAATCCTACAATGTGATTTTCTGGAGAAATAAAATTCTAATTTTGTCTGTCATAGTTGACGTGTACCTATGATGAAAATTACAGGCCTCTCTCATCTTTTTAAGTGGGAGAACTTGCACAATTGGTGGCTGACTAAATACTTTTTTCCCCCACTGTACTTTCACACCCCTGAAGCCCTCAGATCAAGTGTATTTTTGAAGCCATGTGTATTTTGGTGGCCTAAATGTAGTGTTTGTTCTTATTTGTTCCCCACAGGCTATGTGTTCAGACATGGATGATATCTACCAAAACTATTGAACTATCAGTGAGATTGCTTCAGAGTACGTAATAATAATGTTATCCAATTGTTATAAGTTGACGACTGAGTCGTGTAATCTACTGTTAAAAGTCTTACGTTTTTGTGTTTGTGCACCTGTCTGGGCTGTGTGGATTGTGTTTTTTGTGTGTTTAAGCAATGAATGTAACCTATATTTTGTATTATAACTTTGGTATCAACTGTATTTGTGTGTGTGTCATATTGCTTTTAGAAATGTGTTATGTGACCATTCTTGATACACAGAGGAAACTGTTGAGCATAAAAAACCCAGCAGCGTTGCAGTTCTTGACACAAACCGGTTGGCCTGGCTAGGATCATAACATTTTGTCAGCCAGGTGCTTGTCAAGCAAATAACTGCCGGTCTCACGGTAATTGACCATTAATTAACAAACACATTTAGCACACACATAGCCTACAAGCCACTGATGTAGACCTTTGGAACATCTACATTTTTAAAAGCATAATAAATCCATGTAATATAGCCTACACCTTCACAATAAATCCATTATTTATTTCAGACAGGTCTAAAGAAGCATGATATGAAGAAAATGTTGTCTATTTCAGAAGAACAGAATAGCATACTCTGAGTTGTCCTTATGTTAGGGACTGATCTGGCTATGCCAAATGTCTGTGGGCTACACTAGTTCATTTAGCAGACAATATTTTCTTAGAATTCTATGCCATTATTTTATAGTATGAAGAATAAAATTGAACAAGCTGAATAAAATAGAAAGGATATTTTCTCCAAACGATTTGAGGGAGTGCGCACATTCTGTGTTGAGCGGTTAACAAAGAAACAGCTACTCCTATATGCTTCATTTAGAGTTATTTATGTAACTTTAGTTGTGATACAAATGTTGGGCTATATGTTTTTATTTTTAATACATTCTAAGGCTGCATGATGCGACTCTAATGATGATTTGAAAAAAGTCGCATGAAAGGCAAGAGTTCTGCTTTGTTTCTTTTGCAGGCTGTACACACTTCATCAGTCTCTCATTCACAATTTGACAAGCACTTGATAATGCCTAGACTTTTTCCCGGCAGCATCCCCTTTACGTGGCCTTAATACCCCCTAAAAAAATCTATGTATTTTGCGGCCAGTGGTTGTTGTGCTGTTGGGCTGAATATAATAATTGTAATTCCCTTCTCCCTGCGTGCTACATGCGCCAAAGCACTTCTCACTCACATTGCTCTCCGTCACCTGATCGGGTCACAGGCTACAAGTGAAGACAGACACATCCGGGACGCAACTGCGCTCGTCCTTTTCCAATTCCGAGGCGCATACTGAAGATATGTGAAGAACTTTCCACATTTGCTTTTCGTCAGCTAACAAGATGAATCGGCCTAACAAACAGCAAAAGTGCTAGTCTATGTCAATCGACTATCCCCCATAGTACAAAAGTATATAGGCCTATGGGCTAGGCTACATGAAGTGTGGGACTATGATTTGAAAAAGTTGCAAAAAAAAGATATGCATTGTTTCTTACCTTCCGCTGGGCATCATTCACAAGTGATAATATATCATTCACAAGTGATAGGCTAATATTGTCACCAATCAAACTATTGTTGATTTAATATCATGTCTTTACATACACTAAATAAGAGTTTAAAAAATACATGTTATCTATGCACTTAAATAGCGAATGGAGGACGCTTTTCCTGTGGTTCATTTTCATGCCAGCCAGGTAGGCTATACTCCTGTTGTAAAGAGAAGGAATGTGCTTAATAATAGGAAAGTTGAGAAATAAATATAGCTGTCCTAGCCTATAGAAAGCTGATGGGATCCTCCTTTTTTAATACAGACCATCACTCTGTTTTCTCACACAATTGCATAGCCTATAGAAATGTTGCACAACATGAGCTCATGGGCTCTCATGGCGTGTTTGATTAGATTTTCGATTACATTTGCATTGATGTCAGAGTGATTAGAGGGACAATAGAGGGCTGAGCACCAGGCAGTTAGCAAGTTTGGTAGGCTACTAATGACCATCAGCAGCACCAGAGCTTGGAGAAGCCTAATTACCGTGGAATTTGACTGCCTTCATGCCTTGTGACCGCTGGTGTGCGAGAAAAAGGGTCCCCGTAACAGCCCTAGGCCTGGCACCTATTACCATACACCGTTCAAAGGCACTTCCATCTTTTGTCTTGCCCGTTCACCCTCTGAATGGTATACATACACAATTAATGTCTCAATTGTCTCAAAGCTTAAAAATCCTTATTTAACCTGTCTCCTCCCCTTCATCTACACTGATTGAAGTGGATTTAACAAGTGACATCAATGAGGGATCATAGCTTTTACCTGGATTCACCTGGTCAGTCTATGTCATGGAAAGAGCAGGTGTTCTTAATGTTTTGTATACTCAGTGATATTAATTACCGTATTCAATCAGGGTCCACCCCCAAGCACCTAAACAAAGAAGCATTGATTTGGTAGAACAGTACACTCTTAGAAAAAAAGGTGCTATCTAGAACCTTAAAGGGTTCTTCGGCTGTCCCCCTAGGAGAACCCTTTGAAGAACCCTTTTGGTTCGAGGTAGAGCCCCTTTGGGTTCAATGTAGAACCCTTTCTACAGAGGGTTCTACATATAACCCAAAATGATTCTATCTGGAACCCAAAAGGGCTCTAACTTGAACCAAAAAGGGTTCTCCTATGGGGACAGCTGAATAACCTTTTGGAACCCTTTTTTCTAGGAGTGTAGCACCTTAATTAACCCCTTAGTCAAAGGGACACCTTATGGCCACAGTTATGCAAACCTTCAATGATGTAGTCCCAGTGAGAGCTGTCACATTTGGTTTATTACACTGTTGCTTATCTCAATACATGCAAACCACCCATTTATTGACTGCTTACTTGTTCTGATAAAATGAGCTAGAGAAAAAATATTTTTCCAAGTAAAATTAGGAGCATGGAATTAGAAAGAGGTGGACAGTCCCCAACAGAGCTGAGGAGAGAAGTGACATTGATCCGCACAAATACATTTCCGTGAAGCCTGTGTAGCGGACAGCCTTGGACTTTCCACCATATCCTCCGTTGATAGCGTGAGTAAAACTTAAATGACTGTTCATTATCGTTAATTAAGCCTTGGTCCTGACAACACACTGCCATTTTTTTGTAATTAAATAGCCTACTAATGGGAGATGATACAATGAATCTCAAACAACAATATAAACAATCTACAGTATACTATGTTGCTTTTCTTTCGACATGGCGGTACTTGGGTTGGAACTATAGAAAATGGAATAGGAGAGGATTTCATGGATGGTTTCATTTTCATTTCAACATTTCATCAGCAAGCTGCATCCATTACATCATCATTTGAGATAATAAACTCAGCAAAAAAATAAACGTCCCTTTTTCAGGACCCTGTCTTTCAAAGATAATTCGTAAAAATCCAAATAACTTCACAGATCTTCATTGTAAAGGGTTTAAACACTGTTTCTCATGCTTGTTCAATGAACCATAAACAATGAATGAACATGCACCCGTGGAACAGTCGTTAAGACACTAACAGCTTACAGACGGTAGGCAATTAAGGTCACAGTTATGAAAACTTATGACACTAAAGAGGCCTTTCTTCTGACTCTGAAAAACACCAAAAGAAAGATGCCCAGGGTCCCTGCTCATCTGCGTGAACGTGCCTTAGGCATGCTGCAAGGAGGCATGAGGACTGCAGATGTGGCCAGGGCAATAAATTGCAATGTCCATACTGTGAGAAGCCTAAGACAGTGCTACAGGGAGACAGGACGGACAGCTGATCGGCCTCGCAGTGGCAGACAACGTGTAACAACACCTGCACTGTGCATCTGAACATCACACCTGTGGGACAGGTACAGGATGGCAACAACAACTGCCCGAGTTACACCAGGAACGCACAATCCCTCCATCAGTGCTCAGACTGTCCTCAATAGGCTGAGAGAGGCTGGACTGAGGGCTTGTAGGCCTGTTGTAAGGCAGGTCCTCACCAGTCATCACCAGCAACAACGTTGCCTATGGGCACAAACCCACCGTTGCTGGACAAGACAGGACTGGCAAAAAGTGCTCTTCACTGACGAGTCTGGGTTTTGTCTCACCAGGGTTGATGGTCGGATTCGCGTTTATTGTCGAAGGAATGAGCGTTACACCGAGGCCTGTACTCTGGAGCGGGATCAATTTGGAGGTGGAGGGTCCGTCATGGTCTGGGGCGGTGTGTCACAGCATCATCGGACTGAGCTTGTTGTCATTGCAGGCAATCTCAACGCTGTGCGTTACAGGGAAGACATCCTCCTCCATCATGTGGTACCCTTCCTGCAGGCTCATCCTGACATGACCCTCCAGCATGACAATGCCACCAGCCATGCTGCTCGTTCTGTGTGTGATTTCCTGCAAGACAGGAATGTCAGTGTTCTGCCATGGCCAGCGAAGAGCCCTGATCTCAATCCCATTGAGCACGTCTGGGACCTGTTGGATCGGAGGGTGAGGGCTAGGGCCATTCCCCCCAGAAATGTCCGGGAACTTGCAGGTGCCTTGGTGGAAGAGTGGGGTAACATCTCACAGCAAGAACTGGCAAATCTGGTGCAGTCCATGAGGAGGAGATGCACTGCAGTACTTAATGCAGCTGGTGGCCACACCAGATACTGACTGTTACTTTTGATTTTGACCCCCCCTTTGTTCAGGGACACATTATTCAATTTCTGTTAGTCACATGTCTGTGGAACTTGTTCAGTTTATATCTCAGTTATTGAATCTTGTTATGTTCATACAAATATTTACACATGTTAAGTTTGCTGAAAATAAACGCAGTTGACAGTGAGAGGACGTTTCTTTTTTTGCTGAGTTTAGTTGATCTTAATTTAAAGTTGACAATTTTTCAGCTAAAACTGTGTGCTATATGATCAAATATAGATAATAGTTTCTGTCGTTCTCTGCTGGTCCTCAGTTGAGAGCCATGGTGGTGAGGAGTGAGGTAATTCTGTCTGTCTACATCACCTTCCTGATGGGCCTGCCTGGCAACATCCTGGCACTCTATGCATTCAGCGTCAAGATCCACAAAAAGCCCACTCCTACAGACATCCTCCTGCTCAACCTGACTGTGTCCGACCTCATCTTCCTGCTCTTCCTGCCCCTCAAGATGCATGAGGCAGCCTCCGGCATGGTCTGGACTCTCCCCAGCTCTCTCTACAACATTACCTCTTTCGTCTTCTTCTCCTCCACCATCTACACAAGCTCCTTCCTGCTGATGGTGGTCAGTGTTGACCGCTGCCTGTGTGTGGCCTTCCCTATTCAGGACAGGCTCGGCCACAAGCCCTTATACGGAGTGTTGAGCAGCCTAGTGGTGTGGTTCTTCAGCTCGGACCACCTCTGCTTCATCTACATCATGGAGAACCAGTCAGCGATGGATGAGGGCCTCACCTCATCTGATTTCTATGCCTGCTATGACAACTTCACCCAGGAGCAGCTGAAGGTGGTGCTCCCCATGCGCTTGGAGCTGTGTATGGTTCTATACATCGTGCCACTGCTGGTCTGTGTGTTCTGCTACCTGAAATTCATCCTCATCCTCAATAGGACCCCCAACCTTCATGCAGAGAAAAGGAAGAGAGCCGTCAAAATGGCAATGGGGACCCTACTGGTTTTTGTTGTCTGCTTCCTGCCCTATAATGTCACCCATGTACAGGGGTTCATCATCCAAGACGACGTGGAGTGGCGGCTCTAAGCTCTGCTCCTGACCACGGTCAACACCGTTCTGGATCCTGTGACATTCTACTTCTCCTCCTCCACGTTCCAAGCCACCATGAAGAGGATCCTGACTGGGAAGCGAAGGAACAGCTCCCCTGGTGTCTTCATAACAGATTGAAACAACACTAGAGACATAGAGGGACAAGTTAACCCACACACAACTGAGGGAGTTTTTTCTGACAACTGAAGACTTCCTAATATGGATGCCGTATTACGGGGCAGACAGTCACCAGTTCACAGACAATAATGTAGACTAGAGAGAGACCTGCTAGAATCTCACTGCTCACTTGACTCTGAAGCTAAGCAGGGTTGGTCCTAGTCGGTCCCTGGATGGGAGACCAGATGCTACTGGAAGTGGTGTTGGAGGGCTAGTAGAGGGCACTCTATCCTCTGATCAAAAAAAATATCCCAATGCCCCTGGGCAGTGATTGGGGACATTGCCCTGTGTAGGGTGCCGTCTTTCGGATGGGACATTAAACGGGTGTCTTGACTCTCTGTGGTCACAAAAAATCCCATGGCACTTAATGTAAGAGTATGGGTGTTAACCCCGGTGTCCTGGCTAAATTCCCAATCTGACCATCATGGCCACCTAATTATCCCCAGGTTCCAATTGGCTCATTCATCCCCCTTCTTTCCCCTGTAACTATTCCCCAGGTCATTGCTGTAAATGAGAATGTGTTCTCAGTCAACGTACAGTGGGGAAAAAGTATTTAGTCAGCCACCAATTGTGCAAGTTCTCCCACTTAAAAAGATGAGAGAGGCCTGTAATTTTCATTTTTTTTCGGTTACTGGCACAACGCTCTTACCCACTAAGCTACCTGCCGCCCTAAATCACATTGTAGGATTTTTTATGAATTTATTTGCAAATTATGGTGGAAAATAAGTATTTGGTCAATAACAAAAGTTTCTCAATACTTTGTTATATACCCTTTGTTGACAATGACACAGGTCAAACGTTTTCTGTAAGTCTTCACAAGGTTTTCACACACTGTTGCTGGTATTTTGGCCCATTCCTCCATGCAGATCTCCTCTAGAGCAGTGATGTTTTGGGGCTGTCGCTGGGCAACACGGACTTTCAACTCCCTCCAAATATTTTCTATGGGGTTGAGATCTGGAGACTGGCTAGGCCACTCCAGGACCTTGAAATGCTTCTTACGAAGCCACTCCTTCGTTGCCTGGGCGGTGTGTTTGGGATCATTGTCATGCTGAAAGACCCAGCCACATTTCATCTTCAATGCCCTTGCTGATGGAAGGAGGTTTTCACTCAAAATCTCATGATACATGGCCCCATTCATTCTTTCCTTTACACGGATCAGTCGTCCTGGTCCCTTTGCAGAAAAACAGCCCCAAAGCATGATGTTTCCACCCCCATGCTTCACAGTAGGTATGGTGTTCTTTGGATGCAACTCAGCATTCTTTGTCCTCCAAACACGACGAGTTGAGTTTTTACCAAAAAGTTCTATTTTGGTTTCATCTGACCATATGACATTCTCCCAATCCTCTTCTGGATCATCCAAAATGCACTCTAGAAAACTTCAGACGGGCCTGGACATGTACTGGCTTAAGCAGGGGGACACGTCTGGCACTACAGGATTTGAGTCCCTGGCTGCGTAATGTGTTACTGATGGTAGGCTTTGTTACTTTGGTCCCAGCTCTCTGCAGGTCATTCACTAGGTCCCCCCGTGTGGTTCTGGGATTTTTGCTCACCGTTCTTGTGATCAGTTTGACCCCACGGGGTGAGATCTTGCGTGGAGCCCCAGATCGAGGGAGATTATCAGTGGTCTTGTATGTCTTCCATTTCCTAATAATTGCTCCCACAGTTGATTTCTTCAAACCAAGCTGCTTACCTATTGCAGATTCAGTCTTCCCAGCCTGGTGCAGGTCTACAATTTTGTTTCTGGTGTCCTTTGACAGCTCTTTGGTCTTGGCCATAGTGGAGTTTGGAGTGTGACTGTTTGAGGTTGTGGACAGGTGTCTTTTATACTGATAACAAGTTCAAACAGGAGCCATTACTACAGGTAACGAGTGGAGGACAGAGGAGCCTCTTAAAGAAGAAGTTACAGGTCTGTGAGAGCCAGAAATCTTGCTTGTTTGTAGGTGACCAAATACTTATTTTCCACCATAATTTGCAAATAAATTCATAAAAAATACTACAATGTGATTTTCTGGAGAAAAAAAATCTCAATTTGTCTGTCATAGTTGACGTGTACCTATGATGAAAATGACAGGCCTCTCTCATCTTTTTAAGTGGAAGAACTTGCACAATTGGTGGCTGACTAAATACTTTTTTTCCCCACTGTATATACAGTGAGGGAAAAAAGTATTTGATCCCCTGCTGATTTTGTACGTTTGCCCACTGACAAAGAAATGATCAGTCTATAATTTTAATGGTAGGTTAATTTGAACAGTGAGAGACTGAATAACAACAACAAAAATCCAGAAAAACGCATGTCAAAAATGTTATAAATTGATTTGCATTTTAATGAGGGAAATAAGTATTTGACCCCCTCTCAATCAGAAAGATTTCTGGCTCCCAGCTGTCTTTTATACAGGTAACGAGCTGAGATTAGGAGCACACTCTTAAAGGGAGTGCTCCTAATCTCGGCTTGTTACCTGTATAAAAGACACCTGTCCACAGAAGCAATCAATCAATCAGATTCCAAACTCTCCACCATGGCCAAGACCAAAGAGCTCTCCAAGGATGTCAGGGACAAGATTGTAGACCTACACAAGGCTGGAATGGGCTACAAGACCATTGCCAAGCAGCTTGGTGAGAAGGTGTCAACAGTTGGTGCGATTATTCGCAAATGGAAGAAACACAAAATAACTGTCAATCTTCCTCGGCCTGGGGCTCCATGCAAGATTTCACCTCGTGGAGTTGCAATGATCATGAGAACGGTGAGGAATCAGCCCAGAACTACACGGGAGGATCTTGTCAATGATCTCAGGGCAGCTGGGACCATAGTCACCAAGAAAACAATTGGTAACACGCTACGCCGTGAAAGACTGAAATCCTGCAGCGCCCGCAAGGTCCCCCTGCTCAAGAAAGCACGTATACAGGGCCGTCTGAAGTTTGCCAATGAACATCTGAATGATTCAGAGGAGAACTGGGTGAAAGTGTTGTCGTCAAATGAGACCAAAATTGAGCTCTTTGGCATCAACTCAACTCGCCATGTTTGGAGGAGGACGAATGCTGCCTATGACCCCAAGAACACCATCCCCACCGTCAAACATGGAGGTGGAAACATTATGCTTTGGGGGTGTTTTTCTGCTAAGGGGACAGGACAACTTCACCGCATCAAAGGGACGATGAACGGGGCCATGTACCGTCAAATCTTGGGTAAGAACCTCCTTCCCTCAGCCAGGGCATTGAAAATGGTCGTGGATGGGTATTCCAGCATGACAATGACCCAAAACACACGGCCAAGGCAACAAAGGAGTGGCTCAAGAAGAAGCACATTAAGGTCCTGGAGTGGCCTAGCCAGTCTCCAGACCTTAATCCCATAGAGAATCTGTGGAGGGAGCTGAAGGTTCGAGTTGCTAAACGTCAGCCTCGAAACCTTAATGACTTGGAGAAGATCTGCAAAGAGGAGTGGGACAAAATCCCTCCTGAGATGTGTGCAAACCTGGTGGCCAACTACAAGAAACGTCTGACCTCTGTGATTGCCAACAAGGGTTTTGCCACCAAGTACTAAGTCATGTTTTGCAGAGGGGTCAAATACTTATTTCCCTCATTAAAATGCAAATCAATTTTTAACATTTTTTTACATGCGTTTTTCTGGTTTTTTTTGTTGTTATTCTGTCTCTCACTGTTCAAATAAACCTACCATTAAATAGACTGATCATGTCTTTGTCAGTGGGCAAACGTACAAAATCAGCAGGGGATCAAATACTTTTTCCCCTCACTGTACTTATTATGGACACAGCATGTCTTACACTAGTTATCTTGTTGTTATTAGTTGTTGTTATTAGTCCCATCCTTCAGCTCCATTCAACACCTCCCATCTATCTCTTAACACCATCCATATTGGATTTCTATTTGCCATATATTTTTCAACTGTACTGTGATGTTTTACAAATGTTCTGAACCTTTCTATTCTCATTGTTTCTACAGTTTGTGAATTGAAAATAAACATCTTTGCTAAAAGTATTATTATATTATTGATCGATTGACTATGACTTTTCAGATCACCCAGTAGTGCTATCTGCAGGGTCAGCTCCATGCAAATATTGCAATCCTTCAGCCATTCCTGGACCTGTGTCCAGAAACAAGCTACAAATGGACAGTACCAAAACAAATGATCTAATGATTCTGTCTCTTCACAGCCAAATCTGCAGAGCTGGGAAGATTTTATCCCCCATACAAATAACATTATATTGGTAGCAAGTATTGTATATAATAATTTAAATTGAAAAATTATAAGTTTTGAATCCGGCGTCGTTTTGCGTATCAGTTCATAAACACTATGCCATGGGATCGGTACGTCAAAATCTCTTCCCAACTATTTTGCAATCTATATGGGACGGCTGTCAATCTTTTGGTCCTTAAATGAAACTGGTAAACTTTTTTATTTATCACAATTTTCTTTAACCAATTATGTTCTTTAATGCAAGGCCGACAGACAAGTTCCTTACTTTTTCCTCCTTCCACTTTCCTCTTCCATTTTTGTGGTAATGCTGCAATTGTTTGGTTGAAAATTTGGGTAGAGCAGACATTTCCATATTTTTTTGTTAGCTGCATGTGCAACATAACTCCACCATTCCTACCGATAATATCATTTATGAAGATTATACCTTTTTTAAACATTTTCTAAAAAATATAATGTTTTTTTTATCAATTAGTATATTTGAGTTTAACCACAATATGTGTTGCAATATTTGTTCTGGAGGATTAAATTGAAATTGTAACCAACTTTCTATGGCTTGTTTTAGAAATAGTGATATTTGGGAGATGATTTCCTTTTCAAATACCTGAAAGTGAGGGGTTGTAATCTGAATAAAGGGAAAAAGTCCCTTCTTGAACATTGGGTGAGACAATCTTACTAGTTTGCTAGAGAACCAGTTCGGATTTAAGTTACATTTTTGTATGACTGAAACTTTTAGTGATAGGTCAAATGCTTTAATATTTAATCATTTCTGTCCTCCTAATTCATATTCATTATATAAATAGGCCCGTTTAATTTTGTCTGGCTTGCCATTCCAAATAAAATGGAATATTATTTTCTCATATAATTTAAAAAACTGTTCGCTAGGCGTAGGCAAGACCATAAGCAAATAGGTAAACTGGGATAATACTAAAGAGTTAATCAGGGTCATTTTTTCCACAAATTGACAGGTATTTACCTTTCCATGGTAGCAAGATCTTATCTTTTTTTGCTAACTTTCTATTACATTTTTTTGGAGTGAGATCATTTATTTCATTTGGGATATGTATTCTGAGTATATCCACATCACCATCAGACCATTTTATTTGTAAACTACATGGTAATGTAAAAATTGTATTTTTTAGTGATCCAATACGTAATATAGTACATTTATCATAATTTGGTTGTAATCCAGAGAGGTTAGAAAATATATATAGATCCTCTATGAGGCTGTGGAGGGATTCAAGTTGTGGATTTAAAAGAAAACATGAATCATCAGCGTACAATGACACCTTTATTTCACTCCTTCTTACACATTTGTAATATCAGATGTAAACACAGCAATGTTTTGCATTTTAGTTAATAGTTACCATGCGCTCTCACATCCTCATGTTTGCAGACTACTGTTCAATGCGTCTGCAGTATACTCAGATGACACAGACCTCAGACAGGTCTGCTTGACTACTATATATGCTGGCACGTAACAGATCTTAAATTGAAAACTAAAATAGCACATTCTGCTGTTTTGACCAATATAACAACCTCCTAAGGAAGCTTGACTGCACTTAGCTGAGCTCTCCAATTCCTGATTGAAAAGAAATACACATCTACAGCCAGGTAGGTTATGACCATTTGGAATTAAGAATGTGTTATGCTTCTCCCTTTAAGTTTTTCACTGTTGAGCTACAAGTTTACTGTGGGGAGGATGTAGCTATAAGAAGATTATGATTCCTTCATTGGTATTAAGACATTTGCTGAGATATTGTAATGAAAATACATTGATCATTGAAAACAACTTACTTTTTATATTTTGAATATATGATAAGTGGACTCCCTGAATTTGTGTTATTTTTTTTATTTGTTTATCTTATAGCTTCAGAGCCATGTTCGGGGTGAGAAGTGAGGTGATTCTGTACATCTACATCATCATCTTCCTGATGGGCCTGCCTGCCAACATCCTGGCACTCTACGCCTTCAGCGTCAAGATCCACAACAAGCCCACTCCCACAGACATCCTCCTGCTCAACCTGACCGTGTCCGACCTCCTCTTCCTCTTCTTCCTGCCTCTCAAGATGCATGAGGCGGCCTCCAACATGCTGTGGGACCTGCCCAAGTTCCTCTGCTCCATCACTTCCTTCACCTTCTTCTCCACTATCTACACCAGTTCTCTCCTGCTGATGGCTGTCAGTGTGGTCCGTTACCTGGCGGTGGCCTTCCCCGTCACCTACCGCCTGCTCCACAAACCTTTCTATTCTGTGGTGGTCAGCGCAATCATTTGGCTTCTCTCCATGGCCCACTGCAGCATTGTGTTCATCATCCAGCACCACTCCCCCAGCAACTCCTCCGTCTGCTACGAGAACTTTACCGAAAAACAGCTGGCCATCATCCTCCCGGTGCGTCTGGAGTTCTTCATCGTGCTTTGCTTGGTTCCTCTCATGGTTTGCATCTTCTGCTACCTCCGCTGTATCTGTATCCTGTACATGCGCCCAAGGATCAGCCCGGGCCAGAAGCAGAAGGCCATCGGGATGGCGCTGGGTACTCTGGCCGTGTTCCTGATGTGTGTCTTGCCCTACAACTTCTCACATCTGCTGGGTTTCTACACAAACTCCAGCCCCTCGTGGAGATACTACACCCTGCTGCTCAGCGCCTTCAACACCTGCCTGGACCCTATCATCTTCTACTTCTCCTCATCCACCTTCCGCATCACTACCAAGATATACATCTGCAAGATGCTGGGACTACGACAGGGTCAGGCTGCAATCCAAAGTGAAAGCACAAGAGCAGATTCGGGCCAAAAGGAGAAGGGACAGGATTGACCGTAATAGGGTTAACAATTTCATCTTAAATCGTAACTCCCTTTGTGACAGGGGGAATGAAAGCATGTTGTGTGCAACAATGGGAGGCAATTGAATGCAAGTTCAACAAAAAAAATTTACAGTAACTTGTTAAAAACATTTCTAGCCTATCTATCTATGGGTAACACAGGGTTTACGCATTATGCTTGACGCACTCAGTTTTCCAGCACAAAACACCAGAAAATTGCCTAAAAGAGTACAACCAGCTCACCTGCTTTTACACTATGATATGGGTATGTTATTAGATGTTACATTTTTCTTTCGAATCAATAATTTAAAAAGGAATAGTTTTACCATATTAAAATGAGAGTTAAGTTCATGTTACAGGGTTGAACATAAACCTGAGGGACAAATGTAAATGTCTCATTCAATTACATTAAATAAGTAAAAATCTTCAGACATTACTTTACCAAAGCAACATAATAACTAGGACTATACAATGATGGTGAAAATCTTGTAATTAAGTAGATTCAAATCTTCGTAGAAGGTGAACAAACATGACATGGGACATGTCAAGATGGGGATTTTAATGAAAACACACTGCTATTAGAATTTGTTTAAAAAATCATTTAAAAAATGCTTAGTTTAGTTAGAGCATAGATATATGTGATCCTAATGTTAAATTAGTGTTTTATTGAAATTACAAAAGACACTCTATTCATGGAACGACCCAGCTATATACAGTATATTTCAAGATAATATGTAGATTGTGTTTTACACATTTCTGTGAACTGTACCTTTTTAGCCATTCATCTTTAAATGTTAAAATGTTTATATTCCATTTACAACAGTGAGCACTTCATACATGATTCATTTGTTTCATCACAGTAGCTTCTGTTACCCTTTTGAATTGCACACTATGGGAAGCTTGGTTGTTATTCCTTTTAAATGATTCATTTGTTTGGTTAGAGTATGTTCTGTATTACCCATTTGAATTGACACATAATGCTACATCTTTTCAACCTCCATTTGTATTGGCATGAATCTGCTAACATATTTGTGTTGCAAAGACCTTCCTGTACTCAAGAGTTTTAAGGTTAAATGTAAGAAAGAGTGTAAATGTTTTACTGTTTAAGAGAGTTACAGCTTTATTAAAATGACACGTAAACTGCTCAGGCAGAATCAAAAAAATGTATTAATCTTTGGTTCTCAATTTTCTAGTACATTTTCTATATTTCAGTGATATGTCTATTGGTGTAAGCTTGATTATTTCATCATGTTGGAATTGCAGGGGCCAAAATGTCCCTGTTTTGCCATCTTTTCACTGGCTTTCCTCTCTCTTTTAGCGTGGGCCCGTCACTCTCCTGCATTCATGCATTCTGTAGGCACACATGTAAAATATACCTGCAAAAGAAAGACAATTAAATCAACAACTGTCCAGCATCTGTGATACTTGAGGTAGTTCCCATAGAGATATATAAAGAATAGTGTATAATCTGTTTTCAATAAATACCAGTATTGTCTGCATGTTTCATCAATAAAACTACAACAATTGATGATATACTGCAGTGTTTGGTTTGACTTGATTCAACTAGCATTCTGGATTTCAAATAATTACTTATCCATAGATAAAGAAATGAAAAGAGGGCACACTCCTTTATTTGCCATTGATCACTTCCATGACAGCATGGGCAGCTCCTCCATTTTTCTAGTTGAATATTATCTTCTTCTATGCATTTATCGGCGGTCTGTAAACAAGCGAAAAAGGAGCATACCGCCACCTACTGTGCGGGATTGTGTTTTGTCGAAACAGGCATACAGCCAAAGTTGGTGATTTACTGCCACATGCAGTGTTGGAATGTTTTCTCAGGAGTATAATTCTTTGGCAGATCCCTCCCGCTGACCTGGATGGAATTCTATGATCATTCCTTAACCTACAGGAAGTCCCACCCAGTTGACATCTTTAAAATGGTGTAAACTTTCAATGGTGCTGCCAATGCTAAAACAGACTTTCTGGCAAGTGTGCCCTCTATCCATATTTATGTCTGTATCATTCTTACCTGCAAAGAAGGTCATTAGCAGTGCCACCCAGCCCAGTATGTAGGACCAGGAGAAGCGCCAGTCACCGAAGCGCTTCCCCAGGAAGTTCACCGTCACCCCAGTGTAGATGGCCATTGCAAGCAGAACAAAGAGAGCTGGCGGAGAGTAAGAGAGGAGACATTCAAATTAGGACTCCCAATTTACAGTAGATAGAACTGTAGGTAAAATAGCGGTCGGGTCAGTAAACATCGACATAATGATTTATCCTGGATTAATTTACATTTGTGTATTAAGGCTGGGAGTATTTCTGTCAGGGGTGCAACTTTCACTGGGGACATGTCCCCCCCACATTCTGAAATTGCATTTTTGTCCCTCCCAGTTTTATAATTGGAATGTGATACAAAACGAGGCTACGGTGTGCTTTAGGACCATGCAGACGTCTCAGAGTGGTCGGGTAGGCTGTTTGGAGTGTTTATCTGACTGGATAAAAAAAATATATATATATCCCCCCCATCTTTTAAATCCAAAGTTACGCCCCTGATTTGTGTATTGTGTCTAACTCTGTTAGCTTCGCAATGTCCAGTGGGACTCACTGGAGACAAAGAACATGATCCCTGCAGCGAAGGAGCGGTTGAACCTCTCGAAGGCGGAGAAATGGGCGAAGGAGAGAATGCCTGCGATGATGCCTGCGAAGCACGACATGGCCGACAGGATCATGAAGGCACGGGTAGCATTCCAGTAGGCTAAGGACAGAGAGAGAGAGAGGAATAAAACAAGAAAAAGAGAGGACAGATACAATTTCAAAGATTAGAGAAAGTCACAAGCCCACACGCCTGTGAAAACCGTCTTGACCCATTAATTCAGTCTAATGTCCAATTGTTCATTTTCACCTAAACTAGTGCCAGCCAATTAGGGCCAACGGGTGCATGAGTTGCCTCCATAGTTAACTGTAAAAACATATTGAGTCTAAAAAACGTATTGATTCTATTGAGTCTGAGTCTAATGACACTTGTTACTATTTCAGTCATTCAGTCATCTCCTTCATTACAGACCTCCTCGGTAGTCCTGGACATGGCTAAGACAGGCGTACAGCATTCATATTAGGATGTCCTTCAACTAAGGGAGTTTCGTCTGACAACTGAGGGACTTCCTATTATGGATGCCATACAGGCAGTCCCAGTGGTCCTATGGGTCCCCAGTGCGCCCCACTCACCGATGCTGTCCGTCTGCATATAGCACTTGCCCGACATGCAGTACCTCCACAGGCCCTGGTGGGCGAAGCTGCCTGACAGGCGGTACTGCATCCAGTAGTCAGTCGCAGTCGAGACCACCAGCAGGATGTTCCCCACTATGGCGCAGAACAGACCCCCTCCCATGAAGCTGTGCATCCTGAGTGAAACTGCGGTGGCGGCGAGGCTCTACGCACTGCAGCTCACATAAAGGCAGAGGGACGGGGTCAATGGCACAGTCAATACAGGCAACCATCTAGCACAGGCAACACCGTCAACCATGGGGCACAGGCAACACAGTCAGCCATGGGGCACAGGTAACACAGTCAGCCATGGGGCACAGGTAACACAGTCAGCCATCGGGCACAGGCAACACAGTCAACCATGGGGCACAGGCAACACAGTCAGCCATGGGGCACAGGTAACACAGTCAGCCATGGGGCACAGGTAACACAGTCAGCCATCGGGCACAGGCAACACAGTAAACACCATGGGGCACAGTCAATACAGGCAACCATCTAGCACAGGCAACACAGTCAACCATGGGGCACAGGCAACACAATCAGCCATCGGGCACAGGCAACACAGTCAGCCATCGGGCACAGGCAACACAGTAAACACCATGGGGCACAGTCAATACAGTCAACCATGGGGTCACAGGCAACACAGTCAGCCATGGGGCACAGGTAACACAGTCAGCCATCAGGCACAGGCAACACAGTAAACACCATGGGGCACAGGCAATACAGTCAGCCATTGGACGATGCAAGGCTTTGCGGATGCACTCAAAAAGTTGCAGGCAGCCAGGGTTGGGGTCAATTCCATATTAATTCAGGAAGTGAATTGCATGTCCAGAATTACAAATAGCCGTTTAAAGTTGACTGAATTGAAATAGAATTGACCCCAGGCCTGCAGTCCACAATGGCACACACTATGCCTACAAACTAAACACAACATACAGAAACCTAGACAGAAGCATCAATGGTGCATAGAATCAGACAATGCAGGCAATGCTTCACTCGGCAACAGTGCAACTAGATGAAACAACACAGTATCACTTCCTTATTTGCATATTAAATAACACAGGATGGCAAAGTGTCTCTATAGTTGCACAGAGACAGTATGGATCCTATTTTGAACTGTACATGTTCCATTTCTGTAACACTGTGCAATCCACTTACGCTATCTACTACACCACATGCACCTCAAACACATACAAAAATACACAAACACTCCACAACCATGGTTATACTGAAATATCTAAGTGTCACATTTGAAAGTGAGAGTGGAGGATGGGCAGTGGTGTAAGTATTTACCGGCTCCAAATAATGCTCATGTAGAACTAACCAACAACAAATAATGGATATAAAAGCTGATAACACCTCTGGAACACCTCCATGTTTCCAGATCATAAAACTTCCATAGAGATTCCTTTACGGTTGAGGAAATGAAGAGCTAACTGTCTTACTCATTGTTCTTGCCTCCAGGCGGTACTAGAAAATAAACATTCAGTTCAGTGGGTTCAATGCAAAGTAAATACTATTTGCAATACAGTCAGACCAATCACCAAGGCCCTATGTACTTCAGAAACTAAAGGATGCCTCATAACTTTTGCATCCATCTTGGCCATCCATTCCATGTGTTGTACTACATTCAACATGCTTGCATAGAAGTTACTTGAGGTCAAGCATTGAAGTCAACATCTGTGGAATGCTGAATGGTTATGACTGCATTTATTTTAATGCATACTTTGAAATAAAATGAAATGGCAATGATTAAAGAAAAGTAATTGACTTATTTATCTTTAGAGACTTAAGCATTATCTTATTCTGATTAGTACTGAATGATTTCAATTTAATTAGCCCTTAACCATTTCATTGCACTTCATGACAAGTCTTTATTAGTCTTAGAAAAATATGCTTACATTCAGTAGCTCTGCTATTTTTCTCCGTGGACAGAAGTGTATCTCTTTGCCCACCTGTGCCCCACATGGCTACAATGCTTTATTCCACACAGATTTACTGTATACCCTTGCTTATTAGTCCAATCAGTTCAAACGGCCCAATCTGGCAACAAAACGTAACAGCACTGGGGCTAAAGTACCAGGATTCATCTTACCTGAGTTCTTCAGGATAAATAAACCCTCTTAAGTGTCAACCTTCCGCAGGGAAAGAGTGAGAGAGAGAGAGAGAGAGAGCGAGAGAGAGAGAGAGTGCAAGCCTGGAGTGAGCAAAACGTCAAAGAGGACCCCCTAGGCCGAATTCCAAAAAGTTATCCCCTTCGCTTTTCTGTCTATGGAGGCAAAATCCTTTACAACAATCAGCAGCGAGAACAAATGCACTTGAGCTGGTGGGCGCAGAGGCACGTGGCTCTTTCCCATTGAGCGACCATGGGGACTGTTGGAGGGGGGGGTTGGGTTGATAGTATGGGACAGTGGGGGATGGGGGGGTTGGGGGAATGAGGCCGCCACCGGTGTGCCGTGGTCCCCTTTCTGTTGTTGTATCTGGTGTTCTGGAACTATGGTTGTGCAGAGGCTTGCAGTATACTGGGGATGGTCAATGCAACATGCTGAAGCTCACACTTTCTTTCAGTTGGAGGAGCACACTGTCATCTGTGGGCTGGGTATGGTGATGAGAACAGATACACGCTTAGACAGAGCCCACACATGACCACAAGCAAGGCTTAAAATAACTCCATCTCTCCATCTCTCTCTCTTACGTACGCATTGACACACACTCACAAATACATGCACACACACAGACACACAAAATGTCAACCTACATGTGCAGTATCATTATGACATCGCAGGCACTGATAATCACATTTAATTTATTCAAAATGATCTGTTGCCAAGTAATTACAATATTATTATTTACACAGAATTTCAATGCATGTATATTAGATAACTTGCAGTCAGACATATTGGTTTGACCAGTCATTAAGGAGCTTAATTAAGTATTAACATTCATGCCCAGAATTTGAGGAGAAAAAATGGTATGGTAAATAAATATACCAGTGATCTGTACCAACACAGAGGGTGAAACAGAACTGATTGTGTGTCTGTCTCCCAGTTATTTAGCTCCAGGCCTCATAGACCTCAAATCCAGTGAACACGGGCCTCTGGGCTGCCTAAACAAACACAGGAAATTATTATATGATGATCATTCAAAGATGTTCTGGAGTCCAGTTCTCACTGATCTCTGGTTCTAATAAACATCATTCCATATCTATTGGCCTGTGTTGCTAGTGTGTTTTTTTATGTCTCCCGTCTCCCAATATTTACCTCCCAGCTTTATACAAAGGAGGAGACGGCCATTTTAAACTTGGACACTGTGCCCAGTGTCATACACATTATAGTGGAAGTCCTCTTCTGGCACCATCAGAGTGCGTGTATTACCTGGGCAGTCAGTAGGCTCATGGTGTATCACCTGCAGTGCCCCCTTCAGCTCAACCTCCTCTAGTGCAGGGTGGCATTCTCTTCTGTGTAGGTAAGACCACAGTCATTAGATGACATCGCTGACATTATTGTTTAAAGGGGTAGCGCAGTCAAAAACTTAATTTTCCTGTGTTTAGTATATATTTCCACACTATGAGGTTGGCATAATAGTGTGAAATTGATTATAAGTCCCTTTTAGTGTCCTGGGTGGCTCAGTTGGTAGAGCATGGCGCTTGCAACGCCAGGGTTGTGGGTTCGATTCCAACGGGAGACCAGTACGAAAATGTATCCACTCACTACTGTAAATCCCTCTGGATAAGAGCGTCTGTGAAATGACTGAAATGTAGTATATAAGCTGTTTGAAAAGACCAGCTTTGCCAGAGCTGGTCTAGTAGTAGTGCTGCTATCCTTGGAACATACATCCCCTGGAGGCCACGGTTTGATCCCTCGTTCCGCCAATCACTATCTCGCCTGTATCCCTAATAAACCCTACCATCTGATATGCAACTGTCATAAAACTTCAAAATATCCTAAAAAAAGTTTTAAAAGAAAAGACAGGGTAACACAATGCTTTATAATGTTATGTCTTATAAAAAGGCGTATAATAGGTTATGTATCTAAATTTAGACTAAACATGATGTTTATCAGAATGCATTATACCTGCAGGTTTCAAGTGAAGTGTTACAGAAGACTATGCAATATACACTGAGTGGCCAAAACATTAAGAACACCTGCTCTTTCCATGATATGGACTGACCAGATGAATCCAGGTGAAATATAGGATCCCTTATTGATGTCACTTGTTAAATCAAATTCAATCAGTGTAGATGAAGGGGAGGAGACAGGTTAAAGAAGGATTTTAAAGCTTTGAGACAATTGAGACATGGATTATGTAGGTGTGCCATTCAGAGGGTGAATGGGCAAGACAAAATATTAAAGTGCCTTTGAATGGGATATGGTAGTAGGTGCCAGGCGCACCGGTTTGTGTCAAGAACTGCAACGCTGCTGGGTTTTTCACGCTCAACAATTTCCCGTGTGTATCAAGAATGGTCCACCAGCCAAAGGACATCCAGCCGTCTTGACACAACTGTGGGAAGCATTGAAGTCAACATGGGCCAGCATCCCTGTGGAACGCATATGACACCTTGTAGAGTCCATGCCCCAACGAATTAAAGCTGTTCTGAGGGCAAAATTGGATATTAGGAAGGTGTTCCTAATGTTTGGTATACTCAGTGTAGTGTTCAATATTGGTTATGAAGGCCGAAGCCTAACTCATCAGTAACTCATGGTGTGTCATTGTCATTCTCACCTCTTGGTGGAGTAGAATCTCCAAAATAAAAAGGTGGCAAAGGAGAGTACCAGCAATAGGACGCCCCCAACTCCTCCGTAGAACAGGGACCGCTGGGCAGACGTTTCACCTGCTATTGAAAAATCCACAAAGTGATCATCAGTCTTACGACGTGGAGTTTCCAATGTTCTACATTCACATTAAATATCAGCTGGATTTACATTAGGATACATTAGGGCAAGCCAGATGCTACAGAAGCAATTCGATACGATAATACTCATAATAATCTTTCAACTCCAGCTTCATTTTCACTCTTTCAATTTATCTTACTCTCTTCACTACATTGTAGTAAATGTGGTATAACTTCTGCTTGACAAATACTGTCCTTTAGATATTGATTTGTTTAACATTTTGCCAATTACCCTATGTCCTTCACTCAGATGAGGCCAAACTTACCAATGAATGGGAGTTTGAGGAAGGCACTCCCATGCTCATTGGTTGAATTGCAGAGGACATCACCCATGTCATCACCCTTGGGACCAATGAGAATGGACCTCAGGATCCTCCAGTTGAGCAGGTCAGTGATGTTGTGAGTCTGATTGTCCTGGATGCTCCATGGTGTCCAAATGATCTTCGCCACAGGGTGAGAGTCCACCACACACTCACACCTCACCTCCCCATCATTCACAGAACAGAAGGAGATGGGAAGTATAGCTGGTGCATCTAAAAGAGTGTAAGATAAATGGAAAGAGAGAAAATGACAAAACGACTATGGCAAACTTCCATATTTAACATGGTTTATAAAATGGTTACAAAATGTTTATGACATAATAATACACACACTCAACGTTCACAGCCATGGTGTCTGAACTGCACTCTCCCATCTCGTTCAGAGCAGAACAGCGGAACTGCCCCACGTCTCTGGTCACAGAGAGACTCAAACTCCCAGAATCCTCTTTGAGCAGGACTGCCTGCTCCCCGAACACACGGTACCACTTATAGGAGCTGACTGGGAGATGACCATGACCCAGACAGGACAGAGTGACCGTTTCTCCCTCCAGAGGCCGGGCTGGGAGCTGGCTGATTGACACGTTGGTGGGTAGTGCTGGTGAAGACCAAAAATTGAGGAAAATACTGGTATGGTAAAATAACCAATAGCGCTGTGACATAATCTTCGAGTACATTGATGTTGAATAGAAAAAGCGTGGTGGAAAGCATAAACGTCACAACAGAGTGTACAATCTCTAATTTATTTCACTGAACATAATTCATACTAATAATGATCATTACAAAAGGAAACCCTCTTATACCACTGAGGACATTTTCAGAATACCTTTCACAAATACCCGCAGGAGAAGCTTATCATGGCCATGTGTGTTGTTGACCAGACAGGTGACAGACACATTTTCATAGGTGCCCTCTGCAGCCAAGATATCCATCACTGTGTGGTTCTGGTTCTGGTTCTGGGGGGAGGTGATTGGGTCAGAGGCAGGGAACAGGGGTTCTCCATCCACCATCCACAGCACTGTGGCCTTTGGTCGAGCCCGGGCCTGACACCTGCAGAAGACTTGGCCAGCATGGTAGGAGCAGCTGGAGTTAGCCAATATAGATGGCTTGTCTGGAGAATGGAAATACGTTTACTGGTAGTTCCATTAGCTATCAATAACAGTTCACATTTAGGCCTACTTCACATTCAACAAAATCTCATAGTCCATATTTTGGCAGTAGTAGTCAATGCGCTCTCCTCCATGGTCTGCACTTTGTATTGTTCTAAGTGGTGGAATATCTCTGGACAAACACGTTCTCTTTTTAATCCATTTTTCCATTGGAATAGATTTGATTTCAAGTCACTAAATCCACATATCCATTCAGTAAACCTCAGATCAACCTAAAACTCACATTCTGCAGTGACCACAAAACTAGAGGAGGGCTTGGACCTCCCCAGAGAGTTGATAGCTATGCAGTGGAACACATTCTCGTCTGGGTCCAAGTCTGTGACCGCAACGGTCTCTGTGCTGTGGTTCAGTGGCATGACCAGGCCATCTCTCAGCAAGTACCACAGGTAGGAGCTGGCAGGGGGGTTGGCATCACTCACACAGGACAGGGACAGGTTAGTGCCAACCTGGACCACAGTGCTGCCCCCTGAGACACTCACAGACCTGGGGGCATCTGAGAGAGAAGAGGGGCAAAGGAGAGATGCTGGAAATATCACAGTGAGCCTTTAAATGGAGTTCATCATTCCTTATTATCGGGGAATTGCTCCTAATTTTCAAATGTGATGTTCCTATGTCCCAAGTTGTATCACAGAATGTTCCCAACCTAAAAGGCAAAGTTGATGTAATGCTACAATTTGAATGATAAGATACAGTGAACAGAAACAAATTGAAGAGTAAGAGGAGAGTAGAGTGACTCTAGCTGAGACTTACAGCTCACGTCGAGCACCACCTCCCCTGTAGCTGTCTGGCCTCCTGGATGTGTCACGTTACACGCCACCGCTTTCTCATGATCCTCTGCTCGGGCCACAAACGAGATAGTGGAGAGGACGCGCCATCGTCCCTGTATCTCCTCGGTGTGGTACCCCTGGACCACCCCCCTCTGGTCCCTGAAAGAGAGGGAGGGAGGGGAGGAGGGGCAGGTGTGGAGGACAGCACAGGAAACAGTGATGTTGCCCCCCTCCCTCTGCTCCTCACTGACCGACAGCTGTGGCCTTGGTGCTGTATCTGGAAATAGCAAGAGACACTAAGTCTAAGACACTAACAATGGGTTCACTCATTGTGCAATCGGTCATTCCTCGCAATAGTCTGCTAACATCTACATCATGTGACCAAAATAACTACATTATGACACATTTTCTTTTGGATTCGTGTTTTTTCATGTTTGGTTCATTTAACATCCTCAATCCATTTTCAAGAGCCCTTTGTCAGGTTTTGCATAATTCATTACCTGTAACCTCCAGTGTCACCCTCCACTGAAAGAAGGCGAAGACATACTTGCTGACCTCATCAACCCAGGGGTAAATATCATGTTCGTTATGTTCTAACATCATTCCATGGATCATCAGGCTGCAGTCTCCATCAGAGGCCCTGCCCACCAGTTCTGTTCTACCACTGTAGTGCTCTATGATATCCACTGGTTTGGTGCGGCTGAAGACGACTGGATATTTAGCAGGCATCTTGGAATACTGGTACCAGGTGACATTACTGGGGCTGTAAGAGCTGGGGTGTGTGAAGGAACAGGGGATGAGGATACAAGACCCAGTCAGGCCGGATATCTGATTAGGAATGGTGACGGTCCACTCCTCAGCCACTACCAACACGCACCACACCACTGGACAGAAAGCGAGAAGGTGAAAATAAATAAGAGTGCAAGACATTTAATGAGTATTGTTTGATAGCTGAATGATGTCGTATATGGTAGAATAATAAAACAACTTCCAGAAAACATTTAATTTGTGGGCTCAAATGTATCAGCAATTGCGTGATAATATTGAGAATATAAAGATTCAATGTACATTTCTCTTGGAAACAGAAGACCATACAATGTCTTATCTACCAGATTGTACACCCATTCAAGGCTAAGGACATCATCATTTTTGTAAACATTTAGCTCTCAACTCGAGGCATGATAAATGCTCATTATGAGCAGGCACAGACAGTCATCAATGAGGTATAAAGTAGACGTACCTTGTAGAGAATAGCAGAGGGACACATGTTTTCTGAGAGTCATCATGACTGATGCACCTGCATAAATGGATGACATCATTAGAAATAGACTGTGGAATTCCTATTGAATCTGGAGGACAAAATATCACTCAAGTGCAGATAAACTGTGATCAAAATGTAACTTAAGACTACGCATTCAGTTACTGTCGATTTCTACAATATGAAGAATCTGTGGCAGAACAAGAAAACAACATACAGCATGCCTTTGTCTGGATGCAATCATTCATTAGTAAAACTCCAAAACACTAGTGTAGCCCCGTGTAGCTCAGTTGGTAGAGCACGGCACTTGCAACGCCATGGTTGTGGGTTCAATTCCCACGGGGGGCCAGTATGAGAAAATTTTTTTATTATGCACTCACTAACTGTAAGTCGCTCTGGATAAGAGCGTCTGCTAAAATGACTAAAATGTAAATGCAGTACAACTGCTCACTAAATGTTTCTAACAAAATATATTAGGCTGCATTTGGTGACATACCTCAGTAGCCCTGTCGGTCTTCCACTGATGACTGATCCGTTGCTCTTGGAAATGACACTAAAGTGACCTTGATGCCTAACCTTATGCTTCTCATGCCCAAAAGTGGTCACAATGTTGCCACCTTCCACACCTCAACCATGTGAAACCACATAGACATACAACACTTCTATAACAGCAGAACTCCCTGAAGTACTATACTCCAAATATGTTACCATGTTCGTTTATTAATTTAGGAAGCTCTTTTCAAAGAGCAGAGGATAGAATTGTAATTAAAAGTGATTGTCAGATGGCCATGTTTGTGTGTACCAGAGGCACAACCATAGGGAACCCTTAAAGACACTAAAATAGGCCCATATTTAAAAGCAGAACAGAGTGGTTATATGAACTGTAACAATCCCCAATTTATGAAACTTGTAAATTGGTGGGAAAATGAATTTCTTAAAATATCAATTGTCATGGGTTGTTTAAAAAGTGTTAAAGAAAACAGATGTGTAACTGACTGACCGGCATTGCAATTACATTAGACTGAATGTACAAAACAATAACACCTTTCTAATATTGAGTTGCACCCCATTTTGCCCTCAGAACAGCCTCAATTCGTCGGGGCATGAACTCTACAAGGTGTCGAATGCGTTCCACAGGGATGCTGGCACATGTTGACCCCAATGCTTCCCACAGTTGTGTCAAGTTGGCTGGATGTCCTTTAGGTGGTGGACCATTCTTGAAACACAAGGGAAACTGTTGAGCATGTAAAACCCAGCAGCGTTGCAGTTCTTGACACAAACCGGTGCGCATACCATACTCCGTTCAAAGGCACTTGAATCTTTTGTCTTGCTCAGTCACCTTCTGAATGGCACACATACACAATCCTTGTCTCAAGGCTTAAAAATCCTTCTTTAACCTGTCTCCTCACCTTCATCTACGCTGATTGAAGTGGATTTAACAAGTGACATCAATAAGGGATCATGGCTTTCACCTGGTCAGTCTGTCATGGAAAAGGCATGTGTTCCTAATGTTTTGTACACTCAGTGTATATATATATATATATATATATATATATATATATATATATATATATATATATACACATATACATACACACACACACACACACACACGTGGTTGCAGTCATTTTTATAAGATTTATTGAAAATAAATACCAGTACAAAGTTTGCTGATCAACAAGATTGGAGTTTAGATATACATGTATATTCAATTTGGTTGACGCAGAAACACAATCTTGATTAAAAAACACCTCATTCAGTTTTGCAGTTACAGAGAGCATCATATCCCCATATACATAAGAGCTTTTCAAGTTAGTGATAAAACAATATTAAGAATATCAAATATAAAAACATTTAGGACATAAAATAATTGCATATCACAGTGAAAATGACAGTTTTATTCAGTTTACACAATTGTGGCAGTTCTCACAGGGGGAGGAGCGACAAACGTGGGGAGAGGGATTGACCGCTCAGACGGAGCCTGGAAAAGATATCAGATACAAAGTATGGCTGGTAAATCATTTCTGAAATGACATCTTGTATGTCACTCTCCTACATTTCTATATAACAGTTCTAACCCAATAGCAATTCCCTACGGCCCATATTCACAAAGCGTCTCAGAGTAGGAGTGTTATTCATTATGGTTTAAAAAGGCAAAACTGATCCTAGATCAGCAGTCCTACTCTTCTATGCTTTGTGATTATGGTCCCTGATGTGTAACTTCAGATGTTTTGTAAGTGTGTCATGACAAGGCGGGGTGAATTACCACTTGTAATGTTATTCTGTTGTAATCAGGCAGTGGTTTGAGTCCTCCAGTCAGCAGGTGATTGGGAGTGTTTATGTCTGGTTGGGTTGACACCGCCTGCATGGGGTGAGAGAGCGCGAGCGAGTGCACGCGCAAGAGAATATGAGCTCTACAGTACAGGTAGGAACATGACATTTGTGCAATAACACATTTCCCAATTACTGGCATTACCTTCACTGCTTTGGGCACGGGATATCTGTTCTGTTGACCTATAAAACAGAAACACAATTTTATAGTGAAAACCAATTGATTCCGGATGTGATAACAAAACGGGAAGGAAGATCAGGGGATTGAGGGTGGTGCTCCTACGTTTCTTCCTGCAGCAGTAGACACAGAGGTATATGAGGCCGATGAGGAGCAGGAGGAAGAGGAGGCTACAGGGGATCCCGACAGCGAGGCCTATAATCTGTGGTCCGCTCAGACCACCTGTCACACCAGCGCACACACACAGTACAATCTGTTAGAGCAGCATTCACAGAGCCGACTCTCCACTGATGTGTCAAAGGTGACATGGGAGCGTAACGTTGACTATAAGTTTAACTTTACCAGCATCATGTGGAGGTTTACATTTATCACTTCATTATGTTAACATCCAGCTCATTCCTCAGTCTCTTTAAAAAATACAACTGACTATCTTATAAAGAAATGAATTAATTTCTTCACATGGAACAATGCCAAGCCAACTAGTAAGTGGGAAACAGATTAGCACCTCCCAAACGAAATGACCTGAATAGGAAAATGATCCAAGTCAGTTCAAATACCGGGTCCAATTATCTGCACCCCTGATGGTTCCCCCTGAGTTCTGCCAGCAATGGGGATGACCCGGAAGTAGTATGTGGATTTGGGATCCAGAACAAAGATATCAGTGCTCCGGGAGGATCCGGGCCTCTGCTGAATGCTCCGGAATCCCTCTGTGGCTCTTTTCCGTCGGCTGCCATTTTTATTGCCACTTAGGAGGTCTGGTCCGCTCATCTGTATGTCAAAGCCTTCAACGCAACGGAGGGACAGAAACCAGTGTTGAGCAGTACTTAAAGGGATGTTCCATATAATGTGACATTAACTACAGCCAAGATACATGTAAAACCAGGTAAAATGTCAAATTGTATCCCAAAGCTGACACTACTGAGTAGTATTATACAAGATTCTCAGCCAAGTGCTTGAGGACAGCTTTATAGACCCAAAACGACATAAAAGGAAAATAGCAGGCTCATTTAAAAAAATAGGTTTAGACCTCTTAGGCTACAATTTTAGTTTCTCACACCAAATCATTGTGCGCTCTAGAGCAAAGCCGGATAGTCCAGATGGTCTCAGACATTAAGCAATATTTACAGTACACCCCTATCTCCTGTGTTTGGAGTTGCATCTTTTCCCAGCAGCAATATTGCTGAGGTCTACAAGTTCAGCAGTGAGATCAAAAGCCATTCCACAAAGGGTTGAAAACTGGGAGGCTCCCATGTCGTAAAATTACAATGCCTAAATTGTGGAAAATCATATTCTTATGTTCTCTCAATATCGTTTTTACAGGAACATTTGTGAGCATAGGTACGTCAGCAGCTTTACCTGTAATCACAGAGGTGGGAGGGACCTCCCAGGTCATTGTGATGATGGTTCCATCTTGATTAGGGAAAAGACTGGAATCTGAGATGGTGGGGCCTGGAGAGAGGGGTGAGAGGGAGACTATGGCGCTTTGTGTAAAACTAAAAAAAAGCAAGTTCTTCTTTACACAGTCTAAGACCCCATTGTGCTGCTTTAGTCTAGTAATCTAGTGCTCTAGAACTCTCAGGTAACATTTGATTCTCCAGTCATTTAAATACAGTACAACTCCTTCCCAGTGCTCAGCACAGAGATCACATTATGTATGTTTAACCACATGCTGTAACTACTATTAGCGGTGTTACTTGAGGGATATAAAACACTACTATAACAGTGGATCACAATTTCTTTGTTTTTTGCGTAGTGTCCTACATAAAGCCTTCCAAATTTCATGGTGACCCACCAAGTAAACAAAACCATGTATTTCGCGCCAAATCTATCCATGACCCAAGAAAAACAGGCTGTTAACCACCACCTGAGAAACTGGCCTATGACATACCCAGTAACTGAGTCTTTTTTTCATTGTTGCCCAGTGGGTTGCTACAGTTACAGGTGTAAGTGTAGAGGTGAGTGGTGCTGGTGTTAAAATTGTGGATGCTGAGCTGCGCAGTGTCCATGCTGATCTGGTACTGCAACCCATTGGCTAAGAGCTCGCTACCTTTGGACCATGTGACCATAGCCTTGGGCGTGGCATGGCTGTTGCAGTGGATGGTGACCACTATTTTACCATCTTGGTCCACTGTGGTCAAGACCATCGGTAGGAACTCTGCAGGACCAGCTGAGGAGGAATGAGACCACTAGTTACACTGTGTGATTCTCAAACATTCTGTTTGTTGTGCAAACCTGCAAAACGCCTGGACCTTACATAGTCTAGTATGGAATAGGGAATAAGTAACTCACTGGCAGTAATATTGCACTGTGTCTGATGGAGGGGGTGATAGGCCATACAGAGGACCATTTTCCCATGGATGTCCTGAGAGGCAGGCATAGTCAGGCTGAAGTCTCCGGCACCGCTGGTGGCGTTGTTCAAGGCAGGGAAGGCCAGTAGGGCTTCTGGGGTGCCTCCTGGCCACTGGCAGTGGAACTGCAGGTCAACATTTCCGTTCACTGCATTGACTGAGCACAGTGGGCTGGCTGTCGGGCTCTCTGTGATGGTAGGAAGACAAGGGGGGCGGGGGGGTAATTAGAACACTTGCACCCTAAACTAATGCAACAAGCTTATTGGTTTGGCGCACACACACACAGGTTGTGTGTAGCACAGGCACAATGGTCCATCCAGATGTTTCAAGATCCCTTACGCTAAGATCAATGATATCAAACACCACAAGGCAAAGCATGTGTACCGTGTCACACTCCAGCAACAATACATTGCCCCTCAACAGACGCTAATACTCTACCATAAATGTTGACCGTCAAGTTCCTCTTAAGCTGCGTTCTGGTGTTCTCATTGACCAGCACACAGGTGTATATACCCCCCTGGCTAGTTTGGACATTGGTCAGATTGAGACTTCCTCTTTGGGAAACAGGCAGGGTCTGACCCCCAAACATCCAGGAGGTGGAGGGCTGGGGAACCCCCTCGGCCTGACAAGAGAGAGAGAGGGAATCTCCGGAAACAAAGAAGGCCTGGGACGGACTGGCTCCAAGCATGGGCTCGTCTGGTCCATCTAGTAGTGGAAGAGAAAGGGGGAAGTCAGATGGGCATATCGGTTTCATCAAATGGCTGGTTAAAGTAGATGTAATTTCTGGTAGCATTTTTAGTACAGTGTAAGGTAGAAGAGTAAGAAAGTGTTCCATATAGAGGAGTTGAAGGAAATAAAGACGTGGTAAAGTGGATTTGTGAGACAGGGAAACATGTTGCTTTCAGTAAAGGATTGTTAAAGGATTCAACTACAAAACTAGAGACATGCGAGTAATTACGGGTGCACAAGACGGAAAATTGTGCTGTTAACTAATAAAGTCGAGTAAAAAAGTAGAATGAAAGTAATGTTCAGACTAATGTTTTGGCCAAATAAGGCGAGATTCAACCACTTCCTTACACAGAACAGTGATTTTCCTATGAGACGTGACAGTGCTGAAAGGGTTGGTCAGGACCAAGGTGTAAAGTCCTGTGTCGGTCCGGTTGGGCTGATGGATGACCAGGCTCTTCTGGCCCACCGTGTAGTGGGAGTTGGTCTGTATCTCCACACTGTTAAAGTACCACCTCCACTGGTCGGCCTCTCCCTGCAGTGTGCTGTACTGAAGAGTGAACATGTTGGCTCCCTCTATGGCCTCGGCAGGCTCTGTGTTCACAGACACGTTCTGGATGTAGTCTGAAAGCAGAAAGGAGAGCAACAGTTGGGGTAAAGGACACAGATGGATGGACAAACTGTATTGCTTCTCCATGGTGAGGAGGACAATGTAGCTGCAGAATTCCTTAAAACGGGTAAAAGAAATGTACATGTGATCCTAACATGATTAACCTCTACATTAAGTCTAATCTTCAACTAAAATGTGTATTATTCAACTAAAAGGTGTGCTCAAAGGAGAATCTCTATTGAAACTGCTTTTTAGTAAAGGAATAGGCTTAATCTGGGTCTGGGAAACCGGCGCTAAATGCCCAATACTCACCATAGACCTTTAGTACAAATGTGGCTGAGACTGCCTTTAATCCAGACTTGACTATGTCCACTGTGTAGGTGTTACTGTAGACAAACGACACATTTTGGAAGGTGAGGGACCCATCGGCCTCAATCTTCAGCACATCACGGTGAATGGCGGATATGTCTGGTGCAACACTGGAGCCAAGGGTCCAGGTAACCACAGGTAAACTCCCCATCTTCCATGTGACCACAGGGTCAGGTGCACCACTGATGGTCACTACAAGAGTCACGTTGCTGCCAACAGTGGCGTTGACCAGCGAGGTTCCCGGGGGAGAGATGGTCAAGTCACAGTTTACACCTGTAGGCGATCATAATGAAGCAAAGGAATGGAAATTGTTAACATTAATACAAAGTTGATTAATGGTCACATATTGTAACTAAACCCCCCCCCCCCCCCCCAAAAAAAAAAATATACCATCTCAATCATCTCATGATACATTCTATATGGTCATAATTCATTGGGTAGTTAATTAGGCGAATCAATAATTTGTTTATTGTATAAATTATAGGTTCACAATATTATGGTGCAGGCGTATTGGAAAGCAGGCTAGTTTTGTTTATTGGCACGTGTCATACAAAATTAAACAGCATGATGAATTGAAACTTACCTCTAATCACAAATATCAATAGAGTTACCATCAAAATGTGCCATTTGTGGACACCAAACTGGTGCGAGAACATTTTGGTTTTACTTAAAAGAAAATTCCACGAAATCCGAAACCATAAATTGCTCACAACTTTCACATAAAAATATTCCACATTTCAGCTTTTTAAGATACCACTAAAACATCTGGGGAAATGTCGATAAACAACTAATATAATCGCTCCTGCGTTGTGTGTCCTCTATTGCACTCAACCTTGCTTCACTCTCGAGCTGTCCGGGCTATTAGTCATTGAGATTCGAGAGCAATTCACCTGTGTCGATGTCAAAGCCTTGATTGTGGACACGTGAGTACCACCACGCCTCATGTTAAAACCAGCCTTTTTAAAATACATTTTCCGTCTGCAACAATTAGTAGCATTATTAGGCCTACTAAAAAATATTGGTAAACGTGGGCTATACTTTTACAGCAAAACTTTCAATAAACAATGCAAAAGTGACTGTGCTTGTTGAGCTTTGAGGTGGGACGGTTCTTTACTACCGGTATATCAATATCTACAGGTAAACTAGTCTAGAATGGCATATTCAACCAAACAGTAATGCGAGAAAGCAGAGAAATATGATTTTTTTGCGCAGTCACCTAGACGTTGACACAAAATAAAAAGGTGTAGGCTAGTGTATGGTGATTTACCAGTGTTTCAGGACCATTGTAACAAATTGCCCTGACTAATGAAAGGTACCAGGTTGGACTGCATTCTTTGCAGCACCTATGGCTCTTGTCTTCTGGGAGACACCAAATGATTATGGATATACTGACAACATACAGTACATGTCTTTCCGCCCTAACAACGGGAGGCGTTGTCCACAAAGCCGCACGGTTGGGCTGTCTAGCTCCCGCCTATCCTTTCTTTGGATTGGTGGATACATCTCATTATTGTAATAATTTCTGAATATTCGAGGAGGGTTGTTGACGTCAACAGCCTGTATTCAATGGAGACGCTATGCTACTAGCCTCATGCCATGAATAGCCAGCCATTGAGACAACTCCGATATAAAGTGTTACGTAACTTCTATTTGATCAAATAAACCTCAAGTAGCAAATAAGCCATAACATTTTTTGTTTACCAAATTCGACACTCATTAACATCAATACAAAAACGCCTTGCTTGGTGGGCGAAACAACGCCACCTGCTGAAGGGAGAAAGATTTCCCGCCGAGTTGGGCCTCTCTCTTCCTCTCTGGAGACACAACCTTGGTGTCTGGTTCCAAGGAGCGAGGGGTGGGCCAACCACACACACAACTACCCCAGTTATTGGTTACCACTGAAATAGTATAGTCATTGAGGGAGTTCTATTAACCTGAGCTGCAGTGCACCCCTCGATGGCCCGTGACGTGAAGGGGCAAAAGCAGTGAGGGAGGAGCGCCCTTCTCAAATCGAACACTGATCTGCGCCGCTTGGTCAGGTTGTCAACAAGGCAGCACGGTGCATCATCTAGAAACATACATCTCTTTTCCATAAAATATATGTTATGTTTGAATTTTCAAACTAATTTTCATTGGGAAGGCAGATAAAGCATTTTTATCAAAAGCAATCACTTTTGCATGTGAAAACAGAATCCTACTCATTACTCCATGTGCCACTAGCCTAGGCTACACCACTTTTGTTTTGAGCAGACTTCGTCGTGGCTTTGAATGGGCCACCTGGCTTGTGCCCAGGAGGCAGCCCCGTCCCAAAACAAATGCAATCACTTTTCACCTAGTGAAACTCCTCCCACTGGCTAACCTGGGCCATATAAGCAAATCCTCTCATTATAAAATGGCTTTAGCTACAACAGTTAGGAAAACATGGTTGACACCAAATCTGAAAAGGGGGCAATTTGTCTTTGGGTCTTGCATTGCCAAGTTAACTCAGATAAAATGTATTTACGCAGACAAGTTTTATATTCTTTCAGATTGCTTGGTCTTTGGATTGTGTGACATTCGGCTTCTAATCCACTTCTAATAATGATCTCAGTTACATTAGTTTTGGGTTTGACACTGTCCCCATAATCCACTTTCCTCAGTCTAGCTTCTCCTTAATTTAAGATGGAGTACCATCTTCCTCTGGGATTTAGGAGGTTTGGAATGTGCACTGTAATGACTGGATGGTTGTTGCCAAGTACTAGCTATTCAAGAGACTATCTTAAAACCAAAACACTGATGTGGAAAGACAGAATACAGCAACATAGAATGACAGTGGAAAACAGCAGATGTAGATATGAAAAAGGTATATTTATTGTTATGGTAGGATCCTGTACAATCTAAACAGAAGAGGCGCTTATGGTAAAAAGTCAACTTTGCGTGTGTTTTTGATCATTTTCCCACATCTACTGAGAGACACTGTCCAACCGGAGCTGCCACCCAACCCAGAAATAATTATATTTATATAAACTTTATACAAACCAAGTCAGTAGACATATCACAAACCCTGAATGCACATTCAACTCTGCAACTTTGGGTTCTTATTTACACATAGCATCCAACTTTAACTGCATAGCCCAGATGTGTCAATGTAGGTTTTCGTGATAGGGTTTTCATAGGTCCATGTTACAGATGGAAATGTTATTGTGACACTGTTGAATGTACAGTGCAACACATACAGAAACATGGGTGAATGAAAGTTACTGACTTACATTACTGGCTTGGAAGTAGTGCTTTTTTTTTTGTCTAGGTTCTCCATACCTAGTTACCTATACTCACAGAGAAGATACATGAATTACAATACAGATGTACCATGTGAATTTAAATGCACAATAAAAACAGACCCTCTTCACCCTCTGGGCTGTGTGGGTTCCTATCGGACAGTGTTTCTCAGTATCCCTTCATTCCAGGTCAGTAGGCTACTATCATGGAAGTCAGAGTTAAACACAGAGGGCCGGGTGGCGATGGGTTCTGCCTTAAGCAACCAGTCCTCCATGTTTGCTAAATTACTTTGTTCCATCATCGCTCAGACAGAAACCTGCAAAATAAAGGGGGAAATTACATATTACAGCCAAATAGAGACAGAAACACTGAGCTTGGTCAAGTACAGCACACTTTGGCAAAGGTCTGTGTTTTCAGTTGAGGCAATTTGGTGCAAGAAGCATATGCTAGTACAATCTTCCCTATTCCCCAAAAATTAACATTTCTCTCACCATTCACAAGGGTAAGTTGTTACATGAACATGAAGTTCATCAGTGCTCTGTCATGCTGAGAATCCCTCAGACATTTTCTAATAGTTTACCAATATTATCTCAAACAGTCATACTGTTTTCAGATATTGAGACTCACCCCTCTGTGTGTCCCCTGCACTCCCCATTTGGCTCCCACAGGGCTTCTAGATTGTTCCGTTTGCCTTGAGTTTAGCGACCAGATCATCCACCGTCTCCACCTTCACTCCGGCCAGTCTCGTTGGGGGCTCGTCCACCCTCAACACCTCCACCCGCGACACCATGTCCACCCCCAGGTCCGCTGGCTTCATGTTGGCTATCTTCTTCTTCTTGGCTTTCTGGGAGGTGGAGGGAGAAGGAGATGAGAAATTAAAGTGATATTTGTGTGTGTGTACACTTTGTGAGGAAATGTACATTGTGTGTGTGTGTGTGTGTGTGTGTGTGTGTATTACCATGATGTTGGGCAGGGTGGCGTATCTGGGGGTGTTGAGTCGAAGGTCTGCTGTGAGGACAGCTGGCATGCTGATCTTGATGGTCTCTAGACCACCGTCGATTTCCCTCACCACCTTCACCTTATCCCCATCGATGGTCACCTCAGAGGCAAATGTGCCCTGCAAGAATGGGAGGTCCTACATTTAGTACATGTCATAATCCACAGAGATGAAATATTCTCTGAAATTATAACTTATAACAAATGCTTTGAGTAGAACACTATGTTCATTATCATGTCGTAGGGCAAAAACAAAGCCTTCTTTCCTATGTTACCTGACAATTGGAAACCCATTGTAGGCCACGAGGCAATCCAAGTGTGACATCTGGTGGTTTAACTATGTAAATACACCCTAATTTTGCCCTTTAACTGGCCTATGGTCTACTTTTCAGTGCAGACCGTGTTGACTGTAGATCTGGCCAGGTCAAACTAGCCTCGTCTTACCCTGATAACTATCTCTGGCCAGTGACATAATCTAAGGCCTGCTAGTTCAGCTGGTCCCTTCACCTGACATTGAGACGATATGCTAATGCTTATAAAGACCATGAGAAAAGGTCCTGGTCCGGACAGCAGTGGCATCCAAGTCAGCAGTTAACAGTAAACAAGACCTCTATGCTCTGAGATCAGTTTAGTGATTCCTGCTGAGAAAAAGGATTACAACAAGAAGAAACCACTACTGACCTGAGGCCAGTCCAACAAGGCTGCCGTCATCTGACCAGTCTGGTTACAGTCATCGTCAATGGCCTGTCAAAAAATACCAACACAATCAGTGAGCATTACATGAGATCATGAGGTTTGATTTCAAAGTCAACTGGCATTGGTGTGGCAGTGGCACAATCTATTGCATCGGATGACCTGTTTGCCCAGGATGACGAGTGAGGCCTCCTCCTTCTTGGCCAGGGCAGCAAAGATCTTGGAGACCTGCAGGGGTCCCATGGCCTCGTAGTCTTTTCCCGACACCTCCACGTGGATGCCGCGGTCACACCCCATGGCCAGTGCAGTACGGATGGTCTCCTACACACACAATACAAATGCTTGAGCGGTGAGGTTCTCAAAATTATATAAGAACACCATCTGAGAACAATGACAGAATAATACAATCATTAGCACAATCAAGTTGGAGGTGACCAACTGCAGAATGTTTCTTACAATAGAATGAAAACATAATGTGACAGCTATCCAAATGTTAGCTATTGAAGGCCTGTTAAGGAGGATGTAGCCTAATGCTACAGAACGTTCGGATAGAAATTAATTGAGTAGAACAGATATGTAGAATGTCATTTACATTTTAGGCATTTAGCAGACGCTCTCATCCAGAGCGACTTACAGTTAATGAGTGCATACATTTTTTTAAAATCATACTGGCCCCCCGTGGGAAACGAACCCACAACCCTGGCGTTGCAAACGCCATGCTCTACCAACTGAGCTACATCCCTGCCGGCCATTCAATCCCCTACACTGGACGACGCTGGGCCAATTGTGCGCCGCCCCATGGGTCTCCCGGTCGCGGCCGGCTACGACAGAGCCTGGATTCGAACCAGGATCTCTAGTGGCACAGCTAGCACTGCGATGCAGTGCCTTAGACCACTGCGCCACTCGGGAGGTAGAATAAGGAAAATGTTTCGCATTGTTGAATACACCACCGACTTCAAAATGGTGTCGCCAGGCCAGAGCACTCTGTCACTCTTACCGTTACTTGCGTGGGCCCACAGCTGACGGCCACCACCTCTTTGATGAACTTCTTCTCCTTGAGTTTGACGGCCTCCTCCACGGCGATTTCACAGAAGGGGTTCATGGAGTGCTTGACGCCATCTGTCACCACCCCACTGTTGTCGGGCTTCACGCGGATCTAAGGGAGAGGGCAGGGTTGTCTTCATTAGGCACAGAACAGAAGAAAACGAACTGAAAAAGGGTACCTGGACTCCAATAAGAAATGCTTATTAATTTTCTGTTTCAAAGAGTTTTGCTATGGTATGCCCTACTGAATATAACATCTCAAATTTGGACTCATCTGACCAAAGGACAGATTTCCGCCAGTTTAATCTCCATTGCTCGTGTTTCTTGGCCCAACGCAGGTCTCTTCTTCTTATTGGTGTCCTTTAGTAGTGGTTTCTTAGCAGCAATTTGACCATGAAGGCCTGATTCACACAGTCTCCTCTGAACAGTTGATGTTGAGTTGTCTGTTACTTGAACTCTGTGAAGCATTTATTTGGGCTGCAATCTGAGGTGCAGTTAATGCTAATGAACTTATCTCCTGCAGCAGAGGTAACTCTGGGTCTTCCTTTCCTGTGTTGGGCCACATGAGAGACAGTTTCATCATAGCACTTGATGGTTTTTGCAACTGCACTTGAAGAAACTAAAGAAATTCTACAAATTAACTTTTAAAAGGGCACACCTGTTAATTGAAATGCATTCCAGGTGACTACCTCATGAAGCTGGTTGAGAGAATGCCAAGAGTGTGCAAAGCTGTCATCAAGGCAAAGGGTGGCTATTTGAAGAATCTCAAATATAAAATATATTTTGATTTGTTTAACACTTTTTTGGTTCCTACATGATTCCATGTGTTATTTAATAGTTTTGATGGCTTCCCTATTATTCTACAATGTAGAAAATAGTAAAAATAAAGAAAAACCCTTTAACTAGTAGGTGTGTCCAAACTTTTGACTGGTACTGTACATTAGTCACCTCATAATATATGACTGGCCCAGACCTTGTCTCACACACACACACTGCCCTCACTGGTCACATGCCTCCCTTCCTCTGTCTGATAAGAGTTGGGGCAGCATATGGTACAAACATAGATTAACCGAGTGCATTGAGAGACAGCTACAGGGATCTAGTTGGGTGCAGCTGAAGCAGGAGTGCTCAGACTGTCGCATGAAACAACTGGTAATAAATATATTACCTTGTAACGATCTGATAGGAGTGGCTTGGATAGTGATAGCCTACTATCTAATTGTCCTGATGCTGTGACACCTAGTTGATTTTATGTTTTTAAATCGCTGTGATGAAGCCTGAATGAGGATTATACATGTAGTTTAACATGTGCAATACAAATCAGCAGCAATACATTGTCACAACAGTCACAAATTGCCCAGACACTGACAGCAATGCCTGTTGACCAGGATGACAAAACCATAATGTGCAAACAATTATCTAGATTCTAGTTAACATTTCACCTGTGTATAATAATGACTAGTTGACCACGAGGCTGTGTTGACAAAGAATGGCAGCCAAACGTGTAACTTATTACACAATGGGATTAGTTAGCTTTCTTTTTTCATTTTGACAGTCGTTTATCGTTTTAGCCAATTCTACAAGTATCTTAGCACGCTAGACAAACTATCATTAACTATTACCTAGACAACCCTGTAATGACCTTGGTATTTTCCTTGCAGTTATGGTTGTTAGTTGAACAGACTTGACATTCAAACAATGACTGCTAGCTTGCTAACCTAACCCTTCATCCATTCAGCCACCTTACGTCAGCTAGTAGTTAGCTAGCTAGCAAAGGACGTATCGAATGGAAATTCTGCTCGTGAAATGTTGAATTGCTTTTAAATACAAGACAGTGGGGAAGTAGCTACCTTGACAGCATAGTCAATTACACGTTTAACTCCAACAAGAACCCGCGACATTGTTAGCGATTCTTCGGTTCAGCAATGTACAGTAGCTAGCTACCCAGTCACCACAACGAACCTTCACCCAAGAGGCAGGAGTCTAGTATTCTGCTAGCAGCACAAACGATGACGTCACTTCAGTATGGTAATGCTAAAAAGTGTAAAATAAAAGCTCGCATTTCAAAACGTTGCGATGTGGATAACTCATTCAAAAGATATTGAATTGTGTAATTTATTAAAACAAATCCCAAATATGTTTTAAAATTATTTATTTTTATACCAATAATGAAAAAAGATAACATTGACACTGGTATGTTGAGTATATTGGGCTGTAGAGAGAACTTTTCTACTTGTCTCAGCTAAAGTGGGGTGGGAAATACTCAGCAGGGTCTCTACTAACCCAATATGATGGCTTGTTTTGGAGTGGGACTGTGTTGGACATACCCAGCAGCACTTAGTTCTCAGCCAGTAGCAGTCCCCCTCCAAAACGACACATATTTGGTTAGTAGTATTTCCCATCCCACTTTAGCTGAGACAGGTAGAAAAG
This sequence comes from Coregonus lavaretus, assembly GCF_964263955.1. Classification (NCBI taxonomy): domain Eukaryota; kingdom Metazoa; phylum Chordata; class Actinopteri; order Salmoniformes; family Salmonidae; genus Coregonus; species Coregonus lavaretus. The sequence goes on from NC_139990.1 coordinate 66,832,628, forward strand.
TTCTCTCTACAAGCCAATAAATATCCCATATACCATGTGTTGCGTTGCAGTGAAAGGTGTGGGTGGAGTAAGGAGTCACTAGTACTCTGTATTAAACCAGTTGCCCAGCACAAGACCCATTTAAATGTTTTGTATTTTATTAAAAGTGTATTTCTTTAAATATAGCCTACACAATAGCATTAAACATACTGCACCAGTATGTGTAAATTTCAAAATAAATGCTGGTATAAATAATACAATTTTGCAAATAAAATACAGCAAATTATCACCCCAAAAAATGCAGAGGAGGTTGCAATGCTTTGAAAAATAATTGTACTGCAAAAGTGAAAGATTATTTTTTTGCGATATTCCTGACGTTTTGCATGTCTGCAGGGGGACTCTTATTTTGAAAAAGAAAATCCGCGATCGTGCTGCCAGCATAATATCCTGCTGCTAGGAGAACGGTAAGGCAGGAGAGGTCTGAAAGATTTTAGAATGATTCCGTTGAAAAGAAAGAAGGCGGGTCTAAACGGGACCGCACATTGTTGGAACCAATTGAATTATGTGAATCTTGAAGAATGTCAGCAAAAGTGACCTGTAACCAATCACAGAGAAAAAGCTGGTACTCCTGCTATTTAGTCGGACATAAAACCCAGGAATTGTGTTCCACTCTTGGGTCAACTAGGGTAAAGTTCATGGTGTAATTAAAGGAGCAGCTCATCTTTATAAACTGCTTGTATGAGGTGAAAACAAACCTTTATGTCAAAAAATAAAATAAAAATTGCGCCGAATATAACAGGTGTAGAGCTTACCGTGAAATGCTTACTAGCAAACACTTAACCAACAATGCAGAATTTTTAAAAAAAGTAAGTAAGAAAATATTTGCAAAAAAAAATGCTAATAAACTAAAGTAAGAAAAAAAGAAACACAATAAAATAACAATAACGAGGCTATATACAGAGAGTACCGGTACCGTGTCAATGTGCAGGGGTACAAGTTAGTTGAGATAATTGAGGTAATATGCTACGCTACAGGACTGTTTTGCTAGCACAGACTGGAATATGTTCCGGGATTCATCAATAAGTGCATCGACAACGTCATCCCCACAGTGACCGTACGTACATATCACAACCAGAAGCCATGGATTACAGGCAACATCCGCACTGAGCTAAAGGCTAGAGCTGCCGCTTTCAAGGAGTGGGACACTAATCCGGACGCTTATAAGAAATCCCGCTATGCCCTCAGACGAACCATCAAACAGGCAAAACGTCAATACAGGACTAAGATTGAATCCTACTACACTGGCTCTGACACTCGTCGGATGTGGCAGGGCTTGCAAACTATTACAGACTACAAAGGGAAACCCAGCCGCGAGCTGCCCAGTGACGTGAGCCTACCAGACGAGCTAAATGCCTTTTATGCTCGCTTCGAGGCAAGCAACACTGAAGCATGAATGAGAGCACCAGCTGTTCCGGACACCTGTGTGATCACGCTCTCCGTAGCCAATGTGAGCAAGACCTTTAAACAGGTCAACATTCACAAGGCCCCGGGGCCAGACAGATTACCAGGACGTGTACTCAGAGCATGTGTGGAACAACTGGCAAGTGTCTTCACTGACATTTTCAACCTCTCCTTGACTGAGTCTGTAATACCTACATGTTTCAAGCAGACCACCATAGTCCCTGTGCCCAAGAAAGCGAAGGTAGCCTGCCTAAATGACTAACGTCCCGTAGCACTCACGTCGTTAGCCATGAAGTGTTTTGAAAGGCTGGTCATGGTTCACATCAACATCATCATCCCGGAAACCCTAGACCCACTCCAATTCGCATACCGCCCCAACAGATCCACAGATGACGCAATCTTAATCACACTCCACACTGCCCTTTCCCACCTGGACAAAAGGAACACCTATGTGAGAATGCTGTTCATCGACTACAGCTCAGCGTTCAACACCATAGTGCCCACAAAGCTCATCACTAAGCTAAGGACCCTGGGACTGAACACCTCCCTCTGCAACTGGATCCTGGACTTCCTGACGGGCCGCCCCCAGGTGGTAAGGGTAGGCAACAACACATCTTCCACGCTGATCCTCAACACTGGGGCCCCTCAGGGGTGCGTGCTTAGTCCCCTCCTGTACTCCCTGTTCACCCATGACTGCATGGCCAAGCACAACTCCAACACCATCATTAAGTTCGCTGACGACACAACAGTGGTAGGCCTGATCACCGACAACGATGAGACAGACTATAGCGAGGAGGTCAGAGACCTGGCAGTGTGGTGCCAGGATAACAACCTCTCCCTCAATGTGAGCAAAACAAAGGAGCTGATCGCGGACTACAGGAAAAGGCAGGCTGAACAGGCCCCCATTAACATCGACGGGGCTGCAGTGGAGCGGGTCGAGAGTTTCAAGTTCCTTGGTGTCGGCAAGTAGTCTTAAGGCTAACTTCATCTTTAGAACCATAGGATCCTATGGTTCTAAGATTAACTTAGCCTTAAGATGCACAATCTAAAACTTTGTATTAAATCATATCAAATATGCAACATGTTCCTTGGTGGTCAATGGAAAATATCAGTGGAAGAATTATCTCCTACACATATCCTCTTAATGTAACTATTTCAATGTAACTATTATATATCAACCACTGTCTAGGTAGACTTTGCACCCGATTTTTATTTTATTGATTCAATGTTTACAAAGTGCTCAATGCAGCACAAATGGTACTGTTTGTTATTGTATTTCACTTTTCTTTGACGTGGTAGTCATGTGGTTAAAGCAAAAACCCGGATTCGATCTCAGCTCTCACCTGAATAAACCAACGTTATCAGCAGCATCATATGTCACATGAGCTTGATTTGGACTCCGAACACAGTTTCTAAACCATCTTTGGTGTAAATATCAGACATTAATTGAGGTGTAATTGTAATGTTTTGTAATAATACAAACGTTGACACGCAATGGATAGAATGGAATGGAGAAGGTTGAAAATTCATTTGAAACAGGGGCACATCAAATCAACATTGCAGTGTAGCCTACTGTACATAAAACACATTTCTACATACTCCTCTTCTAAGATCAAAAGTTGAACAAAAATAGACGCAGAGCAGGGCGGGGAATTAAAATCGCTAACACCAAAGGTCCACTCCATATTTTGTGAGACACGACGGAAGCTGGTTTCCTGCAGAGGTTTTGAGAGGAGAAAAAAACCCGAGCGTGACAAAACATTTACCGAAATTATTCGACGAATTACTGTGCCATAACCTTGCAACGAAACAATTCCAACAGTCCAAGTTGCTATCCTGACGACACAGACTCAAAGAAATTAGCAAAGTACGAGTAAAACGGTGAGAACGAGAGCGACATAAACCCCAGCCAGCGGCAGCGGTCTCCATTTTAACTTCGAGTCCGATATATGCCTCACGTGTCTTGGACTGTCTCTCTCACATGACCCGAGTGTTTGTTCCCGTGATCAGCACTTCCATCTACGCGTCTGTGTCACTGAATATCACATTTTATTTAAACCCTGATGGATATGCACCTCGAACAGAGTCTGGACACCGCGACAAGGTAATACAATGCCCTCCACTTCCTCTCCATCACGTATGGACGTCTCCTCTAGCAAGCGAAGGCCTGGCCTCCATTTTCTAGAAAACAGCTTGATTATGTGTAGTATAAACTAGATACAATAAAGTGGTTTATTTTAGTCATCTTTTTGCACAGCTAAGCTAGAAAATCCAATTAGAAAAGGGTTACAGTATAGCAAACGACTGCAGCATTTCATGCAAACACGGTTTTCTACGGTAGTTAATTTACAGTACTAGGTAAATAATCTAAATCTTGCTAGTAGTAGTAGTTAGCTAGCTAACGTTAGCTAACTAAACTAACGTTACCTAGCTAGTTAGGGCTATCCGTTTTGTTAACACTGAACTAACATTAGTTAGCTTACTAGATAGTTCGTTAGAGATATAACTTACAAAGTTAACTTGCTAGTTTACAGTTGGAATGTAGTTACTACATCCATTTTTGGACTTGTAAATTAAAGATGCACTATGTAGAAATCGCTCCACCATTTCCTGGTTGCTAAAATTATAATAATTCGCCTAATTTCAGTTGATGTGACAAAACAAGCAACTATAGTGTAGAGAATCATTGTACCGTCTAAACCGCAGTGAAATATATTTTCCATAACCAAACATATTGTATTTTTCAGCTGTGCAAAGCTGTCATCAAGGCAAAGGCTGGCTATTTTGAAGAATCTCAAATGTAAAATATATTTTGATTTGTTTAACACTTTTTTTGGTTACTACATGATTCCATATGTGTTATTTCATAGTTTTGATGTCTTCACAATTATTCTACAATGTAGAAAATAGTAAAACAAATAAAGTAAAACCCTGGAATGAGTAGGTGTTCTAAAACTTTTGACCTGTAGTGTATATATATTTATTTATTTAACCTTTATTTAACTAGGCAAGTCAGTTAAAGAACAAATTCTTATTTACAATGACGGCCTACCCCGGCCAACCCCTCCCCTAACCCGGATGACACTGGGCCAATTGTGCGCCGCCCTATTGGGCTCCCGATCACAGCTGGCTGTGATACACTCAGGGATCGAACCCGGGTCTGTAGTGACAGTGCAGTGATCACAAAACATTATTTCCCCTGTTATAGCCCAACTAGAAGATAAGCCATAAAAAGCCTGGGGAAAGTTGTGTAATTTAAATAAAAACAGAGAGGAAGAGGCAAACTTTAAGCTACTTTGGTGAATTTGCAAGGCATTGCGTGATTCAGATTACCAAAACATCATATACCTGAGATCCTGAGTGGCGCAGCGGTCTAAGGCACTGAAAAACAGAACAACCCCTAATATGAGTATACACCTGCTCTTTCAATGACATAGACTGACCAGGTGAATCCAGGTGAAAGCTATGATCCCTTATTGATGTCACTTGTTAAATCCACTTCAATCAGTGTAGATGAAGGGGAGGAGACCGGTTAAAGAAGGATTTTTAAGCCTTGAGACAATTGAGACATGGATTGTGTATGTGTGACATTTGGAGGATGAATGGGCAAGACAAAATATTTAAGTGACCTTGAACGGGGTATGGTTTTTCACGCTCAGCAGTTTCCTGTGTGTGTATCAAGAATGGTCCACCACCCAAAGGACATCCAGCCAATTTGACACAACTGTGGGAAGCATTGGCGTCAACATGGGCCAACATCCCTGTGGAATGCTTTCGACACCTTACAGTGAGGGGAAAAAGTATTTGATCCCCTGCTGATTTTGTATGTTTGCCCACTGACAAAGACATGATCAGTCTATAATTTTAATGGTAGGTTTATTTGAACAGTGAGAGACAGAATAACAACAACAAAAATCCAGAAAAACGCATGTCAAAAATGTTATAAATTGATTTGCATTTTAATGAGGGAAATAAGTATTTGACCCTTCTGCAAAACATGACTTAGTTCTTGGTGGCAAAACCCTTGTTGGCAATCACAGAGGTCAGACGTTTCTTGTAGTTGGCCACCAGGTTTGCACACATCTCAGGAGGGATTTTGTCCCACTCCTCTTTGCAGATCTTCTCCAAGTCATTAAGGTTTCGAGGCTGACGTTTGGCAACTCGACCCTTCAGCTCCCTCCACAGATTTTCTATGGGATTAAGGTCTGGAGACTGGCTAGGCCACTCCAGGACCTTAATGTGCTTCTTCTTGAGCCACTCCTTTGTTGCCTTGGCCGTGTGTTTGGGGTCATTGTAATGCTGGAATACCCATCCACGACCCATTTTCAATGCCCTGGCTGAGGGAAGGAGGTTCTCACCCAAGTCCATTGTCCCTTTGATGCGGTGAAGTTGTCCTGTCCCCTTAGCAGAAAAACACCCCCAAAGCATAATGTTTCATTTACATTACATTTTAGTAATTTAGCAGACGCTCTTATCCAGAGCGACTTACAGTTAGTGAAAGGATACGTATTTTCTATTTTTTTCATACTGGCCCCCCGTGGGAAACGAACCCACATCCCTGCCGGCCAAACCCTCCCCTACCTTGGACGACGCTGGACCAATTGTGCGCCGCCCATGGGTCTCCCGGTTGCGGCCGGCTGCGACAGAGCACAGCTAGCACTGTGATGCAGTGCCTTAGACCACTGCGCCACTCAGGAGTTTCCACCTCCATGTTTGACTGTGGGGATGGTGTTCTTGGGGTAATAGGCAGTATTCCTCCTCCTCCAAACACGGCGAGTTGAGTTGATGCCAAAGAGCTCCATTTTCGTCTCATCTGACCACAACACTTTCACCCAGTTCTCCTCTGAATCATTCAGATGTTCATTGGCAAACTTCAGACGGGCCTGTATATGTGCTTTCTTGAGCAGGGGGACCTTGCGGGCGCTGCAGGATTTCAGTCCTTCACAGCGTAGTGTGTTACCAATAGTTTTCTTGGTGACTATGGTCCCAGCTGCCTTGAGATCATTGACAAGATCCTCCCGTGTAGTTCTGGGCTGATTCTTCACCGTTCTCATGATCATTGCAACTCTACGAGGTGAGATCTTGCATGGAGCCCCAGGCCGAGGGAGATTGGCAGGTCTTTTGTGTTTCTTCCACTTGCGAATAATCGCACCAAGCTGCTTGGCGATGGTCTTGTAGCCCATTCCAGCCTTGTGTAGGTCTACAATCTTGTCCCTGACATCCTTGGAGAGCTCTTTGGTCTTGGCCATGGTGGAGAGTTTGGAATCTGATTGATTGATTGCTTCTATGGACAGGTGTCTTTTATACAGGTAACAAGCTAATCTCAGCTCGTTACCTGTATAAAAGACACCTGGGAGCCAGAAATCTTTCTGATTGAGAGGGGGTCAAATACTTATTTCCCTCATTTAAAATGCAAATCAATTTATAACATTTTTGACATGCGTTTTTCTGGATTTTGTTGTTGTTATTCTGTCTCTCACTGTTCAAATAAACCTACCATTAAAATTATAGACTGATCATTTCTTTGTCAGTGGGCAAACGTACAAAATCAGCAGGGGATCAAATACTTTTTTCCCTCACTGTAGGTGTTCCTAATGTTGGGTATACTCAGTGTGTGTTTGTGTTTAGTTTTTTTTATCATATCATATATATCAATAAAGGGAAACACTGTCCATTTGATTCTTGAAGATTATAACTGCCTCATGAGTTAAATGTGCTAAATGTAAAATGTCTCACCCATGTGGAAGCTAGGTGAATTGCAACAACAAATAGGCTGAATACAAACTCGGTGAGGAGGTTAGTGCTTTTTTAATGTCCCAAGGATCCCGTATAGCATAGACCATGGTGGTTACCACCCAAGATTTACTTTCAGTTTTGTCCACCAATTTTGTTAATGGAAATATATTTTACAGAGATTTAGATTCCCTACACTATTCAAATTGAGCGAAGAGTGTGGAATTTTAGCAACCAGGAACTGACACAGCGATTTCTACACCGGCCACTTGCCTCAGTCTGCCATTGTTTGTTGTGTTTGAGGAGGCTATGACCATGTCTTTTAGTGACGCCGATGGAAGAGAGGGATCAGTGGTGTAAAGCACTTAAGTAAAAATACTGCCATCTCTAAATGCTTTGTTTGTAAATGATGTCTGAGCGTTGGAGTATGCCCCTGGCTATCCGTAAATTAAAAAAACAAGAAATGGTTCCGTCTGGTTTGCTTAATATAAGGAATTTGAAATTATTAACACTTTTATTTTTTATACTTAAGTATATTTTAGCAATTACATTTACTTTTGATACTTAAGTATATTTAAAACCAAATACTTTTTGACTTTAACTCAAGTAGTATTTTACTGGATGACTGACTTTTACTTGAGTCATTTTCTATTAAGGTATCTTTACTTTTACTCAAGTATGACAGTTGGGTACTTTTTCCACTACTGAGAGGGATGGTGCTGTTTTCCCATCTTGACAACAGAAGCCGGTCTAGCTTTTGTTGTCAAATAGAAAGCAAAGACTTTTATAACCAACCCAAGATAGACCAGAGCCTGTCGTTTCCAATGGGAGCAAATTAATCATAATAATAATAATATGCCATTTAGCAGACGCTTTTATCCAAAGCGACTTACAGTCATGCGTGCATACATTTTTGTGTATGGGTGGTCCCGGGGATCGAACCCACTACCTTGGCGTTACAAGCGCCGTGCTCTACCAGCTGAGCTACAGAGGACCACATAGTTGGCAGAACGAGCAAGGAGATGGGAAGAGCCAAGCACGAGCTTGTAAGATCCTATTGTCGTGTTCTAGCATGTATTTGCGTATTTCCGTTAGGGAACGCCTACTCTGTGAAGTGTGCGTATGCAATAACTCAATTCGCCCTTTCACTCCTAAACAACGCAATACATTTTGGGGGGGCCAAGGGTAAAGTGTACAAAACACAGTCCACTCTGTTTGTTACAGATTCTAGTTTTGGAAACCAAAAACGGTATGGAGATCAAATGTTTAATCAATGAGAACATTTGTAGAATCTTCGCACTGCCGGCCACTGGGCTTCCTCTCATCACCATATTTGGTAGTGAGTGGAAACGCCAACCGGAGGCTTCACATTTTTACATCCAGTGAAATATCGGTGTAGAAAGTCTGCATTTTAGAATGTGATTTTGTATTGTGCCCAAATTATTTATTTGTGAAAAATGTTAAACTATGTTAAAACTATAATTTTGATGATATGGACGGTCAGTCATGGCATCCATAGCTCTGTTTATGAATTTGAGAGTGGTTACATTTCTCCAGGCCCATCCCTAATTTTTTTATTAGGTAACCATATTAACACCACACTGGCGGTCACGAGTTATGAAGGCAGTCACATTCCATGTGACCATTTACTCACGGTAATTAGCCTTCTCCAAGTTCTGATGCTGATGGTGGTCATTAGTAGCCTACCAAACTTGCTAACTGCCTGGTACTCAGCACTCTGTTGTCCCACTAATCACTCTGACATTCATGCAAATGTATGAAAAATCTAATCAAACTCTTCATGAGAGCCCATGAGCTCATGTTGCGCAACATTTCTATAGGCTATGCAATTGCATGAGAAAACAACAGTGATGGCCTCTTAAAAAGAGGAGGATCCCATCAGCTCTCTGTAGGCTTACTATATTTATTTATTTATCAACTTTCCCAATATTTAAGTACATTGCTTCTCTTTGCAACAGGAGTATAGCCTACCTGGCTGGCATGAAAATGAACCACGGAAAAGCGTCCTCCATTCGCCATTTTAAGTGCATAGATGACATGTATTTTTTTACCCTGCCCATGTTTCGAGACAGGTGCATGATAATGGTCCATTCTAAATCAAAACAAATTTGACACGTACATTATTTAGTATGTGTAAAGACTAGATTAAGTAGTGTGACAATATTAGCCTATCACTTGTAAATGATGCCCAGATTAAGGCAAGAAACAGCACATGCTTTTTTTGTGACCTTTTCAAATCACAGTCGCACACCTCATGTAGGCTAGTCCATAGACCTATATGTTTTGATAAGGTTTGTATCACAAATAAAGTGGCCAAATAACTTCTTTTAAAATGAAGCACATTCATCCACTTTATGAGTGTAGAGCCTAACTGGCATACAGGCCGCTTGTGAGTTTCAAGTTTGGGGAAGATCATTTTCACCATAAAAATGCACCTTTATAATAAAAGCATCACATGTATAATTACATTTGGTCACTTTTGAGAATGGGGTTTTCTTGCTAATGGAACATTTGCGCTTATAGCCTACTGCCCTGTGCGCATTGCGGCGTGTAAAATGTGAAGAAATAGACTATCAACATTTTAAGCTAAAAGTTCTCATCTGTTGCGTCAGGCTCATTGCTTAAAACATTTATTTTTAATGGTAGTGGTTGTATTAATGTGGGATCTATCGCATCCCACAACTGTCCCAGACTATGTTTGGAATATTTATTTCTCGCACAGAATAGAATAGGTCAACTTTTGTACTATGGGGGATAGTCGATTGACATAGACTAGTGCTTTTGCTGTTCATTAGGCCTACTCATCTTGTTAGCTGACAAAAAGTAAATGTGGACAGTTCTTCCCATATCTTCAGTATGCGCCTCGGAATTGGATAAGGACGAGCGCAGTTGCGTCCCCGATGTGTCTGTCTTCACTTGTAGCCTGTGAGAAAGACCCGATCACGTGGCGGAGAGCCATGTGAGTGATAGGTGCTTCGGCACGCAGCCGGGAGAAGGGAATTATAATTATTATATTCAGCCCAAGGGCACAACGGCCAGTGGCCGCAAAATGCATGGATTTTTTTTTGGGGGGGGGCTACGGCCACCCAAAGGGGATGCTGCTGGGAAATTTGAGGCATTATCAAGTGCTTGTCAAATTGTGAATGAGAGACTGATGAAGTGTGTGCAGCCTATGCAAAAAATAGAGCAGAGCTCATGCCTTTCATTCGACTTTTTTCAAATCATCATTAGTCGCATCATGCAGCCTTAGAATGTATTACAAATCTAAACATATAGCCCAATATTTGTATCACAACTAAAGTTGCATAAATAACTCTAAATTAAGCATATAGGAGTACCTGTTTCTTTGTTAACCGCTCAACACAGAATAGCCTCGTGCTCACTCCCTCAAATCGTTTGGAGAAAATATCCTTTCTATTTTATTCAGCTATGGTCAATTGTATTCTTCATACTATAAAATTGTCTAAAATAATGCCATGGAATTCTAAGCAAATCTTGTCTGCTAAATGAACTAGTGTAGCCCACAGACATTTGGCATAGCCAGATCAGTCCCTAACATAAGGACAACTCAGAGTATGCTATTCTGTTCTTCTGAAATAGACAACATTTTCTTCATATCATGCTTCTTTAGACCTGTCTGAAATCAATAATGGATTTATTGTGATGGTGTAGGCTATATTACATGGATTTATTATAATTTTTAAAATGTAGATGTTCCAAAGGTCTACATCAGTGGCTTGTAGGCAATGTGTGGAAGCCAGGAAATGCTAAATGTGTTTGTTAATGGTCAATTACCGTGAGACCGACAGTTATTTGCTTGACAATCACCGGCTGACAATTTCATGACCGCCTCAGCCCTAGGCGGGGTGAACACTTTATTGTTTCAATTGAAGGATTCTAGCTTTAAGGCTACCTTGACATCAGTAAATTGAGTTGCCAGCTTATGTTACTATTTTGTGAATGTCATTCATAACTAGCTTGTGCACTTATCTTTTCTAGCTAGCTAATTGGCAAGCTTGCTACTTTTCACTTTCAATGCAATGGCATGCACTAACAATGATTAGCTGTCAGCTGGATAGATGATGTATGCACATCTGCTCTTGACATCTTGTTGGAATATAGCTGAAAATGTAGTTAGCTAGTGTATTTGTTAGGGGTGTAACGATCCATCTACTACATCGATGTATCGATTTTATATTCCTATGATCCAACTACATCGATCTGTGCTCGGCGAGTTGGCCTTTTGGACAACATATATCAATCTAACATCGTTTTAAAATGTAATAAATCGATTGTATCGATACTAGGAAATAACCCATTGGATCTAAGCACGTCAGATTTTATATGGATGTTTTTTCTTAGCACTTTTAATGATAAAGGCTTTAAACATTACTCGATTCAGTCTGCCTATCCGTGACGTCATCGCCCTGCGCCAGCAGCAGCGCAAAGACAACAAAACATAGCATGGCGGACGACAGAGGAGAAGCCGACGAGCGAGAAATTATCAAGCCACCATTGCGGTCCTTACAAGAAACAGGAATCTAGGAAACTTCACCTGCACTGTCCAGTATCCAGGTATTTATTTCAGTCACACTGGTTGAATTTTTGGCTAAAAGGTTACTGAATCGATTTCAAGTCACTGAATCGTTTCGGATCGTATCGTTCTAAATGAACCAATATCGTCCTTGAATCGTATCGACAACCACGAATCGTGATACAAATCGAATCGTTGTTAAAACGAATCGTTACACCCCTAGTATTTGTACTTCACTGCCATATCCCCTACTCTATAATAACCTTGTCAGCTAGACCTTGCTTGCCTATGTTTAGAATTTCTCCTTGTTTATGTCCTCCTTAGTCACGAAAAACAAGAGGAGGAGGTCATCCAATTAGAAGGTAAGAATTGATGTTGGGTTGTGTGTGCCATGGTACATAAGTTCACCATTCTGACTCTTTCATACATTTCAAAGTACTGACATATTTCAGACATCCTCTTGAAAAACCTGCTACTTTAAAAATCAACCAAAGAACAGACTAAAAACACATGCCCAAGTGTCAAATTGTTTTAGGCCTAGCTTTTTGCAATGATGCTCCTTGCCTCACTAATTTCTCATCAAAGGATATCTGGGTGTTATTTTTCTCTGCTATCAATCCTCTCATTCCACTGTCCTTCTCTCAGGAGACGGGGGAGGGGAGCAGACTGCTGTTACCATAGGCAGTATTCAGCAGGCCCAGGCTTTCGCGGACCACAACATTCAGTACCAGTTCCGCTCTGAGGGTGGTCAGGTGGGTGTCCCGTGAACAGCGTTTTGGCAGTTTTCTGGTGGGACATTCCTAATTGACATATACTCTAGGAACATTCCGTATTGACACTGATTGCTGCCGTGGTCTTACTCTGTAGACAGTGCTGATTTTAGAAACATTGAACTAGCTGAATTCACATAGGTCTGTTTTTACTGTATGGGGGCAGTTTACTGCATCACTCAGTAGAGCAGGGATGGGCAACTCTGGTCCTCAGGGGCCGGAGTGGTGTCACACTTTCTTCCACATCCCTAGCAAACACAGCTGATTTTAAACTAATTGCATTCTAAACTGAACACCATGATTAGTTGATTATTGGAGTCAGGTGTGTTAGCTGGAGCAAAAGTGTGACACCAAGCAGGCCCCAGAGGACTGGAGTTGCCCATCCCTCCACTAGAGAATCAACCGCATCACAAAATGGAAAACCCTGAATAACCCTGTATTCAACACTAGCCTCTCCGTTGAATTGAGAGCCTTGTGTGCGTTCGCTTTGAACCCAGACAGCAGATCCGGCCAGGACACTGATATAGGCCTACAGGTTTGGATGTAGCATTGGGTCGTCAAATTGGTTGGTTAATTGTGAATGTATATGTCTACGCTTTTGTGGATTATCAGAGTGGATGTTATCTTCACATAAACCAATTTTTAGGTGAAGGATGAAGCTAGTTTGAGCTGGTCTGTTCGCTGCTCATTTGGAGTACACACAGCTGGTGTGAGTGATCATGTGATTCCAATCCCTTTCCTGGTTTGTCATGCGGCTGGTGTCACATGTTAGTCAGGAGGCGAGTCACATGATTAAGGGGTACAAAACCGGATTATTTTGAAACACCTGGCTGTTTTTATATTGAATCAGGCACATTCTGCAATATAATCATGTTGGGTGTGTGGATCACTTATAGGCCTAGCAGTATCATTCGATGTGCAAGGGCTTAAATACTATAGCCTAGGGTTTGAACCTCAATATGAGGTAACCAACCTGCAAGTACTGAAAACACAAAGTGACATTGAAATGACAGTGGTCAGGCTAGAAGGCATCCCAAGCTCTTTCTTGTAGAATTAATGACTCCAGTTTCTCTGTCTCCGTCTCCGTCTCTGTCTCTCTCTGTCTCTGTCTCCCTCAGGTGACTTACCGCGTTGTCCAGGTAACTGACCAGCAGCTGGAGGGGAGAGACGATGGGGGAGGGCCGGTTAGCGTGGTCTCCACGGCCGCCTTCCCCGGCGTTCCTCAAGCAGTGACCCAGGTAGGTACCAGAACACCAGGAACCAAGGCCGCTACTGTTACCCCTTACAATAACACAGTTCCTAATGGCTAAGGAGTGTGACATACTTCAGTAGACATTCATGGTTCAATCAAACTATTGATCGTTATACAAGTTATCTGTATATTTTTGTTATGCACGAATCAGGACACTTTTATATATGTCACTTGTAATGAATTATTTTCAAGTAATATCCATGTTGTACGTTAGTTGTCAGTAGGGCTTGCTAACCCTTCCCACCTTGTCCCCCGTCAGGCTGTGATCCAGAACCCTTTCAGTAATGGGGGTAGCCCCGTGGGAGAGACGCTGGGAGGGGAGACGCGCTTCGCCTACTTCTCACCTACGGCTGTGAGCGATGGCACTGTGTCTGTGCAGACCACCTCCGACCCCACACAGGCCGGGGGTGAGTCAGCGCTACCGCTACTTCTAATGCTAGGCTAGCAGTCTTCTGAGGGAAAAATACTGTCCCTCATTTTTGGTTCAAGTCCAGACAGACATAAAGAAGAATGACCACTTATCAAATTGACATTTGAGTACCATGACACAGTGCTGACTGAGAGAGATTAACTGTTCATCCCCTCAGCCACGAGGTTTGTCTCATTGCAAGAGTCCTGTGTCACTCAGCAAATTCTCCCTTAAGAGTTTGTCACTGAGGTCTCCAACCTGCCCCATTTTCTTTCTCTCTCTCTCGTTCCCGTGTCATCTCCTCTCCCACAGGTCAGTTCTACGTGATGATGACCCCTCCTGACGTCCTGCAGACAGGCACACAGCGAACCATAGCCCCGCGCACGCACCCCTACCCTGAGTGAGTATCAACCACACTGCTTCTTACTCTCCTCCTATGTCCCTCATTTTGGGGGGACTCTGAAAGGAGAGCCCATGCACACAGCAGTCTGAGCCACTCCAGATGTTAAGCAGTCAAAAACCTACCGACGCGGTCCTTACGTTCATCTTCCACAAGCATGTCAGACATGTTTTCCATGTAGGAACTAGCCTATACGCCTAGGTGTTATGCGATTTTTCTAGAGCTTCTAAGAGTTTTAGTTTACTTTGAGTCTGAGATGTATCAGTTAGACTGGAAAACTAAAAGTCACTGATATTGACTATTGAAAAAATAGTGTATTGACTATTCTCTCCAAAAACTGAAAGTAAAGCTGAACTGAATCCCCCTATTCCCTTCCATAGAGATTTGGGTTGAGCAAGAGCCAGACCTGGTCCTGGGTCAGACAGCACTGTGTGTGTGTGTGTAGTTTCCTTGAGCACTCTGCTGTTCTCTTGGGATGGGATGATATCATCACAGGGGTGTTGTGTTAGTGCATGTCCCTGTCCTTGTTGCCATGGTTTCCCCCTTCCTTGCCTACTTCCTCCTCAGTTGTTTATCTCTTTCACAATCATTAATATCCTTATCATGTGATTAAGCTATTCTCCTCAAACCACTCTGAATGAGTAACACTGAATCAAAACCAAACTAAATGATCTCTCATGACAAATTGATGATGAATGATATGTGTGTCAGTTAATTCATTTGACATTAGTGTTCTGGTTAATTTAGGAAATGAATGTAAATGTGCTTATTATTTTTCTATAAAGGCATACGGCATGCCCAGAGCCAAGGGGTGGCAATAAATTGGAAACATGCCCATAAACTGAACATATAATCTAGAAGGGAGAGTGCCAGGCAAGTGTTTGAATATAAAACGAGGAGTTGTGTGTTTGTTATGAGCTTGTGTTTCAAGGGTTCTGCACATAAGGGAAATGGTTTGGAAGAATAGGTCCAAAGTGCTTTTTTTATTTTTCATAATGCCGTGCTTGTTTTGCCATCCAGAACGAGCACATGATCCTCTCAAATCTAATTTGTTGGACTAAGTGGATATGCCTTGCCTTGTCATTTCCCTGCCTGTATGTGATGAACTCTTATTCTCGGGCCTGTGGAACAACATGGAGATTTTACACCTCTTATACTCCGAAAAAATACATTTACAATATAGCTTTAGGTAAAGGGGATGGCCACCAATTTACACACAGTAAGGTGTTGGGGTATGGTTTTGTTATTAAGACTGATCTTGACTCGTCCCAAGTTCTTAAGGCTGCTTGGGGCTTTTGTGTGGGATGTTCGTACAAGACTAGTTCTAGTGGCGGGCTGCAGTGATTCCCTAGTTCTCTTTGGCTACCAGTAAAGCTTTTATATACTTCACTGATAAATGTACAGTCTAAAAGGGCTGGATACCACTGCAGTGTGTGCTGCTGTCTAGGGAGGACTTGTTTTTTCTGTGGTTTGCCATTCAATTCTTCCTTTCCATATGTTTTTCTTGTGGTGTGATAATTTGTGTATTTGATTTATTCTTACATCAACAATGCATAAACTAATCCATGACTGAGCATATTTGATCTGTGCAAAAAATGAAATTAAATGAAAACTTCCACCGCTTACCTGCCGTTCGCAGAGACGAAAACGAGCTGCTGCAACATGACGGTTTAAACTGGTGAGGACAACTTCCACATCCCCCCTCCCCATGCAACCAATGAACCAATCAAATTAGGCCTAGATCATATACTACAAGGAAGAAAGAACAATCATACCACCTCCTTATTCCCTTTAGTACAATTCCCTGGTGAATATGTTAGACCCTTGATGTGATTTTAAGCTACATTTAGCATTGGAAGATGTGTGTACTCTTTGATGGTAGTCCTGATTGCCATGAGTTGTTTCTGTTCAGTTCTGTATGACCTTGAATAGCTAGGTTAAAGTAAAAACAGTCCATTTTGATTTAGCTTGCTTTTTAATTGCTTTTACTCATTAGATGTGGAAAAGGTAAGTGCACTGCGTGAACACCAGCCATTTTGGTTTAATTTATGACACAATTCATTAGACGGATTAAAGCTTTGTCAAGGTAAGTGCTGTCGAATTGTATTAGTTTACTGCCGCGGCCCTGCGCATCTCGTCTCCAGTGCCTTCGTGAGCTCATCTGGCTGTCACGTATGAGGAACTTAATTAAAGAATACCTAGGGGAAGACACACACACACACACACAGAGGAGAAACAGTTGTCATTAGCCTTACTCTGGACACCAATGTGACAACATCGCAATTTAGGACCATAATGAAGCCCGCGCCTTAGACTCTCTCTGGGGTATAGCGGGGAAGGGCACGTACACCTCCGACACCTCCAAGAAATCTGCCTGTCCAGACGGCCGTCAGTAATACAGTAGTTCCAGTCACTGCGTCTCGCTGTCAGCCCCAAGGATGGTGTTATTACCGCATATGCTGCCACATACGGCTGCTTCAGATCAGCACGGCTGCCCAAGGTGGTGCTTGGCGGCGCCCCCTGCAGAGTATGGCTCTGGTGCCTGAGTGGTGTGTAATTGTAAAGGGGTGAGGTGCTTTGAGATAGTAGTTCTGGTGGGGAATTTTTGCACTGGATTAGTTGCGTGGAGCGCTGCAGTCTGAAGATTTTTCTTTTAGTCTGAAGAGTTGCACCTGTTTGTATGGAGGTGGACTGAAGACTCCCGGGTTTTGAAAATGTGTGAAATGTTCTATTTGTTTGTGTCTGTAGGAAAATGGATGGCCCACGGACACCCAGAGATGAAAGGAGGAGAGCTCAACACAATGAAGGTGAGCAAAGGGAAGGGCGTACATCACCCACAATCCTCCCTGATTAATGTTCTCTTAGAAGATACATTACATGGCCAAAAGTATGTGGACACCTGCTCATCGAACACCTTCTAAAATCACGGGCATTAATATGGAGTTGGTACCCCCTTTGCTGCTATAACAGCCTCCTCTCTTCTGGGAAGGCTTTCCGCTAGATGTTGGAACATTGCTGCGGGGACTTGCTTCCATTCAGCCACGAGCATTAGTGAGATTGGGCGACTAGGCCTGGCTCGCAGACGGCGTTCCAATGAATCCCAAAGGTGTTAGATGGGGTTGAGGTCAGGGCTCTGTGCAGGCCAGTCAAGTTCTTCCACACCGATCTCAACAAACAATTTCTGTATGGACTTTGCTTTGTGCACAGTGGTATTGTCATGCTGAAACAGGAAAGGGCCTTCCCCAAACTGTTGCCACAAAGTTAGAATGTAATTTTATGCCGTAGCGTTAAGATTTCCGTTCACTGGAACTAAGGGGCCTAGGCCAAACCATTATTCCTCCTCCACCAAACTTTACAGTTGGCACTATGCGTTTGGGCAGTTAGCGTTCTCCTGGCATCCGCCAAACCCAGAATAGTCCGTCGGACTGCCAGATGGTGAAACATGATTCATCACTCCAGAGAACGCGTTTCCACTGCTCCAGAGTCCACTGCTCCAGAGTCCAATGACAGATAGCTTTACACCACTCCAGCCAATCTTAGGCTCGTGTGGGGCAGCTCGGCCATGGAAACCCATTTCATTAAGCTCCCGACGAACAGTTGTTGTGCTGATGTTGCTTCCAGAGGCAGTTTGGAACTCGGTATTGAGTGTTGCAACCGAGGACAGACTATTTTTACGCGCTTCAGCACTCGCCGGTCCCGTTCTGGGAGCTTGTGTGGCCTACCGCTTTGCGGCTGAGCCATTGTTGCTCCTAGACGTTTCCACTTCATAAAACAGCACTTGCAATTGACTGGGGCAGCTCTAGCAGGGCAGAAATTTGATGAACTGACTTGTTAGAAAGGTGGCATCCTATGACGGTGCCACGTTGAAAGTCACTGAGCTCTTCAGTATGGGCCATTCTACTGCCAATGTTTGTCTATGGAGATTGCATGGCTGTGTGCTCGATTTTATACACCTGTCAGCAACGGGTGTGGCTGAAATAGTTGAATCTACTAATTTGAGGGGGAGTCCACATACGTTTGGCCATGTACTGTATGCAATATCTTGTTGAATTTCTTTTTAGATGAGGTGCACCGTATGATGTTTTAATGTTTCTTTTTTTATGTTTGAAGCCAAAGCCACATTAAGTGAACAATATATACTTTTTCTAATTCAAACCCAGAGACTCTTCTCAAATCCCTCTTTAGAAGCACTTTTTGGGAATTAAATGTTGTATATCAACCAACCACTAGAGGGTACTGTTGAACTGTCAGATGTTCCCACAATGTCACATGTCTAGCTAAGTGACTATTCAAGGCATACAGAGAAAAATATCCACTTAGACACTAACCACTCCCCATATGTATCCCTAATGTTCACTCCCCGTATGTATCCCTATTGTTCACTCCCCGTATGTATCCCTAATGTTCACTCCCCGTATGTATCCCTAATGTTCACTCCCCGTATGTATCCCTATTGTTCACTCCCCGTATGTATCCCTAATGTTCACTCCCCGTATGTATCCCTAATGTTCACTCCCCGTATGTATCCCTATTGTTCACTCCCCGTATGTATCCCTAATGTTCACTCCCCGTATGTATCCCTAATGTTCACTCCCCGTATGTATCCCTAATGTTCACTCCCCGTATGTATCCCTATTGTTCACTCCCCGTATGTATCCCTAATGTTCACTCCCCGTATGTATCCCTAATGTTCACTCCCCGTATGTATCCCTAATGTTCACTCCCCGTATGTATCCCTAATGTTCACTCCCCGCATGTATCCCTAATGTTCACTCCCCGCATGTATCCCTAATGTTCACTCCCCGTATGTATCCCTATTGTTCACTCCCCGTATGTATCCCTAATGTTCACTCCCCGTATGTATCCCTAATGTTCACTCCCCGTATGTATCCCTATTGTTCACTCCCCGTATGTATCCCTATTGTTCACTCCCCGTATGTATCCCTATTGTTCACTCCCCGTATGTATCCCTAATGTTCACTCCCCGTATGTATCCCTATTGTTCACTCCCCGTATGTATCCCTAATGTTCACTCCCCGCATGTATCCCTAATGTTCACTCCCCGTATGTATCCCTAATGTTCACTCCCCGTATGTATCCCTAATGTTCACTCCCCGTATGTATCCCTATTGTTCACTCCCCGTATGTATCCCTAATGTTCACTCCCCGTATGTATCCCTATTGTTCACTCCCCGTATGTATCCCTAATGTTCACTCCCCGTATGTATCCCTAATGTTCACTCCCCGTATGTATCCCTAATGTTCACTCCCCGTATGTATCCCTATTGTTCACTCCCCGTATGTATCCCTAATGTTCACTCCCCGTATGTATCCCTATTGTTCACTCCCTGTATGTATCCCTATTGTTCACCTCTTTCTCTGAACCTGTTCTGTGTGTCTCAACAGTTGAGAGGCGGCGGAGAGACAAGATCAACAATTGGATCGTCACGCTCTCCAAAATCATCCCCGACTGCAACATAGACAGCACTAAGACGGGGGCGGTAAGTCACTCTGTAAGGCACTCTCAGCAGCTTTGTCTTGTGTGTGTGTGTGTACACATTTTAATATACTTGTGAGTACCAGAAGTCTTCACAAGAATAGTAAACCGACTTAAATTCAGAGAAGTGAGGACATATTGCCGGTCCTCCCTTGTATAAAGGCTATATTAGGCTTAGGGGTTAGGTTAAGGTTAGGCTTAGGGAAAATATGATTTTGAATGGGATTAAATTGTGTGTGTGTGTGTGTGTGTGTGTGTGTGTGTGTGTGTGTGGGGGGGGGGGGGGGCAAGCAGTTTGCATTCATTTAAACACCTGTGTGTGTGTATTGGTATTTTATTAGGATCCCCACTAGCTGTTGCGAAAGCAGGAGCTACTCTTCCTGGGGTCCACAAGGCAGGATGTCTTATTGAACTCTTCTCTCCTTCCCCCAGAGTAAAGGGGGCATCCTGTCTAAGGCGTGTGACTACATCCGAGAGCTCCGTCAGAATAACCAGAGGCTCCTGGACGGTGTCAAAGAGGTGGAGAGAGTACAGGTGGACAACGAGCTCTGCAGACAGCAGGTAAAACAGCCTAGAAAGAACGCTATCACAAAGAATCAGAGGCCTAGCCTGGTCCCGGATCTGTTTGTGCTGTCTTGCCAACTTCTATGGTCATTGTCAGGCCAAACATAGGAGTTGGCAAGACCACACAAACATATCTGTGACCAGGCTATCACATTCCTGCGAACCGAAAGGATTAATATTCAAACAAATGTAGGTGTTTCATTACATTTAACGTTCATTTTACGTTTGACAACCGAAGTGCCATTTTTACAATGTCAAAATGAAGTTATAGCATAGATTTATATGGAGAGTGTTTTGAATTTCATTACTTACTGAATCCCAAAGCACCGTTCTTCATGTCCTCATTCTAATGCTCAGAAGCGAACAGTCTCCAGTCCTGTGGGGGAGAGAGAGGCAGTGAGTGTGTGCTAGCCCAGAGGAGAAGCTGAGATGATAGTACAGTACCTTGAGATTTAAAACAGATGGATGTTATGGCCAGGATTGTCCAAAACTTTTGTTGAAAAGTTTATACAACAGACATTTCTGTCTAGTTCTAGAATCATTGAAAGAACAAGTGAGGCCTAGAAGTTGACGTTGCATTTTGCTAAGTTGCTGCTCATTTATTGATTACATTGAGGTCACCCATTGTTGTTCATTGGCGGACATTGTTGTTTGTCTCAGATCGAGGAGCTGAAGAATGAGAATGCCCTTCTCCGAGCGCAACTCCAGCAGCACGGCATCGAGAGCGTGGGCGAGACGCCGCCACAATGAATGAGGGAGACTGGGAGAGCGGGATTGGTAGAAGGAAGAGGAGGATGAGGCAGACTGGAGATGACACATAGGAACAGAACAAAACAAACGAGCTACTGAAGAATCACTCCTTTTCACAGTCGCAGACAGTTAGACAGTCTTCCCTGGCCTCATCTTTGAGGCTGCATCCGAGACTCTTGGCAGGCTCCTGCTGCTTTGTTGGCTGCACTTGACTGATCCAGGACCAGTCGAAATGACAAAAGAAGCCACCGTGTAGACAATATACGTGTCTCAGAGAGAGAAGAGGTCACAACCACCAGAGAAACCCTCTGCACAACTCCTCCCTCCCTTTCTATATTTATTTAGTTCTTTACCTGTGGACTGTGATGTTGGAGATTTTATTGAGTTACGTTGTTGTTTTCCCCCATTTTCTTCAGTCATGTTCTTAATTTAACTGTCGTTATGCATTTATTTTAGTCTGTATTTGTG
The DNA here is from genome assembly GCF_964263955.1 of Coregonus lavaretus. NCBI lineage: Eukaryota > Metazoa > Chordata > Actinopteri > Salmoniformes > Salmonidae > Coregonus > Coregonus lavaretus. The sequence goes on from NC_139990.1 coordinate 66,854,466, forward strand.
GTTGAGGTTCATATTACCATTTTGTTACGTTAGCGGTTTAAAATGATTAGTTATTGTATTGTTAACAATATGCCTGGAGAGACTCATTTAGAAAAGCTCATGTATCCCAGAGGAATAGATTATGTATGAGTGTGGTAGGCTACCAGCCAGTAGAACAGAGAACACGGTACAAATAAACTGCTGAATTGCAGCACCATGTGAAAGAATGCCTTGATAGTTGGCAATATTATTAGGTGTTTTTGAAAGTGACACCAATATACAGTTAGCTCAAAGTATTGGGACAGTGACACATTTTGTTGTTTTGGCTCTGTACTCCAGCACTTTTAAATTACACAATGACTATGAGGTTCAAGTGCAGACTGTCAGCTTTAATTTGGGGGTATTTTTATCCATATCAGGTGAACCGTTTAGAAATGACAGCACTTTTTGTACATAGACCCCCCCCATGTTAGGGGACCAAAAGTATTTGGATAAATTCACTTGTGTAATAAAGTAGTCAAAAGTTTAGTATTTGGTCCCATATTCCTAGCACACAATGATTACATAAAGCTTGTGACTCTACAAACTTGTTGGATGCATTTGCTGTTTGTTTTGATTGTGTTTCAGATAATTTTGTGCCCAATAGAAATCAATGGTAAATAATGCATTGTGTCATTTTGTAGTCACCTTTATTGTAAATTAGAATATAATATGTTTCTAAACACTTCTACATTGATGTGGATGCTACCATGATTATGGATAGTCCTGAATGAATCTTGAATAATGATGAGTGAAAGTTAGAGGCACAAATATCATACCCCCAAGACATGCTAACCTCTCACCATTACGATAACAGTGGAGGTTAGCATTTTTGGGGGGGGTGTGATGTTTATGCCTTTTAACTTTCTCACTCATCATTATTCACGATTCATTCAGGACTATCCGTAATCATCAAACACAACCGAACAAACAGCAAATGAATCCAACAAGTTGAGTAGTCACAAGCTTGATGTAATCATTGCATGCTAGGAATATGGGACCAAATACTAAACTTTTGACTACTTTAATACACAAATAAATTTGTCACAATACTTTTTGTCCCCTAAAATGTACAAAAAGTGCTGTAATTTCTAAACAGCACCTGATATGGATAAAAAATACCCGCAAATTAAAGCTGACAGTCTGCACTTTAACCTCAGTCATTATATCATTTCAAATCCAAAGTGCTGGAGTACAGAACCAAAACAACAAATGTGTCAATGTCCCATTACTTTTGGAGCTCACTGAATCTCAAGGATGCAATTTTGCTGTACCAAGAGGAATAGCTGTGCTTTGCCCAATATCAATTTACATTGCTAGCATTAACAGTCCTGTTTTAAAATAGCATCCATGCAACGTTATATAAATGTTTCATGTTGAAGTAAAGCCAATGGCCACTGGCGTTAGTGGGAAAATAAATGGTAATTAATTTACTTTGTACGCTGGCCCTTTTCTACAATTATGCAATTTAATACACATCCTCTTTAAGGCTGGTTTGAGACTGTGGCCGGGTGAGATTGTAGGGCATCTGATAGACCACTGATACTGCCTCGGAGAGAAAGGTTGACCTCTTGAAATGTCACCTGACATATAAAGTGAGTGTAAATGTATATGTTTCGGGGTGGAACCTGTATCACAGGCTGCATCTGAAATGGCACACTATTATTTAGTGCACTACTTTTGATCAACAGTTTATGTAGGGGATAGGGTGCCATTTCAGACACTACCAAGATTAATTTCAACATTGTCATATTAAACTCACTCTTGAGTAAGCGAAAGTGCATAGAGTTCACCACTGCTAAGCTAAATTTAGCAGCTACAGAAGTTTGGATATATTTTGCGAATGTGTGTATGATGTATCTGTGTCTTGATATGTGTAAGAATAACCACAAGTTTCATGTCTAGCGTTTGCTTTTATTTTTGTAACCAACACATCAAATGGAGCTCAATACACCCAGGGAAAAAGACTCTGGAGAGAATAATTGAACCAACTCACTGCTCAAGATAGAAACCAAGAACAGAGAAACTTCCCACCCTTGCACTTCGTATCTGTGCTCTGAATTTCCTCTCCTTGCAAACAGGAATGGATGCTAATAAAAACTTGGAAAATATTTAATCTCAGACACTCTTTCACTCTGTAGGACAATAACCAAGTTGAAATGCATTCAACAGACAAACAGGCAAGATGAAGGTGATGATGGAAATAATACCAATGTTGATGATGACTGAATTTGCAACGTATTTTCTTCTGAATTTGGGAGAAATTGGAATAGGTAAATTAGTGTTTTAGTCCCTTATCGGGGAGTTTTAGCCATGTACTGTCTGGCTCCGGAATCAGCAAAGCAGCACTAATACTCAACCCTACGAAAAGTCATGTATACTCAATAATTCCACCTCGACAAGCTCTCCTACTCTGTGAACTTGTGCTTTGTAAGTGCAGAATAATTTTTTTTAACCTGTTTTGCTCGATACTGTCTCTCAGAACTGTTGCTCTTAAGCTGAATATAGCCAAAGTCGATTGATATTGTTTATTTTGCAGTAGAATTCTACACATTTAGTGGGACGTGAGCACGGTCAATTATTGTGAAAAGAAGGAATAAGGTAGCGAAATGAAATTATGTTGGGTGTAGTTAAGTAAGTTAATTTTATGTTTGTTTTTCTTTTTTGAAATGGCAAAAACAACATTTACCAACCTCTATCCCCTGTAGCAGCCTTGCTATTCTCAGGTTAGATTATAGAACTTTTATAAGTAAAATTGCAGAAAAATAAATAATTGACTTGCTAATAACCTTGTCAGCATGTGTTCTGGCTCATTGTCTTTTCCCCTATATAGAATGTCATCCATTCTAATGTATTCGTACTTGTTAAGATAAGGTAGGTCTACTAATACTGTATATTAATAACAAAGGTTGAAGATAATTAGTAAGGGTTAAGACATTGAGGGCACATGAGTGAATAATGTAGCCTGGGTCCAAGTCTGTTTCTGTTCTTGCCATCTCCTTTTGGAATTGTCAGGCCAAAGCAAACGTTTGACACTGACCGCAATGGAGTAGACGAGCACAAACCGATCTGGGCCCAGGCTCTGAAAAATAATAACGGTAAAGGTAGAAAGAGCAGTCCTCATTATAAGCTGCTTGCAGACGGATACTCATTTTATTTTTCTTAAATTAAAATTCTGGTAATCTCTAATAAGAAGATGATCATTTAAGTATGTTCAGCAGCAGGTGGTCTTTCAGCAGGGATTTAGGGTCAGAGATGGGCAAAGATTCATTAAACTACAAAATACTGGTGCCAAAATATAGTTAATTATTATAATTTTAAATATAGAAAATATATTTGCAAGTAGCCTCCTTAATTAGTTCTAAAACAAACGGTGACCCTTGGTTAAGATGCTATGAACAATACCAATAGCCCAGATAATTGACACAGTTGTTAGTCCGCACAGCTTTGTGGCCCCCTATTGCTCCAAATTCGCTGCATTAGTGTCAGAAATAAGATGCTGTGGCCATGAGCGTGATGTTATCTGAGGTGCAAAGATTTTTGAATGAAAGTCGAGGCACAAGACTCCAGTGAGTGTAGTGATAGTGTGGCAATAATAACAGTGTTCGCTTTCAAAGTTCAGTTCACTTCCCCCTTTTGGACCAAATTCACTGCATTATCCTCGCTCTGGAAGTGCATCCATGTGCATCAACTAATCCAGTGCCATAAGACTTCTCTTACCAATGCAGCAAAAACATTTCTCTGAGGTACACTACATGGCCAATGGTATGTGGACACCTCATTGAACATCTCATTCCAAAATCATGGGCTTTAATATGGAGTTGGTCCCCCCGTTTGCTGCTATAACAGCCTCTACTCTTCTGGGAAGGCTTTCCACTAGATGTTGGAACATTGCTGTGGGGACTTGCTTCCATTCAGCCACAAGAGCATTAGTGAGGTCGGGCACTGATGTTGGGCGATTAGGCCTGGCTCGCAGTCGGCGTTCCAATTCATCCCAAAGGTGTTTGATGGGGTTGAGGTCAGGGCTCTGTGCAGGCCAGTCAAGTTCTTCCACACCAATCACGCCAAATCATTTCTGTATGGAACTTGTTTTGTGCACGGGGGCATTGTCATGCAGAAACAGGAAAGGGCCTCCCCCAAACTGTTGCCACAAAGTTGGAAGCACAGAATCATCTAGAATGTCATTGGAACTTAGGGGCCTAGCTCCTCCTCCACCAAACTTTACAGTTGGCGGTATGCATTCGCGCTAGCGTTCTCCTGGCATCCGCCAAACCCAGATTCGTCCGTCTGACTGCCAGGTGGTGAAGCGTGATTCATCACTCCAGAGAACACGTTTCCACTGCTCCAGAGTCCAATTGCGGCGAGCTTTACACCACCATAGCCAACGCTTGACATTGCGCATGGTGATCTTAGGCTTGTGTGCGGCTGCTCGGCCATGGAAACCCATTTCATGAAGCATCTGACGAACACTTATGCTGACGTTGCTTCCAGAGGCAGTTTGGAACTCGGTAGTGAGTGTTTTTACGTGATATGCGCCTCAGCACTCGGCGGTCCCGTTCTGTGAGCTTGTGTGGCCTACCACTTCGTGGCTGAGCCGTTGTTCTGCCTAGACGTTTCCACTTCACAATAACAGCACTTACAGTTGACCGGTGCAGCTTTAGCAGGGCACACATTTGACGAACTGACTTGTTGGAAAGGTGGCATCCAATGACGGTGCCACGTTGAAAGTCACTGAGCTCTTTATTACGGACCATTCTACTGCCAATGTTTGTCTATGGAGATTGTATGGCTGTGTGCTTGTTTTTATACACCTGTCAGCAACGGGTGTGGCTGAAATAGCCAAATCCACTCATTTGAAGGGGTCTCCACATAGAGTACATGTAGTGTATCTTGTTACAAATTACATGGTGATATTTTTTCAAAATTAATTGAAATACGTATTTCGGATACGGATGTTTGGGGGCACGGGTGGACTGTCCGTTGTTGGGGACACTGTTGTAGGTGTACGTACGGTCGGTGTAGGTGTACGCACTGTTACACTCTGCAGCAGTGGGACACGGTTTCTATGTTGTACACCAGTGTGCACCATAATGGCAGTGGCACACTCTGCAGGAGTCTTTGGGGTCAGTGATGGACCGGCCGTTGCTGAAGATAATGTTCTTATAGAAATAACTCTCCACCTTTGGAGCATTGAGGCCCTCATCCTCTCACAAATCACTGAGCCGTCATTGCAGGTCCAGTTGCAGCAAGAGTCTCTTGGGTCAGGGAATGACTGGCCGTTGTTGAGGACTTTGGTGTGGAAGTCACAATGATTACATTCTCCACAGCAGTGTCCTGGTGGTGGGTAAGGGTTATTGCACAATGTATAAAAGTGTATCTCTTCGCAGAGAGGCGTGCCTCCGTAACACGTACAAAACCACCCCTGGCTCATATACAGGCGACTTTAAGATATTCAGAGACTTTGTCGTCAGCTGGTTCAGAGAACACAGTAAAAGTTAACCCCAGAATGACCATGATCTTCATCCAAGGGACTTCCATCTCCACAAACAGAGTATCAAGACCTCAGCTCAGATAACAAACAGGTTGTCCACATAGTTTTACTGACCAGAGAGTAGCTTTTATAAGTCATTTATTTCCCAATCAAGTCACAAAACGTCCCTTATCTTTCCTGGCGGCTGCCGTCCCTTCTTTCCACTGGCCCCAGAAGATGAAGGAAAAAAAACAGTTCCAAGTATAATGTTTTGGGTGACTATTCTTCATTATTATTTGGTGAATTCATTAAGAAATTATCATATAGCATATTCATTTATACAGCATGTCAGTATACAACTATTTACATAGTCAGATGTACAGCACAACAACAAAAAATGGCGCAAAAGTCACGTAATGTAAGACATTTCACATTTGTGAACAATCCAATAGCTATTAATCACTGCATTTATTTAAATTTTGCTGCCTGCACGTTCCGTCAATCAACAGTCAAAGATGGACAGATGCTGCTGCAAAATCACCATGATCCTTATTAATCCTGATACATCTCATTTTTCCCCTTCTCACCACCTCCAGACACCTCCCCTACTTCCCCCTCCCCCCTCCCCCCTCCCTCCCTCTGTGCTTGTCTCTCGGCCAGTCTGACAGCCGCCAGTCAAACACACACAGCCAGCCAGGCGCCTGTGTGCCCCCTGCTCTGTTTGAAGTGGTTGATCTCTGATCCCATGTACCTCAGATTGAGACATACTCTCTCTCTTTCTTTCCCCACAGTTGGGATGGTACTCTAACAGACCGATGCAGACAACTGGCTTATTCAAAGAGTAGCAGGCGTCCAGGGTTTGAGTTATGGGACATCGGACACCCCCATAATAAGCCTTCAAAATTTCAACATGGGTACCATGTTAAGAATCGACATGGTCTCATTAGATTTGACAAAATAGGGATTTTTAACCATTGTAGTTATTCAGTATGTCACCAAGGCTGACATAATATCCTGCTGTTTTTACCAAACAAATGTCTTTCTTCTTTTTTATAATGTGAGGATGTTGAATCAACGTGGAAAACTGATTGGATTTGCAAAAAGTCATCAACGTCTTTTTTTCACTCAACTTTTAACCTACAGTGAGGGAAAAAAGTATTTGATCCCCTGCTGATTTTGTATGTTTGCCCACTGACAAAGACATGATCAGTCTATAATTTTAATGGTAGGTTTATTTGAACAGTGAGAGACAGAATAACAACAAAAAAATCCAGAAAAACGCATGTCAAAAATGTTATAAATTGATTTGCATTTTAATGAGGGAAATAAGTATTTGATCCCTCTGCAAAACATGACTTAGTACTTGGTGGCAAAACCCTTGTTGGCAATCACAGAGGTCAGACGTTTCTTGTAGTTGGCCACCAGGTTTGCACACATCTCAGAAGGGATTTTGTCCCACTCCTCTTAGCAGATCTTCTCCAAGTCATTAAGGTTTCGAGGCTGACATTTGGCAACTCGAACCTTCAGCTCCCTCCACAGATTTTCTATGGGATTAAGGTCTGGAGACTGGCTAGGCCACTCCAGGACCTTAATGTGCTTCTTCTTGAGCCACTCCTTTGTTGCCTTGGCCGTGTGTTTTGGGTCATTGTCATGCTGGAATACCCATCCACAACCCATTTTCAATGCCCTGGCTGAGGGAAGGAGGTTCTCACCCAAGATTTGACGGTCAATGGCCCCGTCCATCGCCCCTTTGATGCGGTGAAGTTGTCCTGTCCCCTTATCTGAAAAACACCCCCAAAGCATAATGTTTCCACCTCCATGTTTGAAGGTGGGGATGGTGTTATTGGGGTCATAGGCAGCATTCCTCCTCCTCCAAACACGGCGAGTTGAGTTGATGCCAATGAGCTCGATTATATGTGCTGTATATGTGCTTTCTTGAGCAGGGGGACCTTGCGAGCGCTGCAGGATTTCAGTCCTTCACAGCGTAATGTGTTACCAATTGTTTTCTTGGTGACTATGGTCCCAGCTGCCTTGAGATCATTGACAAGATCCTCCTGGGCTGATTCCTCACCGTTCTCATGATCATTGCAACTCCACGAGGTGAGATCTTGCACGGAGCCCCAGGCCGAGGGAGATTGACAGTTCTTTTGTGTTTCTTCCATTTGCGAATAATTGCACCAACTGTTGTCACCTTCTCACTAAGCTGCTTGGCGATGGTCTTGTAGCCCATTCCAGCCTTGTGTAGGTCTACAATCTTGTCACTGACATCCTTGGAGAGCTCTTTGGTCTTGGCCATGGTGGAGAGTTTGGAATCTGATTGATTGATTGCTTCTGTGGACAGGTGTCTTTTATACAGGTAACAAACTGAGATTAGGAGCACTCCCTTTAAGAGTGTGCTTCTAATCTCAGCTCGTTACCTGTATAAAAGACACCTGGGAGCCAGAAATCTTTCTGATTGAGAGGGGGTCAAATACTTATTTCTCTCATTAAAATGCAAATCAATTTATAACATTTTTGACATGCGTTTTTCTGGATTTTGTTGTTGTTATTCTGTCTCTCACTGTTCAAATAAACCTATCATTAAAATGATAGACTGATCATTTCTTTGTCAGTGGGAAAACATACAAAATCAGCAGGGGATCAAATACTTTTTTCCCTCACTGTAAATCCAATGACAGGGTGACATTTTTTGTTGATTTCACGTTGAATTCACGTTGAACTGACGTCTGTGCCCAGTGCGATGTCATCAAGGCTTAAATAATATGTCAGCCTTGATGACATATAAATACAATGGTTAAGTATTGTATTATTGTAATAAATATTGTAATAGTATTACAGTAGTTATGTAACTTATTTGTTATTTTATAGTGTATGAATAGAACTATGAATCCTCATATGGTTATTTGTTTGAAACTGTCTGGGTGCGTTTCATATAATACCTGAGTTTCACTTCTTTTTCACTAGCTACCTCTACTATTCTTATTCTTATATGTCTTGGATAGCACTACACACCACAACTGTCCTCAATTCATCGAGTAGAATCGGAGGTCTTTATAATTACAACGCTTACCCAGTGAGAGTTGCTGGCTAGTAAATAACATGCATGGTTGACTCCAACAAATGCCACAGTCCTCAATACGCTCTTGTAGGCCCAATGAATTACCCTTAACACTCAAGAGTTTGAAAACTTGGCCTGAATGGCTGTCTCTCCTTTGTGTGCTGAGATGTTCTCTACTTAACAGAAATTGCATTTCAACAACGGGTATTGTCTCCAACCTCAGCCTATCCAGCTCTCTCAGGCTGAGGCTTGTTCGTGTCAAGAGTGCAAGGCAGAAGAGCTTTAGTGATTCACACTGCCTCCAGTACCTCTATTCCCCACAGACTCTCATCTGGTTCTACAGTAAGCACCACAGGAGACATATTTTCTTATTTACAACAAGAGACTGAGCAGCCAAGCAGTGGCGAGAAGGACAAGTCATGTGCTCAGGGGGACCTACAAGACAAGTTCTCTGCATTGCTCATGTGGTTATTTCAGTTTTTCTCTGGTAGGTTCTGCTAGACAAGGGAACCAAGATGGTCCATTTCTAAATTGAACATTTAACATGGTCCATATTACTCTGCAAAAAGGAGAATGGAATTTCCCAAGAAGATTGGCAGTTGTACAGTATCTGCACTGGGAAAATCCTAACCCCTGTACTAACTGTGTCTGGCTTGCTAGTACAGCCTACTCAAACAGTCAGCGCTCAACACTGCCCTGTGAGGCAGATAATGTCACAGCAAAGGGAGGACAAATTGGACAGAGTTGCTGTAGTCAGGTGCAGGGCATGGTCTTTGAATACTAAACACTAATAGTGTTCATTAGCATATTTTTCTCAATAATAAGCTGATAGCTGGGCTCCCGAGTGGCGCAGTGGTCTAAGGCACTGCATGCATCTCAGTGCTAGAGGCGTCACTACAGACCCCCTGGTTCGATTCCAGGCTGTATCACAACCGGCCGTGATTGGGAGGCCCATAGGGCGGCGCACAATTGGCCCAGCGTCGTCTGGATTTGGCTGGTGTAGGCCGTCATTGTAAATAAGAATTTGTTCTTAACTGACTTGCCTAGTTAAATAAAGGTAAAATAAATAACAAATGTAATAGTGACCCAGTTCTACATGAACAAATTAGCCACAGCAACCGTGCAAGACGACAGGCTTTCTGCCTGGTCTGGAGAAGGTGGGGTGTCAGAAGAAAGATGACAATTGGGTTTTTGGGCGGTTGGCTTTTTAAGTAGTAAATATGATTTTTCTAAACTTAATTTTTGGGACATTTTGGGTCAAGTGCCAGAACAAATAAAGTACATGTGAGGTGGTGAGAGGGAGGAGGTGGGAGACAGAGGTAGTTAGGATGACAGAGGGGGAAATAATGTCAATGCCCCGGCCCAGGAGGAGCGAGTGGTGGACTGGCGCCTGTCTAGCTGACTGTGTCTCTGTGTCCACCCCACTGGAGCCGAGCTCTGTTTGACCAGAAGATTCACAAAGATAGTGCTGGCAGATGGTGACACTGGCAAAAACCTCCTCCCTCACCCCCACTTTCACTACTACTCAACAAATTAAGCTAGCTGGGTGGATTCCAATGAGGAGTCATTCGTGGTTATATTTGTTGACACTGATGTTCCGGTCACCCAAAGTCAACAAGCGATGGCAAAGAGTTATCTATATACGAGACAGACTGACGCAGGGGTCCCCACAACATGTTATTTCACTTAAAGGGATACTTTGGGATTTTGGCAATAAGGCCCTTTATCTACTTCCCCAGAGTCAGATAAACTCATGGATACCATTTTTATGTCTCTGTGTGCAGTTTGAAGTAGATAAAGGGCCTCTGTAAAACTCCTGAAGTATCCCTTTAAAGAGACAAGTTGGGCACAGCCAATAAAATACTTAGTGAATGGATTAAAACATAATAGTATAATGATATAATATCAAAGAAGTTGAGCCCTTGAGTGAAAGTACCATTCATTATTATTAGGCTATTAACTACTTATCAACTCATTGAGGATGCAAATTATGCATTCAGAGGCTTACAATTTACTGTATAATTTTCTGTGCATGAAATGTGATATACACAGAGTGTACAAAACATTAGGAACACCTGCTCTTTCCATGACATAGACTGACCAAGTTAATCCAGGTGAAGCTATGATCCCTTATTGATGTCACTTGTTAAATCCACTTTAATCAGTGTAAATGAAGGGGAGGAGACAGGTTAAAGAAGGATTTTTAAGTCTTAAAACAATTGAGACATGGATTGTGTAAGTGTGCCATTCAGAGGGTGAATGGGCAAGACAAAATATTTAAGTGCCTTTGAACGGGGTATGGTAGTAGGTGCCAGGCACATCGGTTTGTCTCAAGAACTGCAACACTGCTGGGTTTTTCATGCTCAACAGTTTCCCTTGTGTATCAAGAATGGTTCAACACCCAAAGGACATCCAGCCAACTTGACACAACTGTGGGAAGTATTGGAGTCAACATGGGCCAGGATCCCTGTGGAATGCTTTCGACACCTTATATAGTCCATGCCCTGAAGAATTAGGAAGGTGTTCTTAATGTTTTGTACACTCAGTGTAGCAGCATAGCAGGATATTAAATGTGTCATTGTAATAGCCTACAAATTAAAATAACAAAAATAAATGTCTTTTTTTTTACTACAAAAATACCTTTACCTAACAATTCAAGTGTGAATTGCTATTATATTGCCTATCTGACCTTTTGAAATATTGTTTTTTTTCATTAGGTCTGATAAACACTACATAATGCATGTCACGTAATATTGTCACCTGAATTAAGAGCTCTATTTGCACCTCTCTTTTCTTTTTCACTGTTCTACTTTTCCTCTTCTTTCAAATTAATTTTATTCTGTTAGACTGCAGGTTCCTCACATTACACCACATTATACGTCAAATGAAAGTGTTGCAAAAGGGCTAATTATTCCTTTGGAGGGGTTATAATTACATCCTTTAGACAGAGGAATGGATACTGTAATGGCTCACTTCCTCGTGTGGAGGAATTTCCCAGGTCAGACAAAGGGCTGTGCAGCCAGCCATACACTTCCAGTAAGTGTTTGTCCATGACTCCTGCTGTTGGGTAATTTCCACAAATCTTTCAGATTTCTAATGATAAAAGAAAATATCTATTTTTAAAAAGAAGTAGACCTACTTAAATGTTTAATTAATAGTCTATGCTAATAGACTATGGCAATTTTCAGTTATCCACCCTAAATGAAAGACAAAAAACTATACAATGTCACCATGCACAAACCGGGAAAGTGGATTAGGTAATATGCGACCGGAATGAGCTCCATGGGGTGGGGTGGGGGGTGGGGTGGATTGCACAATTGTGGCCAAAGTGTGTATAAATACCAGTGCACCGCAGTCTCAACACATGACATTGAAGTCCCTCAACCGCTGACACCAAAACGACAATCAGCCAACTTTGGACTCATCTAGCGCATTGAAAATTGTGCATTGGAGAGAGTTCTGATTTTCTTTATAAACTGTCACTTCAATTCCAACTGATTTCAACAGGACTTTTAAATAGGCTATAAGCTTCCTAACAAAACCGAGAATGAAGGCCTTCAGTGTTGCAGTTGCAGTGGTGGTAGTCCTCGCATGTATGTGCATCATTGAAAGCACCGCTGTTCCTTTCTCTGAGGTATGTCTAATTCTCCAACACCAACCCACTACAAACCTGTGCATCGATTTTAGAGGTTGGTCATGACTAATTTGTACATAATGTCTTTGCAGGTGCGAACGGAGGAGGTTGGAAGCATTGACAGTCCAGTTGGGGAACATCAACAGCCGGGCAGCGAGTCCATGCGTCCACCGGTACGTTCAATCGAGTGAATTAATTAAGCTAATTACCTTTAGCAAATTAACATCTAAGTGGTTGCATTTCACCCTCGGAATAGAATTAGCCCACTAGCGGTACCTGTTAACCATTTGATTGTGAGTCGTTAGAAAGTGCTTCAGGACGAACAGTGCACAATGTGGTTGTGAAGTGGAGACTTGGACAATAATATTTACCATGTGCTTGTTCCCTCCTTTTTTCATTTTGATTTTTTGGCGGGGAACAGGAGCATTTCAGGTTCAAGCGTCAGAGCCACCTCTCCCTGTGCCGTTGGTGCTGCAACTGCTGTCACAACAAGGGCTGTGGCTTCTGCTGCAAATTCTGAGGACCTAAAGCCAGCTTATTAACTTATTGCCTTTAATTTCCCCCCTATTCTTCTACATTTCTTTTGGACTCTGTGGAGAAGAAGCAATCTCATTGACATCTTTCTCACTGCAGAACCTCAATCTTGTACATAAATGTTTTGTATCATTTTGTAGACATAAATGTATAGCCTACTGACACAAGAAAAATACATAGCTAATTGAAATAAGTGGGGATTTTTCCATTGTTGTACATTTTGTACATTTGTTTTATACATTTCCTATTTCTACATGTTTGCGATGTTTTCATTCTAAGATTAAATTATTTGTTAAATCATTTCTTATAGTGATTTTTTTTATATAAATAAACACATTCTTTGAATAACAAACAGGGTTGTTTCTGAATTATGAATGTGTTATAGATGTGTACCCTGTGTCTAAATGTTCAGGCCTGACAGCCAGAGGCTTATTCAAATTAGCCACGTGGCTAGTAGTTTAACCTGAGGTCTGGGAATGGAATCTACAGTGCCCTCAGACTGTATTCATACCCCTTGACTTTTTCCACATATTGTTGTGTTACAGCTTGAATTGAAAATGGATTAAGTTGAGATTTTGTGTCACTGGCCTACACACAAAATACCCCATAAGGTCAAAGTGGAATTATGTTTTTAGAAATGTTTACAAATTAATAAAAAAACGAAAAGCTGAAATGACTTGAGGTAATAAGTATTCAACCCCTTTATTATGGCAATACTAAATAAATTCTGTAGTAAAAATGTGCTTAACAAGTCACACAATAAGTTGCATGGACTCACTCTGTGTGCAATAGTAGTGTTTAAAGCCCCCTAGAGCTGATGTCCGAGCCCCAACGGAAATCCAAGCCCCCACGGAAATCATATTAGCATAATGAGAAAAACTCCCCATAAAAATCTGTCCGTTTAAGCTAGAGATATCTGTTATTTGGAATCATCTCAATCCACAAAATCTGCCGATGTCGCACTTCCGCATCTGAGTTGAAAGGTGACAGAGCTACAGCGGTGTTTGTCAGACCATGAGACATCCTTAAAATTGGTCTTCTTACAAAATCGTCTGTAGTGAAAGGTTTGACCTACAAACTATTATGACCCATCTATGGAAAAATGAGTCTCTCACGAACACAATGGTGTTCTCCATTTTGCTCTACAGCCCCCACAAGCGTCTTGGGACTCGTCTGAAGTCCGTACAGCCAATCTACCAACTTCTGTCTGTAGCGTCTGAACAGTTAGGGCTAATATGACCCCTCTATGGAAAGGTGAGACTCTCACGAACACATACACTACCGGTCAAATGTTTTAGAACACCTACTCATTCAAGGGTTTTTCTTTATTTTTACTATTTTCTACATTGTAGAATAATAGTAAAGACATCAAAACTATGAAATAACACATATGGAATCATGTAGTAACCAAAAAAGTGTTAAACAAATCAAAAATATATTTCATATTTGAGATTCTTCAAATAGCCACCCTTTGCCTTGATGACAGCTTTGCAAACTCTTGGCATTCTCTCAACCAGCTTCATGAGGTAGTCACCTGGAATGCATTTCAATTAACAGGTGTACCTTCTTAAAAGTTAATTTGTGTAATTTCTTTCCTTCTTAATGTGTTTGAGCCAATCAGTTGTGTTGTGACAAGGTAGGGGGGTATACAGAAGGTAGCCCCATTTTTGGTAAAAGACCAAGTCCATATTATGGCAAGAACAGCTCAAATAAGCAAAGAGAAATGACAGTCCATCATTACTTTAAGACATGAAGGTCAGCCAATCCGGAAAATGTCAAGCACTTTGAAAGTTTCTTCAAGTGCAGTCACAAAAACCATCAAGCGCTATGATGAAACTGGCTCTCATGAGGACCGCCAGAGGAATGGAAGACCCAGAGTTACCTCTGCTGCAGAGGATAAGTTCATTAGAGTTACCAGCCTCAGAAATTGCAGGCCAAATAAATGCTTCACAGAGTTCAAGTAACAGACACATCTCAACATCAACTGTTCAGAGGGGACTGTGTGAATCAGGCCTTCATGGTTGAATTGCTGCAAAGAAACCACTACTAAAGGACACCAATAAGAAAAAGAGACCTGCTTGGGCCAAGAAACACGAGCAATGGACATTAGACCCGTGGAAATGTGTCCTTTGGTCTGGAGTCCAAATTTGAAATGTTTGGTTCCAGCCGCCGTGTCTTTGTGAGACGCATTGTGGTTTAACGGATGATCTCTGCATGTCTATTTCCCACCTTAAAGCATGGAGGAGGAGGTGTTATGGTGTGGGGGTGCTTTGCTGGTGACCCTGTCTGTGATTTTATTCAGAATTCAAGGCACACTTAACCAGCATGGCTACCACAGCATTCTGCAGCGATATGCCATCCCATCTGTTTTGGGCTTAGTGTTGGGCAGCCAACAAGTGCTCAGCATATGTGGGAACTCCTTCAAGACTGTTGGAGTAGCATTCCAGGTGAAGCTGGTTGAGAGAATGCCAAGAGTGTTTATAGCTGTCATCAAGGCAAAATGTGGCTATTTGAAGAATCTCAAATATCTATTTTGATTTGTTAACCCTTTTTTGGTTGCTACATTATTCCATATGTGTTATTTCATAGTTTTGATGACCACTATTATTTTACAATGTAAAAAATATAAACAATTAAGAAAAACCCTTCAATGAGTAGGTGTGTCCAAACATTTGACAGGTAGTGTCTATATATGTTTCCTGATCTTTTTTTTATTTCTCAGATATAGGACAGACACTTCAGAACAAACTTATTTTTAGATTTATTTTGGGGACTATCTGTTGTTCCATGTAGTGAATCTGTTATTCAATGCATTTCTATGGGCTAATAACAATAAGGCCCCCCAAAATGTTTTTATTAAATTTTTGGGATACTTCAAGGGGTCTTAAAATTCAAAATCAAATAGCTAAATGATCCTTGGTATGACCTTCTTAAATCATTTCCATATTGCTCAGAAAGGGCTTAGACTGTTATGGGTTAATTAACATGATTTTTCAATGACTACCTAATTTCTGTACCCCACACATACAGTTATCTGTAAGGTCCCTCAGTCGAGCAGTGAATTTCAAACACAGATTCAACCATACAGACCAGGGAGGTTTTCTAATGCCTCGCAAAGAATGGTACCTATTGGATGATGGGTAAAAAAAATAATAATACAGACATTGAATATCCGTTTGAGCATGTTGAAGTTATTAATTAGACTTTCGATGGTGTATCATTACACCCAGTCACTACAAAGATACAGGCGTCCTTCCTAGCTCAGTTGCCAGAGAGGAAGGAAACCGCTCAGCGATTTCACCATGAGGCCAATGGTGACTTCAAAACAGTTATAGAGTTTAATGGCTGAGATAGTAGAAAACTGAGGATGGATCAACAACATTGTAGTTGCTCCACAATACTAACATAATTGACGGAGTGAAAAGTAGGAAGGCTGTACAGAATGAAAATATTCCAAAACATGCATCCTGTTTGCAACAAGGCATGAAAGTAATACTGCAAAAAATGTGGCAAAGCAATTCAAATCCAAATCCAATACAACACATTACTCAGTACCACTCTCCATATTTTCAAGCATAGTGGTGGCTGCATCATGTTATGGGTATGCTTGTAATCATTAAGGACTGGGGGGTTTTTCAGGATACAAAATAAACAGAATGGAGCTAAGCACAGTTAAAATCCTAGAGGAAAACCTGGTTCAGTCTGCTTTCCACCAGACACTGGGAAATTAATTCACATTTCAGCAGGACAATAACCTAAAACATATGGTCAAATCTACACAGGAGTTGCTTACCAAGAAGACTGTGAATGTTCCTGAGTGGCCGAGTTACAGTTTGACTTATGTTGAAATCTACTTGGAAATCTAAGGCAAGACCTGAAAATGGTTGTCTAGCATTGATCAACAACCAATTTGACAGAGCTTGAAGAATTTTGAAAATATTAATGGGCAGATGTTGCACAATCCAGGTGTGGAAAGCTCTTAGAGACTTACCCAGAAAGACTCAAAGCTGTAATGGCTGCTAAAGGTGCTTCTACAAAGTATTGACTCAGGGGTGTGAATACTTATGCAAATTATATATTTCTGTATTTAATTTTCAATAAATTTGAAAGCATGTTTTCACTTTGTCATTATGGGGTATTGTGTGTAAAAAAAATCAATTTTAATCCATTTTGAATTCAGGCAGTGACACAACATAATTTGGAATAAGTCAAGGTGTATGAAAAACTTTCTGAAGAGACTGTATGTCAAAATAGGGATATTTAACCACTGTGAATGGCACACATTCCATGACATAGACTGACCAGGTGAGTCCAGGTGAAAGGTATTATCCCTTATTGATGTCACTTGTTAAATCCATTTAAATCAGTGTAGATGAAGGGGAGGAGACAGGTGAAACAATTTTTTTAAAGCCTTGAGACAATTGAGGCATGGATTGTGAATGTGTGACATTCAGAGGGTGAATGGGAAGGACAAAATATTTAAGTGCCTTTGAACGGGGTATGGTAGTTGGTGCCAGGCGCACTGGTTTGTGTCAAGAACTGCACCGCTGCTGGGTTTTTCATGCTCAACAGTTTCCCATGTGTATTAAAAATGGTCCACCACCCAAAGGACATCCAGCCAACTTGACACTGTGGAAGCATTGAAGTCAACATGGGCCAGCATCCCTGTGAAAAGCTTTCGACACTTTGTAGAGTCCATGCCCCGACGAATTTGCAACTCAATATTAGGAAGGTGTTCCTAATTTTTTTGTATACTCAGTGATCCAGTTCTACATTAACAAATTAGCCACAGCAACTGGGCAAGACGACAGGCTTTCTGGCTGGTCTGGAGAAGGTGGGGGTCGGTTTTTCGCTGGTTGGCTATTTCATTAGTAAATATTTTTCTTAACTTAATTTTTGGGACATTTTGGGTCAAGTGCCAGAACAAATAAAGTACATGTGAGGTGGTGAGAGGGAGGAGGTGGGAGACAGAGGTAGTTAGGATGACAGAGGGGGAAATAATGTCAATGCCCCGGCCCAGGAGGAGCGAGTGGTGGACTGGCGCCTGTCTAGGTGACTGTGTCTCTGTGTCCACCCCATTGGAGCCGAGCTCTGTTTGACCAGAAGATTCACAAAGATAGTGCTGGCAACTGGTGACACAGCAGAAAGTTCCTCCCTCACCCCCACTTTCATTACTACTCAACAAATTAAGCTAGCTGGGTGGATTCCAATGAGGAGTCATTCGTGGTTATATTTGTTGACACTGATGTTCCGGTCACCCAAAGTCAACAAGCAATGACAAAGGGTTCTCTATATACAAGTCAGACTGACGCAGGGGTCCCCACAACATGTTATTTCACTTAAAGAGACAAGTTGGGCACAGCCAATAAAATACTTAGTGAATGGATTAAAATATAACTGTATAATATCAAACAAGTTGAGCCATTGAGAGCACGTACAATTCATTATTATTAGGCTATTAACCACTTATCACAGACTATTTTGAGGATGGAAATTATGCATTCAGAGGCTTACAATTTTCACAGTATCATTTTGTGTTTCTGAAATGTGATATAGCAGCATAGCATGTGTCATTGTTTTAAAGATACACTCTTATCCAAAGCAACTTACAGTAAGTGCATTCATCTCACACTTTTTTTTCTCTGTACTGGTCCCCCTTGGGAATCAAACCCACAACCCTGGCGTTGCAAGCAACATGCTCTACCAACTGAGCCACACAGGACATTTTAGTAGACTACACATTCAAATAAATGTAGGTTTTTTTCTCAACTACAAAAATACCTTTGCCTAACAATTCAAGTGTGAATCACTATTATAAAGCCTACCTAAACCTTTTAAAATATTTTCTTTTTCATTAGGTCTGATAATGCCTGCCACATAAAACTATCATATTATTTTATTCCTAATAGCACTTGAAACACCTGAATGAAAGGTGCTACACATAGGATTTTTTGGTATAATTTTTGCATTGTACTGTAATGTCAGAAAATTTCCATAATATGTCTGCAGTAATAGTGGAATGATAGTGTTTCACAGTATGACTTACAGCTGTGATTAGCTGTGAGATTTGTCCATTGATTTCTCCCGCCAGAGCGGCTGTGTTATCTAGTGGAAATCTGGTCAAGTGGCAGGATTGCACAACAGTGGCCAAAGTGTGTATAAATACTGGTGTACCGCAGTCTTAACACAAGACAGAGAAGTTCCTCAACCGCTAACACCAAATGGACCATCAACTAACTTAGGACTCATCTAGTGCATTGAAAGTTGTGCGTTGGAGAATGTCTCTTTATGGGAATATTTAAGAGTTCTGATCTTCATAGGCTGTCGCTTCAATTCCAACTGACTTCAACAGGACTGATTTCAATAGGCTATAAGCCTTCTAACAAAACTGAGAATGAAGGCCTTCAGTGTTGCAGTTGCAGTGGCGGTCGTCCTCGCATGTATGTAAATCCTTGAAAGCACAGCTGTTCCTTTCTCCGAGGTATGTCAACTTTTATAACACCAACCCACTTCAAACATGTCTGCATAGGTTGATCATGACTAATTTGTGCATAATGTCTTTGCAGGTGCAAACAGACGAGGTTGGAAGCATTGGCAGTCCAGTTGGGGAACATCAACAGCCGAGCGGCGAGTCCATGCGTCCGCCGGTATGTTCAATTGTGTGAATTAATTAAGCTAATTACCTTTAGCAAATTAAAATCTAAGTGGTTGCGTTTGCCCTGCAGAATTGAATTAACCCACTAGTGCTACCTGTTATCGTTTGATTGTGAGCCATTAGAAAGTGCTTCAGGACGAACAGTGCACAATGTGGTTATGAAATGGAGACTTGGACAAAAAGACTTACCATGTGCTTGTTCCCTCCTTTTTTAATTTTCTTTTTTTGGCGGGAACAGGAGCATTTCAGGTTCAAGCGTCAGAGCCACCTCTCCCTGTGCCGTTGGTGCTGCAACTGCTGTCACAACAAGAGCTGTGGCTTCTGCTGCAAATTCTGAGGACCTAAAGCCAGCTTATTAACTTATTGCCTTTAATTTCCCCCCTATTCTTCTACATTTCTTTTGGACTCTGTGGAGAAGATGCAATCTCATTGACTTCTTTCTCACTGCAGAACCTCAATCTTGTACATAAGTGTTTTGTATCATTTTGTAGACATAAATGTATAGCCTACTGACACAAGAAAAATACATAGCTAATTGAAATAAGTGGGGATTTTTCCGTTGTTGTACATTTTGTACATTTGTTTTATACATTTCCTATTTCTACATGTTTGCGATGTTTTCATTCTAAGATTAAATGATTTGTTAAATCATATTTACATTTTATATAAATAAACACATTCTTTGAATAACAAACGTGGTTGTTTCTGAATTATGAATATGTTATAGATGTGTACCCTGTGTCTAAATGTTCAGGCCTGACAGCCAGAGGCTTATTCAAATTAGCCACGTGGCTAGTAGTTTAACCTGAGGTCTGGGAATGGAATCTACAGTGCCCTCAGACTGTATTCATACCCCTTGACTTTTTCCACATTTTGCTGTGTTACAGCCTGAATTTGTGTCACTGCCCTACACACAATACTCCATAATGTAAAAATGGAATTATGTTTTTACAAATGTATTAATAATGAAAAGCTGAAATGTCTTGAGTCAATAAGTATTCAACCCCTTTTTTATGGCAAGCCTAAATAAGTTCAGTAGTAAAAACGTGCATAACAAGTCACATAGTGACATAGTTATAGTGTTTAACATTATTTTTGAATGACTACCTCATCTCTGCACCCCACACATAAAATTATCTGTAAGGTCCCTCAGTTGAGCAGTGAATTTCAAACACAGATTCAACCACAAAGACCAGGGAGGTTTTCCAATGCCTCGCAAAGAAGGGCACCTATTGGTATATTGAATATCCCTTTGAGCATGGTGAAGTTATTAATTAGACTTTGGATGGTGTATCAGTACACCCAGTCACTACAAAGATACATGCGTCCTTCCTAACTCAGTTGCCAGAGAGGAAGGAAACAACACAGGGATTTCACCATGAGGCCAATGGTGACTTTAAAACAGTTACTGAGTTTAATGGTTGTGATAGGAGAAAACTGAGGATGGATCAACAACATTGTAGTTACTCTACAATACTAACCTAATTGACAGAGTTAAAGGAAGGAAGCCTGTACAGAATAAAACATATTCCAAAACATGCATCCTGTTTGCAACAAGGCACTAAACTAATACTGCAAAAATTACTGAGTACCACTCTCCATATTTTCAAGCATAGTGGTGACTGTTTCATGTTTTGGGTATGCTTGTAATCGTTAACCTTTTCACGAGTGAGTTCCAAATATCTCTAACGGTCGCCCCCAGTGTGAGTTTTTTATGCGCGTCATGTCAGAATGCACTCAATGTTCCAAAATGTGATTCTTACGCAACAGAACAGTTAACCCGTGCTCTCCTCAAACTAAGGCATGCTGCATGCTAATTATCTATAGGCTATGTTTCAACTTGTCAATTTCAAATTATTTTCTAACAAGTTTGAATTGAGGTATGTTCCGCCTCCTCGTTAATTCGCATAAGAAGTAACCCATTTCACTGTTGCAGACAATTTATGTTTGAGGCTTTACTGAGCCGGACAAACTTCCATCTTCGATGAGAGCCCAAGCACTTCCACAGTGTTTCCACAGATCAAGTATGAAGACATTGCAAATCTCTAGTCAGAACAGGCCTTGCACAAACCTTTTACCCCTGGCACATTTTCCGGCTGGCGCCCACCCACATTGCCTAAATTGTTGTTTTCCTTACAAATAATAACTTTGGACGTGTACATTCCTATCAAAGTAAGTGCCTTATTTTCTGTATATCGTGTTGCCATTTCTACTGTAGCATACCGTATGTATGTATGGAGCATAATGTATTTAGTGTTTTTTTCACGTTTTGAAGTACTGGTGACAAATCATGCATTCCGATTCTTGCATAGATTGTAATCGACACATATGATGTGTGTAAAATACTTTTTTGAAGGTTTTACTGATTATAATGAGCTAATGCTAAGTTATTTGCCAGCTATGTGTGGCGCCATGTTTGTTGACGTTATACAATGCATTCTGGTTGTCACGTAAGCGTCTGTCAGACTAAAGATGTTATACAAAATGAGGTGAAGGGATAGTTCCCTCGACTGACTTATGGTGCTTTCAAGACAACTGGGAACTGTAAAATACGAGGTCAACTCATGACGTCAATGATCTTCAGGTCAGAAAGTCGGAGCTCTAGAAAGAGGCCCGAGTTCCCGAGTTGGAATTCCGAGTTGGAGGACTTTTCAAAAATATTTTTCCCAGTCTGAGCTTTTTTGGGGGGGAGTTCCCAGTTGTCTTGAAAGCACTGAAGTCGGAAGTCTGAGATTTCCAAGCTCCCAGTTCACAGTTGTTTTGAATGCAGCATCAGATTGTAGCTATGGTACCTCAGGGTTGCAAGCGTATAAACTTCTCCTGTTTTTGCCCCCATTTATTGATAAATAGTAATATTTCTTCCATCATATCCCCCCACGATACCTTCCTGCATTTCTACCCCCATGGACTTGAAAACCCCACACAAATGAAATGAAACCCCCCACAAACCCCCCTAAAATGGTTTCATTTTTATTTTTATTTATTTCTATTTCACCTTTATTTAACCAGGTAAGCCAGTTGAGAACAAGTTCTCATTTACAACTGCGACCTGGCCAAGATAAAGCATAGTAGTGCGATAAAAACAACAACACAGAGTTACATATGGGGTAAAAAAACATAAAGTCAAAAAAAATACAACAGAAAATATATAAACAGTGTGTGCAAATGTAGCAAGTTATGGAGGTAAGGCAATAAATAGGCTATAGTGCAAAATAATTACAATTAGTATTAACACTGGAATGCTAGATGTGCAAGAGATTATGTGCAAATAGAGATACTGGGGTGCAAAATAGCAAAATAAATAACAATATAGGGATGAGGAAGTTGGGTGGGCTAATTTCAGATGGGCTGTGTACAGGTGCAGTGATCGGTAAGGTGCTCTGACAACTGATGCTTAAAGTTAGTGAGGGAGATAAGAGTCTCCAGCTTCAGAGATTTTTGCAATTCGTTCCAGTCATTGGCAGCAGAGAACTGGAAGGAATGGCGGCCAAAGGAGGTGTTGGCTTTGGGAATGACCAGTGAGATATAACTGCTGGAGCGCAGACTACGGGTGGGTGCTGCTATGGTGACCAATGAGCTAAGATAAGGCGGGGATTTGCCTAGTAGTGATTTATAGATGGCCTGGAGCCAGTGGGTTTGACAACGAACATGTAGTGAGGACCAGCCAACAAGAGCGTACAGGTCACAGTGGTGGGTAGTGTATGGGGCTTTGGAGACAAAACGGATGGCACTGTGATAGACTACATCCAATTTGCTGAGTAGAGTGTTGGAGGCTATTTTGTAAATGACATCGCCGAAGTCAAGGATCGGTAGGATAGTCAGTTTTACGAGGGCATGTTTGGCAGCATGAGTGAAGGAGGTTTTGTTGCGAAATAGGAAGCCGATTCTAGATTTAACTTTGGATTGGAGATTCTTAATGTGAGTCTGGAAGGAGAGTTTACAGTCTAACCAGACACCTAGGTATTTGTAGTTGTCCACATACTCTAGGTCAGACCCGTCGAGAGTGGTGATTCTAGTCGGGTGGGCGGGTGCCAGCAGCGTTCGATTGAAGAGCATGCATTTAGTTTTACTAGTGTTTAAGAGCAGTTGGAGGCTACTGAAGGAGTGTTGTATGGCATTGAAGCTCGTTTGGAGGTTTGTTAACACAGTGTCCAATGAAGGGCCAGATGTATACAAAATGGTGTCGTCTGCGTAGAGGTGGATCTGAGAGTCACCAGCAGCAAGAGCGACATCATTGATATACACGGAGAAAAGAGTCGGCCCAAGAATTGAACCCTGTGGCACCCCCATAGAGACTGCCATAGGTCCAGACAACAGGCCCTCCGATTTGACACACTGAACTCTATCTGAGAAGTAGTTGGTGAACCAGGCGAGGCAGTCATTTGAGAAACCAAGGCTATTTAGTCTGCCAATAAGAATGCGGTGGTTGACAGAGTCGAAAGCCTTGGCCAGGTCGATGAAGACGGCTGCACAGTACTGTCTATTATCGATCGCGGTTATAATATCGTTTAGGACCTTGAGCGTGGCTGAAGTGCACCCATGACCAGCTCGGAAACCGGATTGCATAGCGGAGAAGGTACGGTGGGATTCGAAATGGTCGGTGATCTGTTTGTTAACTTGGCTTTCAAATACTTTCGAAAGGCAGGGCAGGATGGATATAGGTCTGTAACAGTTTGGATCTAGAGTGTCACCCCCTTTGAAGAGGGGGATGACCGCGGCAGCTTTCCAATCTCTGGGGATCTCAGACGTTACGAAAGAGAGGTTGAACAGACTAGTAATAGGGGTTGCGACAATTTCGGCGGCTAGTTTTAGAAAGAAAGGGTCCAGATTGTCTAGCCCAGCTGATTTGTAGGGGTCCAGATTTTGCAGCTCTTTCAGAACATCAGCTGTCTGAATTTGTGTGAAGGAGAAGCGGGGGGGGGCATGGGCAAGTTGCAGCGGAGGGTGCAGAGTTGGTGGCCGGGGTAGTGGTAGCCAGGTGGAAAGCATGGCCAGCCGTAACAAAATGCTTGTTGAAATTCTCGATTATTGTAGATTTATCGGTGGTGATAGTGTTTCCTAGCCTCAGTGCAGTGGGCAGCTGGGAGGAAGTGCTCTTATTCTCCATGGACTTTACAGTGTCCCAAAACTTTTTGGAGTTAGTGCTACAGGATGCAAATTTCTGTTTGAAAAAGTTAGCATTTGCTTTCCTGACTGCTTGTGTATATTGGTTCCTAACTTCCCTGAAAATGTGCATATCGCGGGGGCTATTTGATGCTAATGCAGTACGCCACAGGATGTTTTTGTGCTGGTCAAGGGCAGTAAAGTCTAAGGAGAACCAGGGGCTATATCTCATCCCTGTTTAGCTTTCACGCTACAGTTAGGCTAGGCAGTAGGCTTGTATTTGGGGTGTTGATCTGTGGGGTGATAACATTTTATTTGCTTTGTGATTGTCAAAAATGGTAAACGACTTGTCATGTGCTCCGGTTCTTGTATACACTGTAACAAGTACATCGAAGATTTATAATATGCTGAAAGTTCATATTTTTCAGGCAATGGGCATCTTTGACTTTGACTTCGTTTATTTGCATCTTATAGTGAATGGCATTCTGGGATTAGGGAGTTTTCGCTTGTCAAACATAAACAAACATGGCTGCCATCATAAAGAATTTAACTGCTGCTAGCTTAGCTGACACGCATCTCTTTTCTAAACAATATTACATTTCTCCCTTGTGCTCACTAGAGATGTGGTACATAGGTCGCTAACTTATTTATTTATCTTTTGTCAGCGCAACCTGTTATTTAGACTGGTTTATAGAATGTTCCGTGTGATGTTTGAATGATGAAGTTCGCATTTATCTTTTACAGTGAAAGGTGAAATTGAGGAATAAAGTTGTGAAGACCTTTATTTCCCATCAGTAAAAAACATTGTTTAGATGCTTTTCAGACAACAATGCTGTTTAGATGCTGTCATGACTCTCCTGGGTGAGGATCAAAGGCCTCACATCAGCTTGGTAAATAGCTGACAACTACCAGACCCTCTTACCCACAGAAGAGGGGAAGGGGCGGTGGGCCGGTTTTGACATCTTAACAATCGGTCGTAAATGAGGGGAATCTCTCCCTTTGCTCCTCAGTATTGGGAAATAACTATCCCTTTGTTACAGAAGGTTTTGCCGCCCAAAAACTTCAACATCCAACAATGAACACTGGGACAATATATTTCAACATCCGAATGTTGGGAATGATGAGAAATGGAATATGGAAAATTAATGTATATTTTGTGATGTCATTAAAAATGGTATAAAGGCATTATAACTAAAACATTGTGACTTGAAGAGCTTTTACACTGTGGATATCAGGTATACATCCTTTACCTTGTGGAGGAAGACAATGTTTTCGTGAAGATATGAATGTGATTTTAGCTTTCTAACAAGATCATAGTGATGATGATATTTTGCCTCATAACTAGCCACGCTTGAGGGAGCTCAAAGAGCGTGTCAGTATGACGGAAACACCCCTTTTTACCCGAGGGTATAAAAGATTGAGTTAAGAATTAACATACCAGACCAGACGGACTCAAGCTGCAGCTTAGGTCTCCATTGGTTACGACCCTGAAAATGAACACGAGGTGAAGACGACAAAGTCGCCTCTCTAACAATCAATGTTACGGCTGAGTAGCTGTTCTAAGTACTGTATCTAAGAAGGTGAATTTAAGTGGGACCATCCTATTACTCTCTTCAAACCATCATCTACTACACTGCTCTCATCACCCCACAGGGGATCATCGGCATGGCTGATTAGCCGTCCTCAGAAGACCACTTCCAGAACGAGTGAAAGGAAACAGACAAGTAAGAAGAAGGACATTGTGACCTCTTGTGGACAATCAGAGCCTTACACCTGAGAACGAAGGAGAAGGCCCACCCGAAGGAGAAGACCCAATCGAACCCTTTCCACAAAGGCCTGGGTCCAACAGAGATACATGACGAAGACCTTCAACACTTAAATACATGCATTACTTCTTACCCAAAAGGGCTGGTAGTTCGGGGCAAGGTATTAGGAGTCAATAACCTATACTGTGTGTGTGTGTATCCTGTGTCATCATTTAGTTTGGTAGTAAATAAATAATCAAATCAATTTGTGTGGTACGGAATGATCAGTAAGACTTGCGTTTGTGCAGATTCAAGAAGTCTGCGACGTTCAGAATGAGACTGATATGAGGTAAATTATTAATAAGTGGTTGTTATCGATATCGATATATTATTGAGTTTAATTCGGGAGATGGTAACTCATTAAACAACTTCTCCCGTGGTGCCCCAAATTCCTAATGAGTTAATTGTTACATGATTAATTGAATCTAGTAACAATTAAACATAGTAGGTAATTATTCGATAAATAACAGTCATCACATTAATGAAAGTCACGTCACGACAATGCGTTTGTTGCGAAATACGTTCTGTTGCTACTGTTCCAATCACATATTTGCGATGGTACATTGCAGGGAACACTCAACAATGATCACAAATATGTGATCGTACATGTCAAAGGGTTAAGGAGAGGGGAGTTTTTCAGGATAAAAAATAAATGGAATAGAGCACAGGCAAAATCCTAGAGGAAAACCTGATTCAGTCTGCTTTCCACCAAACACTGGGAGATGAATTCATCTTTCAATAGGACAATAACCCAAAACACAAGACCAAATACACTGGAGTTGCTTACCAAGACGACATTGAATGTTCCTGAGTGGCCTAGTTACATTTTTTACTTAACTCGGCTTGAAAATGGCTGTCTAGCAATGATTAACAACCAACTTGACAGAGCTTGTAGAATTTTTTAAAGAATAATGTGCAAACATTGTACAATCCAGGTGTGCAAAGCTCTCAGAGACTTACCCAGAAAGACTCACAGCTGTAATTGCTGCCAAAGGTGATTCTAACATGTATTGATTCAGGAATATGAATATTTATGTAAATGAGATATTTCTGTATTTCATT
The DNA here is from genome assembly GCF_964263955.1 of Coregonus lavaretus. Lineage (NCBI taxonomy): Eukaryota > Metazoa > Chordata > Actinopteri > Salmoniformes > Salmonidae > Coregonus > Coregonus lavaretus. Next base: position 66,881,805 of record NC_139990.1, read on the forward strand.
TTCAATAAATATGCAAACATTTCTAAAAACATGTTTTCACTTAGTCATTAGGGGGTATTGTGTGTAGATGGGTTACATTTTTGTGGGGTAAATTCAGGTTGTAACAAAACAAAATGTGGAGTAAGTCAAGGGGTATGAACACACACACACGCACACACGCACGCACGCACGCACAAACACACACACACACACACACACAATATTAATTCCTGGGCTGTTCTGAGAGTCTAAATTGTCAATGTTGTCTATGTTTTATGATCAGTCCATTGCACCTGGTAACTCTTTGAGGTTGGAGGGTGGTTGACATTGTTGCTCAGTATTCTGTGTAATACAGGTGTCAGCATATAGGGAGCGCTAGACACCATGGATAGTGGAATTTAAATAGGCCCCCCATTCAAGCAATCGCCATAAGGACTGCTCATTCAAGTGTGATTCAACATGTCACACATTCAAATAAACATGGGCACACTCAGCTTGCTCTCTCTCTCCCTCTGCCCCTCACTCGCTCTCTCTCGCTCTCTCTCTCCCTCTCTATGACAGAGGAGAGAGAGTGTAGAAATCCTCTCCTACAGTAGGCCTACCGCTAGAGCGTAATAACCGAGGCCTATTGACCGACAGCTAATATTGAGATTCTGTCATTAAAAAACGTCATCCCGGCCGCCTATCTATATTATAGTTCCATCACACCAGTATAATACATCATGTCATAACATTTGCATTTAGATCACCCCTTTTCTTGGATTGCATACTGGATTGCACACTGTACGTCGGGCGCGGTGGAGTCGATAGTGAGGAGATTCCTAAAGAGAATGGATGGGGATCATAATGAAGGCAAACCACCAACACAAACACAGCCGCCCGGCCCATCTTCTGTCCGACTCCTTGCAGCACCTGGAGTCGTTAGTTTTAATTAGCAGAGGGGAGTGATAGGGGCTCTCTCCTCCCACCTCTCCTCTCTGACTGTATGCTCAGAAATACTGATTGCTCAAGAATACTGAATACTATACTGGTGGCCAGCCTACATTCAGGCTTCCAATGACACGTTCTACACCAACGACTACATAATCTTACCCGGGCTCAGCAGGCGTGCATGCATGAAGTGAATTAATAAATCAGTGAATATATTTATAAGTTCATTTGAATAAATTAATTAATATGTTGTTAACTTTATGCATGATTATACACTCTTAGAAAAAAAGGGTTCCAAAAGGGTTCTTAGGCTGTCTCTATGGGAGAACCATTTTTGGTTCCAGATAGAACCCTTTTTGATTCCAGGTAAAACTATTTTGGGTTCCATGTAGAACCCTCTGTGTAAAGGGTTCTACATGGAACTCAAAAGGGTTCCACCTGGAACCAAAAGGGTTCTACCTGGAACCAAAAAGGGAACTTCAAAGGGTTCTCCTATGGGGACAGCTGAAGAACCCTTTTAGATTCTAGATAGCACCTATTTTTCTAAGAGTGTATATGCTAGCTACCTGACCGGAAACATGTTGGAAATATTTGAATAGTATTAACTACTGTTAGTTTTAACTAACAATATGCCGGGGTACTGTGGAAGCAAATTCATGCTGGTCTAATTCCATTGAGGTCAGGACTGAAATCACTCCTGTGATATTGTATTACCCATTGCCGACTCTTCTCTCCTCTATGTTCTTCCTTTTTATTCAACGCTGTATTTGAAGTGTTCTGTCTGATAGGTTCTCTCTCTACTCCAGACACACACACACACACACACACACACACACACACACACAAAAAAAAAAAGAAAAAAAAAAAAAAATTGGTCATTTAGCAGACGCTCTTATCCAGAGCGACTTACAGGAGCTTACAGGAGCACACACACACACACACACACACACACACACACACACACACATATTAAACAATACACAATACTGATGCACAGGCCATGAGTTACATTACCTATCACCTCCTCCAGTCTGTCCCTCTCCACCAAACACTCAACCCACAGCTAAACACACTAGAATGGTTTAGTGGGCCACAACAGTCAACATTATTCAAAACTTAAGCCAACATTCAAAACCAAACTGATTATTGTCTGGAGAGGGATCTGGTGCTATCGAGGAATAAGTCCATTGTTTTTCAAACTTGAGACACTTGACTTGTTCCATTCATATGTAAAGTCTTATCTAGACCCAGGCAAGTGGAACCTTGCCTTCTCCAAGGCTAGTTGAATCCTATGCAAACTGTGGAAATGTATAGAGTATGTGTGCTTAGCTGTTGCACTGTATACTCCCTGTGTCTGTCTGCATTGTGATAGCAGGGCCACTGGTGGGAAGAAAAATGCATTTCAGGTGAAGCATAGCAATGGGGACCAGCTTTGTGATTCTCACCGACACACACCAAATACACCCATCGGCACAATCCTCTTTCTGTTTACCAAACCATGCAATAACTGATCTGGATGCCCACAGCCACCACACACACACACACACACACACACACACACACACACACACACACACACACACACACACACACACACACACACCCTTCCACCCCCCCAAAAACACATCTTCAACCAAGAGCTGGGGGAAATATGCCATGTTCTCTCACACGTAATATCTCCCATAGCATGTGTTGGATCCACATAAAATATGTCAGTGTTATTCAGACTTATATTACCCCTGGGAGAGCTGTGTATTTGAGTGCAGCACTAGCTAGCATTACCCCCGGGCCCACACTGATTATATCAAACAATATGCAGCAAGGCCTGAATGCTTAAAGAGGGGCATCTCCATCTCTCCTCACTCTCCTCGCTCTCCCTCCAGTTGAACTGTGTATGAAGGTATAATAAGGTTAATGCAGCCAACTTACCCAGAGCCACCCTGGGGTGGGTATATAGGCCTTGTCATTGGTTCACTGGTTCACGCTTAACCATGGAGGCTGGATAGAATCCCCAGTGATCCAGTGGTACAGTCCGTTGTCCTAATGGCACTACAAAGTCGCAAACCGTTGATTTGTCATTCACCCATACACATTCTTCGTTTATGTAAGGTATCCAATCAAAAACGCAACTTTTGACCAATGAGAAAAAAAGTGGTCCAAAATCAGGAAAAGTGCATCCGTCAGCTAGGCTGGATTCTGTGCAAGAATTAAGGCTACTGGCTACCTGACAGGCTCACTTTCCCGTTGAACTTGTCTATTTTATTGTTGAATCCGCAAGACATGAACCAATATAGATGTAAGATGTATATCGAGTTTGAGACATGACATGTAGTATTTTAAATTTTTAGTATACGCTTTTCATATTAAGTGCAGTGGGCTAAATCAGGGTCACACAGTAAAGTATACACCTCACACACATGATTATGTGCTTAAAAGAAGAAGACGCATGTACCATGTCAGATATAGAGTTGAAATGTATTCAATTTTGAGTTTGCATTCCAATATTACACTTTATGTACATCACAGAAGACTGAAATATGACAACACCGTTTGACATAGAAACCCAGGATTTTCAGCGTTAGCTTAGTGGGTAAGAGCGTTGTGCCAGTAACCGAAAGGTCGCTGGTTCTAATCCCCGAGCCGACTAGGTGAAAAATCTGTCGATGTGCCCTTAAGCAAGGCACTTAACCCTAATTGCTCCTGTAAGTCGCTCTGGATAAGAGCGTCTGCTAAATGACTAAAATGTAATGTAAATGTAATTATTAAATTATTAAAAATATTAAGAACATTCAACCCATGAGGCCACTAGAGGGCGATATGGTCATTTGACTGCAGGGAAGCTATTTAGCAATTCCTGTTATGACCCGCTGAAACAACTTTGAAGATGATGACCACAAAATGTAAAACCCTCAAAAGTTGTTACGAGAAACCTGCCCTGCTATGTCAACAGAGCTTGGTGCATATTATTGGATGTATTACACTTCAGCTCCACTATAAGCTTCGCGTTGCTTTGCCATCAGCGTCGTGTCAATGTGACGTTCTACCTGCTACACAGAGCGTGTTGTTTTGAGAGTGGAGAGGAGCAAGGGGGAAGAGTCTTTATTTTATTTCCCCCTACTGTACTGTACCATATTAATAGATTATGCATAAGTACAATAGCTTTGGTCCAGTACTCATAAAATTATTGCGAGTGGTTGTACTAAATGATCCTCTAATTCCAAAAGTTGCTTTTGTTTACATTGTGAACATAGTCAATGTCGCTAGCTAGCTAGAGTTTCTGCTAGCTAGTAGCTTCTTAACTTCATAAATCTTAGTACAATAACCAGTGGTGTATAGTCTAGTCCATATGCAACCAAAATCAACTTTATTTCACATTATTTCAATGCACAAGATAGAATGAACGTGCGTCAGCCATCGAGAATTGAACCTCAACGAATCTTGAGCTTGGACACTGCCATTGGACAACACGGGCAGTATGGCAGCTTTCAGTTATTTCAAAGGAAGCATTTTCTCAATGGCTGATGGCTATAGTGTAGCAGGACCATTAGGTTACGAAATCCGACTTATATAATGTTAATGGTATGTTAGAGAAAGACCCCACTGAATGATTTAGAACATGAATAATCATATTTGTCTTGGTAAAATGTATTTCATAACATAAGTAAGTGACATTTCATCATCGGACATGTTTTCACGTGATTTTGAAAGCAACCGCAAATATATAATTGAATCAGATAGAAAAAAGATTGAAAATTGTATTTTATTCTGAGAATCACAAAGAGGTGTAGTGTAGCAGCGTGGTGAGGTGCATTTTAATAGTCATGCTTAAAGACTTTGAATTGAATGAGATCACTACCATAGATTTGCATTGAAACCTGTGTAATATGAAATGTGACAGTGTTCAGTGTTCAGTGTCGTCAAATTAGTCTAGGATATATATAACGAATTGTAATACACTGGATATGACATATTACATATTCATGCCCCAGTGAGTGAGTAATACATGGTCATGTAATAATATTATGTAATTGATGACTTCATTTGCTCTCTCGCTCTCTCTCTCTCTTTCTCTCTCTGTCTCTCTCTCTCTCTCTCTCTCTCTCTCTCTCTCTCTCTCTCTCTCTCTCTCTCTCTCCCTCCCTCCATCCCTCCCTCCCTCCCTCCCTCCCTCCCTCCCTCACCCTCTCTCACACACATACACTCTATCACCCCCCCTCTCTCTCTCTCTCTCTCTCTCTCTCTCTCTCGCTCTCTCTCTCTCTCTCTCTCTCTCTCTCTCTCTCTCTCTCTCTCTCTTTCTCAAACACATACACTCTATCACTCCCCCCCCCCCTCTCTCTCTCTCCATACCCCCTCTCTCTCCATCCCCCCTTCCATTCATTTCTTGTCTGAAACATTCATCACAGGGTAAGGCGAGTGGCTTGAATCAACGTCTACAGTCCTGTAATAGATGGGTTTGATTAGCAGCATGTGTGTATATTACACCCAGACCCATGGTTGAGTGGTGTAACGGTGTGATCTGGAAGGTCATATGTGGGTGTACGGTAAAGGGAACTGATATTAGTGAGCCTTTGTGGTTCCTAGGGGACCGTGCAGCTCCTGCTGACGCCATCTCTTCTGTAGGCAAATGTGTTTGCCACTCACCCGCCGTTCACCGATCCACCACTGCCACGGCTTCTGCACAAATAGCTTCCACAGGATTTTCAAAAATGAGTCGCTAGTATAGCTGGGCTGCACCATTCATCCAGTCCCACCCTTTTCCATTTTCTTCCCTCCATCTCCCTCTCCCATTGGACCTATTCCAATTCCCTGGGACTCAATGGGATTGGTTTGACTTCACAGTCACACACACTGCCTTGTTTTTCATCTTCTCATGGCAAATACGAAACTGAACACAACGCTTCTTGCTTTGGGGAATAAACTACGAAGGTTTCCACAGAAATTAGGCAGAGAAAACAAAAGACGCTCACTCTCTAACTTAAACAAGAACTACTTTTTTCTCCAAATAGGTCAGTAAACAAAAATGGTATACATGATAAATATATTCAAGTAAACAACACCAATAATGAGTGGCGGCGGCTAATGGACACTAGCTCGACACACGAGGGTATGTGAAGTCTTTCAAAGAATCCTGCTACACTAAACCATGATCGGGGGAAGAAGCTTCATTGAGACGGTTGGTGCTGCAGACGCACACGCACACGGACACACACGGACACACACACACACACACACACACACACACACACACACATCCTAATTAGCAGGCTTCTCCATTTCTTGCATTACTGTGTAGTTCTCTATACACTCTCTACACAGCTTCCCCATATCCTCTTATGTAATACTCTGCTGATTCCTGAAAGGCCTGGGAGGATATTGTCTGAGTTTGTCTTTAAAAAAACACAATAATGACAACAGCACACAGCACATTGAACAATCATCATCATTTGCTTTACCGCAGCAGCACAGCCCTCTGAGGCATCAACGGCAAGGTGATCCATGCCTTTCCCTTATCAACCCATTCGGCTTAATCTTATATGTGTGTGTGTGTGTGTATGTATGTGTGTGTGTGTTTGTGTGTGTGTGTGTGTGTGTGTGTATGTATGTGAATGTGTGTGTGTGTGTGATGATGACTCAGCGTTACAATGACAATCTGAATCGATCAATAAAGACATTTGCATTGTGTTGTCTCTGCTCGTCCCCTAGGGCTCCGGAGTCAGCGAAGAAGCGCTCCTCAAAAGCCCATCACACATGGATCTGGACAGGGGGCAAGGGGGTATGGACCCCCAAGAGGTTCCCCCCATGCCTCTCACTAAAGGGGATTAAAGACAGTCAACACACTGATAAGGATGAAGGTTCTGGAATTAAGCAACTCAACTACTTGGCTGACTTAGCTTTCTGGTAACATCCAGAAGCATAAATCAACGCTCCTGACCCCAGCCCCCTTCTCCAAACCTCTCTCTTCAACAGCCACCTTTCCCAAACCTTGATCGCGTTTCAAATAAAATAAAATAAAATGTTATTGGTCACATACACATATTTAGCAGATGTTATTGCGGGTGTAGGGAAATGCTTGTGTTCCTAGCTCCAACAGTGCAGTAGTATCTAACAATTCACAACAATACACACAAATCTAAAAGTAAAATAATGGAAATATATAAATATTAGGACGAGCAATGTCGGAGTGGCATTGACTAAAATACAGTAGAATAGAATACAATACATACAGTTAAAGTCGGAAGTTTACATATACCTTAGCCAAATACATTTAAACTCAGTTTTTCACAATTCCTGACATTTAATCCTAGTACAAATTCCCTGTCTTAGGTCAGTTAGGATCACCACTTTATTTTAAGAATGTGAAATGTCAGAATAACAGTAGAGAGAATTATTTATTTCAGCTTTTATTTCTTTCATCACATTCCCAGTGGCAGTTAGTATTTGATAGCATTGCCTTTAAATTTTTGGGGTCAAATGAAACTTGGGTAAAATGTTTCGGGTAGCCTTCCACAAGCTTCTTGGCTGATTTCTTTTGATTTTCCCATGATGTCAAGCAAAGAGGCACCGAGTTTGAAGGTAGGCCTTGAAATATATCCACAGGTACACCTCCAATTGACTCAAATTATGTCAATTAGCCTATCAGAAGCTTCTAAAGCCATGACATCATTTTCTGGAATTTTCCAAGCTGTTTAAAGGCACAGTCAACTTAGTGTATGTTTACTTCTGACCCACTGGAATTGTGATACAGTGTATTATAAGTGAAATAATCTGTCTGTAAACAATAGATAAAAATTACTTGTGTCATGCACAAAGTAGATGTCCTAACCGACTTGCCAAAACTGTAGTTTGTTAACAAGAAATTTGTGGAGTGGTTGAAAAACAAGTTTTAATGACTCCAACCTAAGTGTATGTAAACTTCCGACTTCAACTGTACAAATGAAATGAGTAAAGCAGTATGTAAACATTATTAAAGTGACTAGTGTTACATTATTAAAGTGACCAGTGATTTCATGTCTATGTACAGTGCCTTTGGAAAGTATTCAGACCCCTTGACTTTTTCCATATTTTGTTACGTTACAGCCTTATTCTAAAATGGATTAAAAATAAAATAAAATCCACAGCAATCTACACACAATACCCCATAATGACAAAGCTAAAACAGGTTTTTAGAAATGTTTGCAAATGTATTAAAAATAAAAACAGAAAAACCTTCCTTACAAGTATTCCCTTTGTGATGAGACTCGAAATTGAGCTCAGGTGCATCCTGTTTCCATTGTCATCCTTGAGATGTTTCTACAACTTCTGTGGTAAATTCAATTGATTGGACATGATTTGGAAAGGCACACACCTGTCTATATAAGGTCCCACAGTTCACAGTGCATGTCAGAGCAAAAACCAAGCCGTGAGGTTGAAGGAATTGTCGTAGAGTACAGAGACAGGATTGTGTCGAGGCACAGATCTGGGGAAGGGTGCCAAAAAATGTCTACAGCATTGAAGGTCCCCAAGAACACAGTGGCCTCCATCATTCTTAAATGGAAGAAGTTTGGAACCACCAAGACTCTTCCTAGAGCTGGCCGCCCAGCCAAACTGAGCAATCGGCGGAGAAGGGCCTTGGTCAGGGAGGTGACCAAGAACCCGATGGTCACTCTGACAGTGTTACAGGAGGGGGTCGCTGTTCCGGAACGACCCACTAGGTGTCATCCTCTGACAACCTAAGGCACCTCCTCACACACAGACTAATCAGTATCCAATTGGTGTCACCTGTGTCTACCTGTTCACCTGTGTATTTATGCCCTCACTTACCTGTGTTCCCTTGCTCAGTTTTCTCTGTTAGTTCCTCTATGTCCAGCAGTACTACTCAGTGTCTCAAATCAAATCAAATCAAATTTTATTGGCCACATGCGCCGAATACAACAGGTGCAGACATTACAGTGAAATGCTTACTTACAGCCCTTAACCAACAGTGCATTTCTTTTTAATAAAAAAGTAAAATAAAACATCAACAAAAAAGTGTTGAGAAAAAAAGAGCAGAAGTAAAATAAAATAACAGTAGGGAGGCTATATATACAGGGGGGTACCGGTGCAGAGTCAATGTGCGGGGGCACCGGCTAGTTGAGGTAGTTGAAGTATTATGTACAGTGGGGGAAAAAAGTATTTAGTCAGCCACCAATTGTGCAAGTTCTCCCACTTAAAAAGATGAGAGAGGCCTGTAATTTTCATCATAGGTACACGTCAACTATGACAGACAAATTGAGAAAAGAAAATCCAGAAAATCCCATTGTAGGATTTTTAATGAATTAATTTGCAAATTATGGTGGAAAATATGTATTTGGTCACCTACAAACAAGCAAGATTTCTGGCTCTCACAGACCTGTAACTTCTTCTTTAAGAGGCTCCTCTGTCCTCCACTCGTTACCTGTATTAATGGCACCTGTTTGAACTTGTTATCAGTATAAATGACACCTGTCCACAACCTCAAACAGTCACACTCTAAACTTCACAATGGCCAAGACCAAAGAGCTGTCAAAGGACACCAAAAACAAAATTGTAGACCTGCACCAGGCTGGGAAGACTGAATCTGCAATAGGTAAGCAGCTTGGTTTGAAGAAATCAACTGTGGGAGCAATTATTAGGAAATGGAAGACATACAAGACCACTGATAATCTCCCTCGATCTGGGGCTCCACGCAAGATCTCACCCCGTGGGGTCAAAATGATCACAAGAACGGTGAGCAAAAATCCCAGAACCACACGGGGGGACCTAGTGAATGACCTGCAGAGAGCTGGGACCAAAGTAACAAAGCCAACCATCAGTAACACACTACGCCGCCAGGGACTCAAATCCTGCAGTGCGAGACGTGTCCCCCTGCTTAAGCCAGTACATGTCCAGGCCCGTCTGAAGTGCATTTGGATGATCCAGAAGAGGATTGGGAGAATGTCATATGGTCAGATGAAACCAAAATATAACTTTTTGGTAAAAACTCAACTCGTCATGTTTGGAGGACAAAGAATGCTGAGTGCATCCAAAGAACACCATACCTACTGTGAAGCATGGGGTTGGAAACATCATGCTTTGGGGCTGTTTTTCTGCAAAGGGACCAGGACGACTGATCCGTGTAAAGGAAAGAATGAATGGGGCCATGTATCGTGAGATTTTGAGTGAAACCATCCTTCCATCAGCAAGGGCATTGAAGATGAAACGTGGCTGGGTCTTTCAGCATGACAATGATCCCAAACACACCGCCCGGGCAACGAAGGAGTGGCTTCGTAAGAAGCATTTCAAGGTCCTGGAATGGCCTAGCCAGTCTCCAGATCTCAACCCCATAGAAAATCTTTGGAGGGAGTTGAAAGTCCGTGTTGCCCAGCGACAGCCCCAAAACATCACTGCTCTAGAGGAGATCTGCATGGAGGAATGGGCCAAAATACCAGCAACAGTGTGTGAAAACCTTGTGAAGACTTACAGAAAACGTTTGACCTGTGTCATTGCCAACAAAGGGTATATAACAAAGTATTGAGAAACTTTTGTTATTGTACAAATACTTATTTTCCACCATCATATGCCAATAAATTCATTAAAAATCCTACAATGTGATTTTCTGGATTTTTTTTCTCATTTTGTCTGTCATAGTTGACGTGTACCTATGATGAAAAGTACAGGCCTCTCTCATCTTTTTAAGTGGGAGAACTTGCACAATTGGTGGCTGACTAAATACTTTTTTCCCCCACTGTACATGTGACTATGCATAAATAATTAACAGAGTAGCAGCAGCGTAAAAAGATGGGGTGGGGGGGCAGTGCAAATAGTCCGGGTAGCCATGATTAGCTGTTCAGGAGTCTTATGGCTTGGGGGTAGAAGCTGTTGAGAAGTCTTTTGGACCTAGACTTGGCACTCCGGTACAGCTTGCCGTGCGGTAGCAGAGAGAACAGTCTATGACTAGGGTGGCTGGAGTCTTTGACAATTTTGAGGGCCTTCCTCTGACACCGCCTGGTATAGAGGTCCTGGATGGCAGGAAGCTTGGCCCCAGTGATGTACTGGGCCGTACGCACTACCCTCTGTAGTGCCTTGCGGTCGGAAGCCAAGCAGTTGCCATACCAGGTGGTGATGCAACCAGTCAGGATACTCTCGATGGTGCAGCTGTAGAATTGTTTGAGGATCTGAGGACCCATGACGAATCTTTTCAGTCTCCTGAGGGGGAATAGGCTTTGTCGTGCCCTCTTCACGACTGTCTTGGTGTGTTTGGACCAGGATAGTTCGTTGGTGATGTGGACACCAAGGAACTTGAAGCTCTCAACCTGTTCCACTACAGCCCCGTCGATGAGAATGGGGGCGTGCTCAGTCCTCTTTTTTTTCCCTGTAGTCCACAATCATCTCCTTTGTCTTGGTCACGTTGAGGGAGAGGTTGTTATCCTGGCACCACACGGCCAGGTCTCTGACCTCCTCCCTATAGGCTATCGCATCGTTGTTGGTGATCAGGCCTACCACTGTTGTGTCGTCGGCAAACTTAATGATGGTGTTGGAGTCGTGCCTGGCCATGCAGTCATGGGTGAACAGGGAGTACAGGAGGGGACTGAGCACGCACCCCTGAGGGGCCCCCGTGTTGATGATCAGTGTGGCAGATGTGTTGTTACCTACCCTTACCACCTGGGGGCGGCCCGTCAGGAAGTCCAGGATCCAGTTGCAGAGGGAGGTGTTTAGTCCCAGGATCCTTAGCTTAGTGATGAGCTTTGAGGGCACCATGGTGTTGAATGCTGAGCTGTAGTCAATGAATAGCATTCTCACGTAGGTGTTCCTCTTGTCCAGGTGGGAAAGGGCAGTGTGGAGTGCAATAGAGATTGCATCATCTGTGGATCAGTTGGAGCGGTATGCAAATTGGAGTGGGTCTAGGGTTTCTGGGATAATGGTGTTGATGTGAGCCATGACCAGCCTTTCAAAGCACTTCATGGCTACAGACGTCAGTGCCATGGGTCGGTAGTCATTTAGGCAGGTTATCTTAGTGTCCTTGGGCACGGGGACTATGGTGGTCTGCTTGAAACATGTTGATATTACAGACTCAGTCAGGGACATGTTGAAAATGTCAGTGAAGACACATGCTCAGAGTGCACGTCCTGGTAATCCGTCTGGCCCTGCGGCCTTGTGAATGTTGACCTGTTTAAAAGTCTTACTCACATCGGCTACGGAGAGCGTGATCACATAGTCATCCGGAACAGCTGGTGCTCTCATGCATGCTTCAGTGTTGCTTGCCTCGAAGCGAGCATAGAAGTGGTTTAGCTCGTCTGGTAGGCCATGTGTCACTGGGAAGCTCGCGGCTGTGCTTCCCTTTGTAGTCTGTAATAGTTTTCAAGCCCTGCCACATCCGACGAGCGTCAGAGCTGGTGTAGTATAATTCAATCTTAGTCCTGTATTGACTCTTTGCCTGTTTGATGGTTCATCGGAGGGCATAGCGGGATTTCTTATTAGCGTCCGGGTTAGAGTCCCGCTCCTTGAAAGCAGCAGCTCTACCCTTTAGCTCAGTGCGGATGTTTCCTGTAATCCATGGCTTCTGGTTGGGGTATGTACGTACGGTCACTGTGGGGACGACATCATCAATGCACTTATTGATGAAGCCAGTGACTGATGTGGTGTACTCCTCAATGCTATCTGAAGAATCCCGGAACATGTTCCAGTCTGTGCTAGCAAAACAGTCCGATGTACAGGTACTTGAGAAGTGTTCTCCCTGTTTCGTTATTTGTTTCAGTCGTAGGTAGTATTTCGTATTTTTGCTGTCAGCCGGTTTTTGGAGACTTATTTGCTCTGCCTTTCTTTTATTGTGACAAGTCCTTTATTTTGTATTCTGGGTTCGGGACCACCAGTAAAGATCCTTGTTTCACCTTCTCTGCCTACTGCCTACTGTATATGCTGCACCGCACCTGGGTCACACCTCACACCAACCCTTACAGACAGAGTTCTAGAGTTCCTTTGTGGAGATGGGAGAACCTTCCAGAAGGACAACCACCTCTGCAGCACTCCACCAATCAGGCCTTTATGGTAGAGTGGCCAGACGGAAGCCACACCTCAGTAAAAGACACATGACAGCCAGTTTGGAGTTTGCCAAAAGACACCTAAAGACTCTCAGACAATGAGAAACAAGATTATCTGGTCTGATGAAACCAAGATTGAACTCTTTGGCCTGAATGCCAAGTGTCACATCTGGAGGAAACCTGGCACCATCCCTACGGTGAAGCATGGTGGTGGCAGCATCATGCTGTGTGGATGTTTTTCAGCAACAGGGACTGGGAGACTAGTCAGGATGGAGGCAAAGATGAATGGTGCAAAGTACAGAGAGATCCTTAATGAAAACCTGCTCCAGAGCACTCAGGACCTAAGACTGGGGCGAAGGTTCACCTTCCAACAGAACAACGACCCTAAGCACACAGCCAAGACAGTGCAGGAGTGGCTGACAGAGCTTGAGAGAAACTCTACAAATACAGGTATGTCAAGCTTGTAGCGTCATACCCAAGAAGACTTGAGGCTGTAATCGCTGCCAAAGGTGCTTCTACAAAGTACTGAGAAAAAATGTTTTGTTAACATTTCTAAAAACCTGTTTTTGTTTTGTCATTATGGGGTATTGTGTGTAGATTGATGAAAAAAACAAACATTTAATACATTTTAGAATCAGGCTGTAACGTAACAAAATGTGGAAGAAGTCAAGGGGACTGAATACTTTCCGAATGCACTGTATATAGGGCAGCAGCCTCTAAGGTGTGGGGTTGAGTAACCGAGTGGTATCCGGCTAGTGCAGTGTGGGCCTAGCTGTCAGACCCATTTATCACCACCTCCCTGCCCCCTCTCCATGGCACACACACTCCATAGCCTGGCCAGGGACAGCCATACACACTCCACAGCCTGGCCAGGGACAGCCATACACACTCCACAGCCTGGCCAGGGACAGCCATACACACTCCACATGGGTGGCGCAGCTGTGGGGTCCCCTCGGTCCTCTCCAGAGTGACTTCCCCCTCCAAAGCTCCAAAGTGCTCTCCATCTGTGCTCACCACTGCATGACGTGCCAAATGGAGAGGAACAGAATTTGGTGAGTGTTTTTGTGTGTGGGGGGAGGTGAGGTTGGGGGGGAGTGTGTGTGTGCATTCATGCGTTCATGCATTAGTGCGTGCTTGCATGCATGTGTACATGTGTATGTGTGTGTGACGTCCCCAGCTGTTCCCAGTATCCAATATACTATCCTTTATTCCTGGCCAGAGGAAAGTTGCCAGCTCAGTCTCTAGTTAGTGATCCCAGACCTGATTGTGCTGTCTTGTAGCCTGGTCCCAGATCTGTTTGTGCTGTCTTGTAGCCTGGTCCCAGACCTCTTTGTGCTGTCTTGTAGGCTGGTACCAGACCTGTTTGTACTGTCTTGTAGCCTGGTCCCAGACCTGTTTGTGCTGTATTGTTCTCCGGTCACAGACCTGTTTGTGCTGTATTGTCCTCTGGTCCCAGATCTGTGTGTGCGGTCTTGCCAACTCCTATGGTCATTCTTATTCAAGATAGCACAAACAGATCTAGGACCAGGCTATTCATTCCTCTACCTGGATGACCAGTCTTCCAGACAATCACTGGGCTTTATTGAAAGCTATCCAAGCCTGAGCCCGGGCTGGAAGATAAACCAAACTCCACAAGGAATTCTCTTAAACAACTGGGTGGAAAATCAGAAAAGCCACGGTGGGGCTAGAAAACCACGATCCCACAGGGGATTCGCTCCCTGTTTAATGCTCTCCGAAAGACGCGGCAGCTCTACAGGGGCAGATAAAGTATTGACTGCTCCGCTTGTAAGCCATCATGACCTTAAGCTGTCTTTTAATAAGGCTCGTAGAATATCATTACCACACTAATGCAAACAAAGTACTGACGGCTGTTCTGACTGCAGTTCATATTCTATGACACATCAAGCTCGAAATATACACTGAGTGTACAAAACATTAAGAACACCTGCTCTTTCCATGACATAGACTCACCAGGTGAATCCAGGTGAAAGCTATGATCCCTTATTGATGTCACTTGTTAAATCCACTTCAATCAGTGTAGATGAAGGGGAGGAGACAGGTTAAAGAAGGATTTGTAAGCCTTGAGACAATTGAGACATGGATTGTGTATTAGCGGCACAACTGTGGGAAGCATTGGAGTCAACATGGGACAGCCTCCCTGTGGAATGCTTTCAACACCTTGTAGAGTCCATGCCCCGATGAATTTAAGCTGTTCTGACGGCAAAAGGGGGGGTCCAACTCAATATTAGGAAGGTGTTCCTAATGTTTGGTATACTCAGTGAGAAGAGAAACAGTAAATTAACTATTTATTTAAACCATGAACAGTTTCCAGTTTGAACTGGGCCAGTTTCCCAGACACAGATTAAACCTGATCCTAGACTAAAAAACATGTTCAATTCTCCATTAAAAATGCTTCTCAGTCCAGGACTAGGCTTAATCTGTGTCTGGGAAACTGGCCCTAACAACTTAATTTTAATTTTGTGTTTAAAACTCAGTCTGCAGTGCCAGTTTTGGGACCAAATCTTGTGTTGTCCATACTAAAAGCACATGGGACCACATTAATGCTTTTCCAGCCTTGCGGCCGACTCCTTTCATAACATAATAATTAATCAATGAACCATGAATCATAAAGTACAGAACATTGTTATGCAGAGCTTCTTTATTCTGTTACATTCTCAGCCGCATCCCAAATGGCACCCTATTCCCTATGTCATGCACTACTTTTGACCAGGGCCCATAGGCCTCTGGTCAAAAGTAGTGTGCTATATAGGGAATAGGGTGCCATTTGGGATATAGCACTCATCTTCAACACTTGAGGGTTTTTGTTACAGGAGGGGGCCGCAGTTCCGGAGCGACCCAATAGGTGTCATCCTCCGACAACCTTAGGCACCTCCTCACTCACAGTCGGGACTAATCATCATCCTATTGGTGTCACCTGTGTCTATCGGTTCACCTGTGTATTAATGCCCTCACTTCCCTGTGTTCCCTTGCTCAGTTTTCTCTGCTAGTTTCTCTATGTCCAGCAGTACTACTCAATGTCTGATCGGAGATTTATGTACAGGTACTTGAGAAGTGTTCTCCCTGTTTCGTTATTTGTTTTCTTAGTCTTAGGTAGTATTTCGTATTTTGGCTGTCAGACGGTTTTTGGAGACTTATTTGCTCCGCCTTTCTTTTATTGTGATAAGTCAGTTATTTTGTATTTTGGCTTCGGGACCACCAGTAAAGATCTTTGTTTCACCATCTCTGCCTACTGTATATCCTGCACCGCACCTGGGTCACACCTCACCCCAACCCTTACAGGTTTTATAGAATGTTTCACTTTCAAAAAGTAATATCTCTCTCTTCTCCGCCTTGTGAGCCTCTCTTAGAACACAAATCCACTCCAAACGGTGTGTTCTGCAGTCCGCAACGCTTACACCGTCTCTCAGATTAAGGCGGAGTGATACAAACAACTTGGCAACACTCTCCCTGACACTGAACTGATTTGCAAACTGATTACCATGAAGAAGAAAAAAAGAAACAGCACCCAGATCGGATCCGACGACGTGTCACTTTTTTGCTGAAAGAGATGTATAACATGGAGCGGGAGGGAACGAGGGATGCGGAGGGGGAAGACAGGGACAGGGAAATGGGGGAGGATGAAACGGACAAGAAAGAGAAATACAATAATACTGATAGGGACGGCACGAGCTGACAGGAGAAAATAATTGACAGGGTGATGTAGAAAGAGAGTCATCCCATGTTCTCTACTTCACACACGCACAAACACACATATTGACGCACGCACGCACATGCACGCACACACGCACGCACGCACGCACGCACGCACACACACACATGCACACACACACAGGCTGACATGACGACAACAACATAGATAGGGCCTCTACTCCAGCCTGTCTGTCCCTCATCCGCCTCTCAGACCCCAAGGTCAGCCAGGAGAGAGGCCTGGAGAAGGGGGGTGGCTGGAGAGAGAGGGGGAAGGGGTCAGGAGGTGTTTGTGGCTGGGAGGCAAGACAGTCCGAAGGAGGAGTATGTACAAGGTGCTTGGTTCTGTCTGACTCATGTCTTGGTTCTGTCTGACTCATGTCTCCATTTTTATTTTTACTCAATTATCATGTTGACCTTCTCTTGCACTGGTTTATTACAGTACCTCCCTCAACTCTCTCTCTCCTAACCCTCACTCATTCCCACTGCCTCCCCTCCTTCCCTTCCCCCTCCTCCTTCCTCTCCCCCTCCTCCTTCCTCTCCCCATCCATCCTCCCTCCCCTTGTTCAATCTTTGCACTGTCAGTTTGTGGCTAGCGCCTCTCCCTCAGTCATTGATCACAGTGGCAATAGCGGTGTGTGTGTGCCGGTCTGGAAAGCAATGGAGTCGTGGTGTCTCCACAGGGAGGGAGGGAGATCAAACACTTTAATTACACCAGGCTTGTAGGTGGCTTCGGCTACAGGCACCAGTCATGTAACAAGGACAGGCGGGGAGAGAAGACACTGAGGTACACACACACACACACACACACACACACACACACACACACACACACACACACACACACACACACACACACACACACACACACACACACATACACACACACACACACACACACACACAGAGGCATCAGAAAAACATTGCACACACCAGCCACACTCTCTTACACACAGATGCAAGGTTACATGTGCATTTAGGTATAGAAGAAAGAAAATAAATCATTTACATATTGAATGGAAAATATTGATTATGCATGATTTGTCTATTTAATTAAATGGGGAGACACATTTAGAACATTTCCCATAGAGTCATTGATATGCACACGCAAACACACATAGATACATGAACACACACGTGCATACAAAAACAGGATTTACAAAACACAGCCCAAGAATCACTGATTGTATACAGAAGCCCTCAGATCCCAAAGGTGAACATTGATTGTCAGAACATAACTAGCTTCTATTGCTATAATGCTCTCTATTCATTCATTTGTATGATCTCCATTGCGTTGATCCTGCAGAAAGCACCATAGAGCGTGGTGGGGGAAAAAGCTGACACAGGCGGTGTCGTGTTGTGATTGATGCCCCGTCTCAACCGGAGCCCAGTGCTGATTCAGAGATCCTAGGCATCGTGGGAAAGGAATCTGTTCTCCACTCGACTGGGCCCAGTCACACCAGGGACCTCCTCCCTGTCACTCACCGCCCAATCGTGACCCAGCACAGTCCCACAGCAGCCAATCATCTAGGTTCCCCTGCTAAGGCCTGTCAACGTGGCAACCCGAACACAGCATGGCCTGCAATAGGTCAAAGGGCGTCTGGAGGTCAACGAAGAACAGGTAGGATTGGCCCCAATTTAATTCATTCAAAGAGCATCCTTCCTTACTCCCTTGAAGTAAACTGATTAGACATGATTTTACAGGTGAACATCAGGGCTCCACCACATAGCTTTTACCTGTCCACTTATTTCTAATCAGTGATTTCTTCATGAAAGAGAGGAAGGAAGGATGCCCCTTTAAAGAATTAGATCAAGGCCCAACAAAGATGGATAGGTAACAGCGTTGTGAAATCAACAAAGAATGATAGGCTATAATAAAGAAGAAAATAAATAACATAGGAATTCTCTTGAGACCCTACGCTTGGAATGAATCTGCTGTAATTGTTCCAATCACTTTGTTTCTTGGTTTCAGGCTTAATGAGAACAAATTAACTCCTTATTGAATTTCAGTTGATAATGAGAGATGGAATGCTTTTCTTCCTGGGAGAAAATTGAACTAAAGAGGTAAAATGTAATCAAGGAAGCACATTCTAGTTTATTTTGTTTTATAAGCGCAGTTTGTGTAACACTGTTCATACTGTACACACTGTCTTGGCAGAGAGAATGAAATAGGGAAGATAATTGGACTGATAAGTGAAATAAGAAGTGTAAAGAGATGACTCGATTCTGCTGGTCTTTCATCATGTCTCTTTTTGCTCCGTATCTCTCCTTTATCTGCCTCAATGTACCATTATTCATAGTCTCAGTGATGTAGCCAACAACACATCAGCCTGTCTGCACTTTTCTCCGGCTCCCCCTGTAAATGGATTCCTGTTTTTTTTTCATTAAAAGGTGAGGTCTTTGATATTGCGGATCAATTTTTCAGAAGTGTTTTTCTTTCATATAAATACTTTTTTACTCTCTTTCTCCTCTTTCGCCGCGAGTGTGTTTGGACCGAGCCCAAAGCAGGTTGGAAGGAGAGCAGTCGAATACATTATGGAGGAAATGAAGGGAGGGGAAAAAAGAGGGAGAGGGCGACTTGGGGAGGAGGAACAGATGGAGATAGTGGCAGTGGAGAGAAAAGAATAATACATATTTATATCCTGTAATGTTTCTGCATGGCAGAGTCTATATCATATTTAAATGCTGTACGTGCCACATCTCAACCATGAGAAATGTGTTGGCAAGGCGTTGTTACACTGTACCAATAAAGCACATTTGGGATTTGGAATGTGTGAGAGAGGGAGAGAGGGAGAGAGGGAGAGAGGGAGAGAGGGAGAGGGGGAGAGAGAGAGAGGGGGAGAGAGAGAGAGGGGGAGAGAGGGAGAGGGGGAGAGAGAGAGAGGGGGAGAGAGGGAGAGAGGGAGAGAGGGAGAGAGGGAGAGAGGGAGCCACATTAGGGAGGAGAAAATGAAAATGAGGGAAAGGGAGAAAGAGGGCGAGAGAGAAAGAGAGATGAAGGAGTACGAGGAAACCAATATGGAGACAGCCTGTTAGGAAAAGCGAAGAAGAAAGAAAGCATAGAAGCCTACCAGTAATAGACACACACAGGTACTGCATTATGGGAAAGCGTGTGCGAGATAGCATGAGAGCAAAACAGAGAGTGAGAGAGAGAACGAGAAATCCAGAGAGAGAGCGATAGACAGAATGAGAAGGCGAGAGGCAGAATAAGAGAGAAAGAGAGAGAGAATAAGAGAAAAAACTAAAGGAGAGGCAGAGAGAGATATGTGTGTCCAGCGGATTGAAGGGCATGAAATGGAGAGGGCCAGGGGCCATTGGAGTGTGTCGGGGGGGTGGAGGGTTCAGGCTGGAGGGAGGGTGGCAGGGTGGGCCGGACAGAGTCCACAGAGCCAGAGAGAGGAGAGGGATAAGGCCCATTAACTCGGGAATAGGACACCTGACCAGGGGGCCCAGGGGAGGGCATCGGTCCGGATCCCCAGCTTGAGGTGGTGTGAGAGGGTATAAGGATGCCTGGAGTCAGGAGTGTCTGGAGGACTCGAAATGACAAAGGATATGTGTGTCTGTGTAAAAGCTGTGTGCAGTACAAGCACATGTTAACCAGCACTGCGAACCAAAATGCAATACCAAACAGTAAATGGCATATGATACGACATACAGTATGTCAAACAGCATATCTCAAGGGTGCAGCAGCACAGTATGTCAATGTGTTGTGTGCCAGTGTGTGGGCCTGCATGCATGCACACTCACACACAATGCATGGTGGTCCATGTCATAATATACTGTATGGTGGTGCACTGGACTGTTTGCATGTCACTGCCTTAATGCTACACCACAGCATTTTTCAGTGGCACATGACAGACAGACAGACAGACAGACAGACAGACAGACAGACGGACGGACAGGCCTTGCTACTACTGCTGAGACGCAGCAGCCGCAGCCGCAGCAGCATCAGCGGAAGTGACTGCTGTGCTCCTCCTAAATAGGGCCCGACGGAGACCAAGACGCCGGCTGCAGACTGAATCCCGCAGACGGACAGCGACGGAGAGTGAAAGTCAAAGAGTTTGGGCCAAAGTAGTTAGTGCTCTGACTGAGTGTGCTGAAAGGACGAGAGGAGAGGAGGAAGGCCACATAAGTGGTGCAGTGATGCGGAGGCTGGCGAGGCTGGCATATGCCAAGCCAGGGGGAGAGAGACAGACCCCTGTCTTCAGTGTCATCTGTCGCCATAGGGAGGTGGAGAAGATAAGGAGGGAAAGAAAGAGGGAGGGGGTAAAAGAGAGGAGAGGGAGGAGATAATTGAAGATGGGAAAAAAAGGCTGGACAGGGGAGTGGAAGAGACAGAGGCAGCACTCTCAGGTTCAACACAAAGCGTCTGTCAACTGGCACTATGATTTGACACTTCTGTGTTGAAGGAGAACTCAACTCAGAAGATGCTCTCTCTCTCATTCTTCTAAACTCTCCAATACAAGACTATGAGACAAGTCTCACGAGTATACCATGATAGAAACTAGGTCTCCCGAGTGGCGCAGTGGTCTAAGGCACTGCACCGCAGTGTTAAATGTGCCACTAGAGATCCTGGTTCGAATCCAGGTTCTGTCGTAGCCGACCGGGAGACCCATGGGGCGGCGCATAATTCGTCCAGGGTAGGGGGAGGGAATGGCCGGCAGGGATGTAGCTCAGTTGGTAGAGCATGGCGTTTGCAACGCCAGGGTTGTGGGTTCGATTCCCACGGGGGGCCAGTATGATAAATATAAAATAATGTATGCGCTAACTGTAAGTTGCTCTGGATAAGAGCGTCTGCTAAATGACTGTAATGTAATGTAAACTAGGCGTTCAAACTAACAAAAGTTTCCTAGTCACCCCACATTTTCTCCCACCAACATGCAGTCAAAATGCCGCTCCCTTGGAACTTGACACACCCACTCTCCCTGGCTATGGACTCCTGCTCATTGTCTTTGCTCATGAAGTCTGTTCCTGAAGCTTGGAATCATACCCATGATCTGGCGAATGGTCCCATCTTCATGATGTTCTGAAACTGCTCGTACATACAGTATGGGAAAAAAAGTATTTAGTCAGCCACCAATTGTGCAGGTTCTCCCACTTAAAAAGATGAGAGAGGCCTGTACTTTTCATCATAGGTACACGTCAACTATGACAGACAAAATGAGGAAAGAAAATCCAGAAAATCACATTGTAGGATTTTTTATGAATTTATTTGCAAATTATGGTGGAAAATAAGTATTTGGTCAATAACAAAAGTTTCTCAATACTTTGTTATATACCCTTTGTTGGCAATGACACAGGTCAAACGTTTTCTGTAAGTCTTCACAAGTTTTTCACACACTGTTGCTGGTATTTTGGCCCATTCCTCCATGCAGATCTCCTCTAGAGCAGTGATGTTTTGGGGCTGTCGCTGGGCAACACGGACTTTCAACTCCCTCCAAAGATTTTCTATGGGGTTGAGATCTGGAGACTGGCTAAGCCACTCCAGGACCTTGAAATGCTTCTTACGAAGCCACTCCTTCGTTGCCCGGGCGGTGTGTTTGGGATCATTGTCATGCTGAAAGTAGTGTGTTACTGATGGTAGACTTTGTTACTTTGGTCCCAGCTCTCTGCAGGTCATTCACTAGGTCCCCCAGTGTGGTTCTGGGATTTTTGCTCACCGTTCTTGTGATCATTCTGACCCCACGGGGTGAGATCTTGCGTGGAGCCCCAGATCGAGGGAGATTATCAGTGGTCTTGTATGTCTTCCATTTCCTAATAATTGCTCCCACAGTTGATTTCTTCAAACCAAGCTGCTTACCTATTGCAGATTCAGTCTTCCCAGCCTGGTGCAGGTCTACAATTTTGTTTCTGGTGTCCTTTGACAGCTCTTTGGTCTTGGCCATAGTGGGGTTTGGAGTGTGACTGTTTGAGGTTGTGGACAGGTGTCTTTTATACTGATAACAAGTTCAAACAGGTGCCGTTAATACAGGTAACGAGTGGAGGACAGAGGAGCCTCTTAAAGAAGAAGTTACAGGTCTTGCTTGTTTGTAGGTGACCAAATACTTATTTTCCACCATAATTTGCAAATAAATTCATTAAAAATCCTACAATGTGATTTTCTGGAGAAAAAAAAAATCAATTTGTCTGTCATAGTTGACGTGTACCTATGATGAAAATTACAGGCCTCTCTCATCTTTTTAAGTGGGAGAACTTGCACAATTGGTGGCTGACTAAATACTTTTTTTCCCATACTGTATGTACGAGCAGTTTCAGAACATCATGAAGATGGGACCATTCGCCAGATCATGGGTATGATTCCAAGCTTCAGGAACAGACTTCATGAGCAAAGACAATGAGCAGGAGTCCATGGCCAGGGAGAGTGGGTGTGTCAAGTTCCAAGGGAGCGGCATTTTGAAATACAGCTCTATTGAATATGGAGATAAAGTTGAATGAATACAATTTATATGCATAATAATATAGTGTAGACATTTTATAGTGTAAAAATATTGTATTTGTTTTTCTTCACTGAGGTTATCATCCTAAAAAAATGGGTATTTTTCCCATGGTAGCCAAATCTTAAACACCAAAGGACATTCAATAGTCAACAGGCTCCCAACCGGTGTAACAAAATACATTGTCTCACTCTCCCACAGACTCTCAGAGTGCATTACTCCGCCGCCACAAATGCCTACTTTTAGACAGGGAAATAAACCCATTTTATTACAGCTGATAAATGAAAAGTGGCTCCACCGGAGCAGAACATCACAAGATCACATGTACTATCAGAGTGGCATGTCCTCACCATTCACAACCATTGTCATTCAAATAGAATCTCAATTCAAGTATTCTTCACCCTGCTCTTCCTCTTTTGTTTGAGCACAACCAACAGAGACTAGTGTTCATACAGTTCACATAAGACAAACATTTATCCAGCTCATCATATTATTGTATTGCACATCGGTGGAGATTAATTGGGTGGCAGACCTATGACCCGAGGGTTGTATATTTGATTGGATTCTGCTCCAAGGTAAGGAGACAGATGTTTACTCATAAGCGAGGTACTTAACCTGACGCTTCCTCTGTATGTATTTAGCACATAAAGAGAATGAAGAGAGAGAAAATCCATCACTCTATATGTTTGGGGCCGAGGGTAGATGCATCAGCTTAACAAGTAAAAGCCAATCTTGACATGTGAAGGTTATAACGGGAATGTGTATTTTACAAATAAAACAGATGGGTTACATAATCAAACCAACTCCCCCCAAAAACAAGGCTCTGAAAAAAAATGCAGCTTTGAACAGCCAACAAAGTCTGTAGCCTTCAAAAAAGAAAAGTAATTGCTCAGTTCAGTTCCTAATCCAGGTAAGAAGTCCTATAAATACAAATGGGAAAAAAAATTAAATAAGTAAAGATCTTACCAGTTCAGTTGATCGGTTCAGATTTTTTTCTCCAAATGAAAGCCAAAAACCCCAAAATGTACTGTAGGCCTTAGAAATAGCCATCCCAAACGTAGTCCTTTCAACGGAGTGGGATAATCCACCGAAAGGAAAACTCTTCTAAACTCTCCAATACAAGACTATGAGACAAGTCTCACCAGTATATCATGATAGAAACTAGGAGTTCAAACTAACAAAAGTTTCCTAGTCACCCCACATTTTCTCCCACCAACATGCATTCAAAATGACCCCCCCCCCCCCCCTGGATCTTGACACACCCACTCTACCTGGCTATGGACTCCTGCTCGTTGCCTTTGCTCATGAAGTCTGTTCCGAAGCCTGGGATCATACCCATGATCTGGCGAATGGTCCCATCTTCATGATGTTCTGAAACTGCCCGTACATGTCTAGGGAGTGAGCAGGGCGGAGCCTACAGCCTAACACATCAAGAAACTATGGAACCGTGTGGGTTACAAGGTCTTGTTGATTGATGCATGTATCTAAATTCTCTCTCTCTCTCTCTCTCTCTCTCTCTCTCTCTCTCTCTCTCTCTCTCTCTCTCTCTCTCTCTCTCTCTCTCTCTCTCTCTCTCCTCACTGTGGGTTATACTCCGGTTCTTTAGCTGGCTGAGACCTCCCTTCACCCCGATCAACGCGTGTAAGACGTTTTGTTCCATTGCTGGAAACTTCTCTCTGTCTGTCACACATATGTCTGCTAGCGGATTTATTTTCTCTGCCATGGGGTAGAACGTGTTATGGCGTGGTATGAGGGAGGGCATGGCGTATCTGCGAGAATACAGAACAGCCCGCCACTTCACTCGCGCTTCATTATCAAGCCGATCGCACAGCCAGATATTCCACGCAGGTGTCAAGGTATGTCACTTCACCTGAACTCTTGCTGTCAAGCCAAACGTCAAAACACCGCAAATCCTCCAGGGTCTCAGACGAGGGACGTTTCAGTCTAGTTTCAAGCGGCTGAGGTGGAGACGACGCAATCAGATATTCCGCAATTACTCACCCCGTTTTTTACCATAAACTCCCCTTGACTTTTCCATCTGGCGTTAAACTCATCTCATATGGATGCTGATATACTCCTAATAATTATTCTTATTAAATTGAGCTATTCTTTTATATGTGTGGTCTTTGCAGATAATGAATAAGTCAGGGTTTATTAATAGATTAATACTAGATTAAGAGTTGTCTGCCATTTTAATGAATTAGAACGACGAAACAGACAAAAATACAGCAATGAATAAATGATCCTGAGATTTTGAAAAACGCATTTCAGTTGAACAAAAATGCACTGAATTTCGAAAACACATAAACCCTTTCTGTGAACCACTTGCAAACAAACATACATATCTGTGCTTCTATAGCAGTCTTGATGAATACATGAATACCTTTAAAACCTATTGTATTTCACCTAACAAAACATATGTCTTATACCAGAGTAATTAATAAGCTAGTAGCCTAAGTACATGCCGTTATAGAGTTACTCCCCACATTTGCACTGTCTATAAAGTGATGCCCATGTAAACTAAAGAGTTACCAAAAACACTCTTTGGTCTAAGAAAGAGCCAGTTGTTCAGTTCTTCAGTCAGGTCGTGAGAAACCCCTATAAGCCTACAAAGCTGAAACTGACCGCATCAAGAGCTTAATCCCTAAGGAGAGGAGGCTTCTCTCCACCAGGGAAGCATGACGAGTGGAATAAACCATCCTCTAGCTAGCCTGGCAGACAGGCCCAGTGTAGCTTGTAGTGGAGCCATGGAGCCAGCCAGTCTGCAGCAGTGGAGCCTTAGGAGAGAATGACACACTGTTCCCTTTACTGTGTGGCTCCTAAAACCTGGCTTCCTTTTAAAGGTGCCTACCCAGCATCCGACACCAGCTGTTGTCTCCAGCCACAGGTGCATGTTGGGATTTGAAGTCAAAGGGCCACAGGTTCAGGGTCGTATTCATCAAGGCACACTGTAGCAAAACGTTTCAAAATGGAAAACGCAAAGTGTAGCTCCCCATCTTGGTCTGTTTACTACCGTTTCATGCCTAGTGAATAAGACCTTGGTGATCATCTAGAGGCAGGAATGAAATATGAAAGGAAATACGTCTCTTGGACCTTAGTGGACGTGGGTCGAAATCCAAGATGGTAAATCAAGAGTAGAGTGTCCAGAGCCTTGACTTCATGAGTGTCTGGAGGCACCTAGGAGAATGCTGTAATACTTCTCAGAGGCAATGAAACATGTTGATGAAAGAAAATAGTTGGAGCGAGGTAGAGGGAAATAGAGAGTGGGAGAGAGTGGAAATATTTTATTTGCACTATTGAACAACCATCTTATAGGCATTCAGCGAGATATTCAATGGGGTGTGCATACACTTTATAATTCAAAATGTCTTCCATGGGGAAGGAAATATCAGCATTTCGATCACTGAGGGTGTTGTCATGGGGAATCAGCCTGGCCCTGTCACACGCCACAACTGTCGAAGACTCTCGATGAAATATATTGACTACAACAACCATGAGCGTGGTTTTCTCACAACATGCCAGTTTTATAGCCTCTTTTCACAGGGAGAAAGCAGAGACAAGGCTTTCACAGCTAGCTGGAGCTAAGTGCCCAAGTCTAAACACAGAGGGCAAGCCTCAGTCAATCACCCACACACATACAGTACACGCACACGCACACACACACTCACACAAACACAGCCATGTTGCTTTCCTCCGCGCCTTCTTGGCTAGATAGCACAGAGCATCAAAATGCTTACTCGGTTTTGTTTCAGTCAAGGCACTGTATTGGAGAGGTCACATCCACTGCTAGTCTTCAATGGGAAGAATAGAAAGCCACACACACACACACACACACACACACACACACACACACACACACACACACACACTGTACCATGGCCAACTTCTTTCTCTCTCTTTTTGCTGCAAGGACTTCTAAAGTTCAGGGTAGCCGTTCACACACCAATTTACATTGATAAGCTCTGCCTCTCTCTCGCCACAGTTGTTTAGCCACTGAGTGGCTGTGTCCCAAATGGCAACCTGCTTATGACCAGAGCCCTAATGGCCCTTTAAATATGGTGCCATTTGGGACGCAGGCAATGTTTCACACAGAACCTGACTATAAATAACCTGGAGATCTGAATGTGCTCCCCCCCCCCCCAAAAAGGAACAACTTTCTCACGCATAGCTAGTTCTCTCTCTCTCTCTCTCTCTCTCTCTCTCTCTCTCTCTCTCTCTCTCTCTCTCTCTCTCTCTCTCTCTCTCTCTCTCTCTCTCTCTCTCTCTCTCTCTCTCTCTCTCTCTCTCTCTCTCTCTCTCTCTCTCTCTCTCTCTCTCTCTCTCTCTCTCTCTCTCTCTCTCTCTCTCTCTCTCTCTCTCTCTCTCTCTCTCTCTCTCTCTCTCTCTCTCTCTCTCTCTCGTTATCATTTTACCTGATATACACGTTTGTCTTGTCTTCTCCATGATCTATGTGCATTTGAAGTAGATCAAAGGCATTGTACATTTCAGAAACAATCAACCGGTGAATCCCAGTGGTCATTTGAAAATGCCGGTGAAATGAATACATTAATAAAGAACACAGGAATTAATATTCTATCTGACACGTATTTCAGATGTTCTCCGTATCCAAGCTGTTTTGCTTGTTGTTAAATTAATAGACCAATGTTCCATGGTTTAATGGGGAAAATATGTATAATTAATGCCTTAATCAGGTCTCACCCTCCGATCTGCCAGTGATGATGTTGTACACACACTGCTGAGCAGCTCTGAGCTACACCTGGTGTGTGTGTGTGTGTGTGTGTGTGTATGTGTGAGAGAGAGAGAGAGAGAGAGAGAGAGAGAGAGATAGATAGATAGATAGAGAGAGAGACTTTGTCCCCCATGTATCATGTTATTTATATGTTTGTGTATTTTATTTACACACACACACACAACACATACACACATGTGGTGTGTGTGTGTGCGTGCATACATGCATGCTTATGTGTGCGTGCAACCGTGCGTGCACGTCTATTTCCAGTATATTTATGTATAGCCACTGTATGTGTCTTATTACATTGTTTAATTGAGATTGAGATTACATTTGTGAGCTGTAAAGTTCAAGCTGCGTCAACATGACACACACATACATGACGCCAATGAACACTGCAGTGGCTGACTGACAACCCTGTACTTAGCTCTACCATTTCAATAACACTCAATTCATCATATGTAATGGGAAAAAATGAAACATCATGTTTCTATGAACCATTCAGCTAAATAAGTCAGGAGAGAGCGGTATGTCCAGAAGGTGGCTACTTCCCATGGCTGCGTCCCAAATGGCACCCTATTCCCTATACAGTGCATTCGGAAAGTATTCAGACCCCTTGACTTTTTCCACATTTTGTTAAGTTATAGCCTTTTTCTAAAATTGCTTAAATTGTTTTTTTTTTACCACATAATGACAAAGCAAAAACAGGTTTTTATAGTTTTTGCAAATGTATTACAAATAAAAAACTGAAAAAGATTTTTATAAGTATTCAGACCCTTTCCTCAGCACTTTGTTGAAGCACCTTTGGCAGCGATTACAGCCTCAAGTCTTCTTGGGTATGACGCTACGCCTTTGGCACACTTGTATTTGGGGAGTTTCTCCAATTCTTCTCTGCAGATCCTCTCAAGTCAGGTTGGATTGGGAGCGTCGCTGCACAGCTATTTTCAGGTCTCTCCAGAGATGTTCTATCGGGTTCAAGTCCGGGCTCTGGCTGGGCTACTCAAGGATGTTCAGAGACTTGTCCCGAAGCAACTCCTGCGTTGTCTTGGCTGTGTGCTTAGGGTCGTTGTCCTGTTGGAAGGTGAACCTTCACCCCAGTCTGAGGTCCTGAGTGCTCTGGAGCAGGTTTTCATCAAGGATCTCTATGTACTTTGCTCCGTTCAGCTTTCCCTCGATCCTGAATAGTCTCCCAGTCCCTGCCGCTGAAAACCATCCCCACAGCATGATGCTGCCACCACCATGCTTCACCGTAGGGATGGTGCCAGATTTCCTCCAGATGTGACGCTTGGCATTCAGGCCAAAGAGTTCAATATTGGTTTAATCAGACCAGAGAATCTTGTTTGAGTCCTTTAGGTGCATTTTGGCAAACTAGAAGTGGGCTGTCATGTGCCTTTTACTGAGGAGTGGCTTCCGTCTGGCCACTCTACCATAATGGCCTGATTGATGGAGTGCTGCAGAGATGGTTGTCATTCTGGAAGATTCTCCCATCTCCACAGAGAAACTCTGGAGCTCTGTCAGAGTGACCATCGGGTTCTTGGTCACCTCCCTGACCAAGGCCCTTCTCCCCCGATTGCTCAGTTTGGCCGGGCGGCCAGCTCTAGGAAGTGTCTTGGTGGTTCCAAACTTCTTCCATTTAAGAATGATGGAGGCCACTGTGTTCTTGGGGACCTTCAATGCTGCAGACATTTTTTGGTACCCTTCCCCAGATCTGTGCCTCGACACAATCCTGTCTCGGAGCTCTACGGACAATTCCTTCGACCTCATGGCTTGGTTTTTGCATTATATATAATTGAATTTACCACAGGTGGACTCCAATCAAGTTGTAGAAACAGCTCAAGGAAGATCAATGGAAACACGATGCACCTCAGCTCAATTTCGAGTCTCATAGCAAATGGTCTGAATACTTATGTAAATCAAGTATTTCTGTTTTTTATTTTAAATACATTTGCAAATATATCTAAAAACCTGTTTTCGCTTTTTCATTATGGGGTATTGTGTGTAGATTGATGAGAAAAAAATAACATGTTTTATCCATTTTAGAATAAGGCTGTAACGTAACAAAATGTGGAAAAAGTCAAGGGGTCAGAATACTTTCTGAGAGCCCTGGTCAAATGTAGTGCACTATAAAGGGAATAGGGTGCCATTTGGAATGCACCCTATAACTAGGTGTCATACCTCTTACTCATGTGCTGTATAAGGATGCATAATAAATTATTCTAAAAGAGACAATAACATGGTAATGAGTGTCACGCTGGTTTGTAAATCTGTTCACTTCAGAATTAAATGCCGGAACACTTTATAACAGGAACTGCTGGGCAGCAACCCTTGTCTCCTCATGACAACTCAACTGATAAGGACTGTCGTTTCTCAAAGCAATGGGCTATCAGACCTGGGTTTAAATACTATTTGAAATATTTCAAGTACTTTGAGTGTTTGCTTTAGCCTGTCTGGAGTGCCAGATCAGAATCGGAATCTGGGTGGGGTTTGCACTTATGAGACTTTTCTGTTTGTTCCATTGTACTAGGCAAGCTCAATCAAGCCCAGATAAAGTATGCACAATTACTTTAAATAGTGTTTGAACCCAGGTCTGTTCTCAGAGCAATGATCTATATTGGAATGCATAACCATGTACACATACTTTAAACAGACTTTACTAAGAACATGGAAAACAGTATGTCGGACACAGAGAGTTATGAGAGAGAAGTCAAAGGAGAGACAGAGAAAGGTCAAGAGAGCCATTAAAGAAAGCGTGAGAGAGGGAGAGGATAGGGAGAGTGAGTGAGAGAGGGAGCGATAGAGAGAGAGAGAGGAGAGGGAGAGGGAGTGAGTGAGTGAGTGAGAGAGAGAGAGAGAGAGAGAGAGAGAGAGAGAGAGAGGGATGGATGGATGGATGGAGAGTGTGAGAGAGAGAGAGAGAGGGGGAGAGAGAGAGGGATGGAGAGTGTGAGAGAGAGAGCAAGAGGGTGGGTGGGTGGGTGGGTGGGTGGGAGAGGGAGAGAGGGAGAGATAGAGAAAGGTATCGAGAAAGACAGAACGAGAGCTATGGAGAGAGAGCTAGAGGGAGAAAGTGAGAGAAAGAGGTAGAGAAAGCGGGTGATGCATGCAGAGAATGACACTTCATTGGTTGGCACTCCGGCAGAGCTGGGATGGTGGCCCACGTCAGCACTGAAGCGTTCGATTCAGAGTGCATCGACAAATGGATCCGGGGTGCTCAGGGGAGGGGACAATGGGACGTGTTTAATTAATGGCCAACTACTTCTCTGTTAGGAGAATAACCAAGAGCAGGGCCCAGGGGCGGGGCCACAGGGGCCCAGAACAAAACTCTGCTCCATCCATCCATCCGGTTGGGAAAAAGAGAGGGAAGTGCCGATCAATACATAAATTGAACTGGCGTTATAATGGCGATGTTCACACAGATGCTAATGACAATACTGACTCGCTTAATGATTTCACTGAGCGGCCAATCAGAGCGTGAAGGCAGAACGCGGTGAGCAACGTGCTCGTGTCATGCTATTAAAAAGTGGAACGAATCTGCACTATGACTCTCTAAAATGTATTGATGAACCATGCTAAATGGGCTAAGAGCCAGTGTGGGAAATGAATGACAACACAAGGGCCTAAACAATCGGATGTTTAATCATACATTGCATTCCACTTAAAGGAAAATTCCACTCAAAACAATATTTTGGTATTTGTTTCATTCGTCCATTGTTGACAAAGTCGCAAAATGTTTTGCTTGTCAGCAATCATGATTTCAAGATATGTAACTTTAAAAATACAGAAATCATCCCTGTATGATGCATTTTGCATCATATGTAATGATGCAGCAGCTGAAGCTGCAAAACGCAGCATCAAACGCAGCATCAAACGCAGCATAAAACTTGATTGCTGACAAGTTTTGGGTGGTTTTCCTTTAACAGTGCAGATGCCGCAGAAAAATCTATTTTAAAAGCCATCCAGTAAACTCTCTAGTGGTGCTGAATCGGCTCATAGATAAATGCAAGCATTAATTTTAGAGTTATCTCAACAATTTCGAACCCTGAATACCTCAACTGTGTACAGAATGATTACATTTCCACGACTCACACTCTCTCTCTTTCTACTTCTCAATCCCCCCTCCCTCCCTCCCTCCTTCTCTCAAGACCAACCAAACACAGCACAACAATACAAATTATGTATCGACCAAGATTGATGATACCGCGGCGCTCGTACATTGGAGAGCGTCACATTGTTGCGCTGTGTTGTGGCTTCGTCAAAGATGGATGCCTCTGCACTGTCTACACCCCGTCTGATTATGCGGTACAAATAGCTGACTATTGTTTCTTGGCATGGCATTTTTGTAATGATTTGCATATAAACACCTCCAACTTCAAGGAAAACCTCAGCCAAACCCTGATGATTTCAATGTGTTTTTGTATTTTATGATTTCCTTCCATACCTGGGATCAAATACATTTTACTCTTTCAAATCTTTGAAAAGCTTTGAGCGTTTGCTCTAGTCTGTCTGGATTGCCAGATAGGCAGGGTTAGTAGTTTTAGGACTATTCAATCGAAAGAACGCTTATGCGTTCTTTCTTTCTGGCCCTTACGGGGGAGGTTCTCTTCTACACTGTTGAACCAATTCAGTAAATGTGGAGGAAGAGTTAACATGGAATGTCGCCTTGTTAACGTCCAAAAGCGGAAGTCGCGTCACAGACACTCTTTCCATTTCCCCTGAAAACCGGATGCATCCCGTTGTGCCCGACCCCGCAGAGGGTGGTCGAGTACAGATAGAGTATTTGAAATGATTTCAAATAGTATTTGAACACAAGTCTGTCTCCTTCAGTCTCTGTGAATCCTCTGAGTATACAAAGTCTTGGGCCGTTTCTCCGTCTAGCTGGCCCCTTCTCCCTCGACTCCAAAAACTGTTTAGCATTTCTCTTTCATTTCTCCATCAATCAGAAGACTAACACTTCATAACTTCTTCTTCTTCTTCGGGGGAAAGATGTTTCCGTGCAGCTGTTGCTAAGCCTCACAAAGGGAGGACCATCAAAGAGTGAACAAGAGAAACAAAGGAAGAGAAGACAAAGCTCAGTTGGGTTTGATGGTATTTTACTAGAAAATCAATTGAATTGATACTCGTATTTTTCTTACAATAATGTTTGTTTATTCCACAAAGAAGCTCTTCTGAGGTTAATAATGAAGCATGTAAAGGCCTTTGAAGTTAGACATCATGGTTCCAGGAGGAAGGTAGCCAGTCTATGTAAACCTTCTCACTGTAATCACTCTGTTCTGCAGTGAAAGCCGATAAATATCCTAGCTAGCTATCCTGTCAACAATAATGTGCGATTCCGATCCATTTGTTATTGCACTGTGAATGTCAAAGAATAGCATAGTCTCTACATGGGATAGGAGTGACTTATGAATAGTTTGGAGATAACAAACTGCCATACATTTGCAGTGTATAGACTGAGCCGGGATAGATAGTGATTAATCTCGACCCCACAGTAGTATATCATCTCACAACACGTAGCAGTATAGCAGTGTAGCATATTTCATAGTACCAGACTGGGAACACTATATCTTAATCATGACGCCACCTTGTGCAATGCAATTCTCCAGGATGGACTAGTCTGTGCCCTGGTATGCCATGCACATCTAATCAACTCATTGTTCCCAACTCTGGGGAGTGAACCCTGGAAGAGAGGAGAGAAAAAGAAGACCATTCTAAATGTGTTGCTGTGGAACTGAAAGAGGGAGCAAGGGAGCGAATGAGAGAGAGAGAGAGATGGAGTGGAGATAGTATTGGATGTGGAGAGGGACGGGGGACGGGGGACGGTGGCGTCAACGATAAGAGATGGCGGAATTAATTCCGGACAAAATGAGAACGATTGATTTGGGAGCGCAACAAAGGAAACAGGGATCAAGTGAGGGAGAGAGAGGGACGGAGGGAGAGACAGAAAGAGAGAGAGAGGAAAAGAGGATAAACAAGAACACCAGGGTGTCTGCATTAGAGGGAGTAATTGGTGGACTGAGTAGGAAAAAAGGAGAGAGAGAGAGGAATAGAGAGAGAGAGGAATAGAGAGAGAGAGACCCGCTAAAATGAGGATGACAACACCCATCAAATTCTATGCAGTGCAACGATAAACCATCAGGCTAAATTTAAATGAGGACATCTCTTCTGCATGAAGACATCTTTCCCCCAGACACCCACCCAGACTTCTGCTCTGTCTTCCTTCCTCATTCACTCTAAGATTATCCCTTTGATTACGCACACGACCCACATAACCTCTGTGGCATTTACAAGTGCCACAATTAGAAACAAATGCATTTGTGAATTGATGGAACTGGGAATTACAGTAATAAATGGGAACATCCATCTCTCTGTATGTTTCTCTCTGCGTCTCTCTTCTTCCCACGTTTTCTACCCCAGGCACAAACCAAGGTCGCTATCCTCATTAACTTGCTGGCTTACTCCAGCTCACCTCCAGCCAGCCCCACCTTCAGCTGCTGCACTCATTACCGCGGAATCAGGAGAGAGAGAGAGAGAGAGAGAGAGAGAGAGAGAGAGAGAGAGAGAGAGAGAGAGAGAGAGAGAGAGAGAGAGAGAGAGAGAGAGAGAGAGAGAGAGAACACAATTAGACCCAACCAAATCACGATAAAACAAAAAGAGAATTACTTGACACATTGGTAAGAATTAACAAAAAAACAGAGCAAACTAGAATGCTATTTGGCTCTAAACAGAGAGTACACAGTGGCAGAATACCTGACCACTGTGACTGACCCAAACTTAAGGAAAGCTTTGACTATGTACAGACTCAGTGGGCATAGCCTTGCTATTGAGAAAGGCCGTCGTAGGCAGACCTGGCTCTCAAGAGAAGACAGCCTATGTACACACTGCCCACAAAATGAGGTGGAAACGGAGCTGCACTTCCTAACCTCCTGCCAAATGTATGACCATATTAGAAACACATATTTTCCTCAGATTACAGAGATCCACAAAGAATTTGAAAACAAACCCAATTTTGATAAACTCCCTTATCTACTGGGTGAAAAACCACAACTATTTGCACATTGTTACAACACTGTATATATACAGTACATAATATGACGTTTGAAATGTCTTTATTCTTTTGGAACTTCTGAGTGTAATGTTTACTGTTAATATTTATAGTTTATTTCACTTTTGTTTACTATCTACTTCCCTTGCTTTGGCAATGTTAACATACGTTTCCCATGTCAATAAAGCCCTTAAATTGAAATTGAATTGAGAGAGAGAGAAACCTTGTATAAAATATGTTGATTTTGTACCTTTAAAACAACATCAGATTTTCTATGTTTTAGCCACCTATCAGAAAAAAAAACAGTAGGCTGAGCAGCGCTTCCTACTGGAGAATTGATCTATCTACCGCTACCTTTTGGTCTCCCATCTAATGTTTTAACCAAGCCCTTTCCTGCTTAGCTATTATATTTGTCTTTAACTATTACCAATGTGCTATTTTGAGAATGATGGTTGAGAGATCTCCACTTAAAAACTAAATAGATTCACTGTTGCTATCGAAATTATTCCAAAGGGTAGGTTTAACAGAGCAAATAAAATGTGACCATACTTTATCACTCATATATCATCAATGATGCTATTTAGGCCTATAGCATTTACAAAGTCATCAATAGTGATTGTTAAAATTCAACCCAGAATTAAACAAAAAAATTGACAATACAATAGGCATAGGGTTTCAAACTCAGGTTGATATAAAAAAAATAAGGATATTTAGTGATATTGAATTGTGTTTGGTTGTCAATGCAAACAAATATCAACATTTGAAGGAGATGTATCTCCAAAATTCGAAGTTAAAGAATAGCACTAAATCAAATCAAATCAAACTTTAAATAAAGTTTGATTTGATTTAGTACAATTCTTTAACTTTCATTTTTGGATAAAATGGATCCAACATATAATTTATTAATTTATAGAAAAACTGGAATTAAAAACAGACTAAATCCAAGCAGAAGATACATCTCCTTCAAATTTTCATTTTTGGTTGCGTTGACAACTAAACACATTCCAATATCATATTTGAAATACAATAAATAACCTATTAACTTGTCGCCAAGTTAACAAATAATGTGTTGAATTCATGTCTCCAACTCAACCAAAAAGAAAAGTGAATGAATGGGATTAAGCCAGTGGCTCAGATGGAGCTATCCAAGCAGAAAATGTTGATATATGGTTGCATTGTACACGTAACACAATTCAATATTACTTTTGTAATACACTAAATAGCCTAAAGTTAAGGCTATCTAACAAACTAATGTACCATTAAACCTTAAAATGAATAACACAACCATGGCCACGTTTTGAGGTTATAAACATCTTCTTCTGTAATCATTTGAAGCATGCATGTTAAAAATAGCATGCATAGGTCATCACAGATCTGTGGAGATCTTCACAATTGCTGTAATAATCTGTGAAGAATCTCGAGCGGCATTGATCACTTGCACCGTGTACTTTATTGTAATCTCAACTGCAATCCAGGTCATTTGGTTGTGCTATTAGATGAAGCACAGTGATAACACATTAAGTTGTTGTATAAATACACAAAATATCTGACATTGTATTCCCATTTGAACTTTACTGTGTTTTTAAATGGTTGAAAATGCAGTGATAGACATTTGGGTGACAACTAAACAAAACATCTGAGAGGTTTTTCCATTGGAATTTGGTTGTGCTTTTAGATGATTGAAAGCATAGTGATTTGATTGGAAATTCAACTAACTTTTGGCTGTCTTTTTGAATGGGTGAATATAGGTTGAAAGATCATTGATCAATGTCTCAACCAAATATTACCCAATTATCCACGTCGAAATGACGTAGTGTGCCCAGTGGGAAGCAGAGGAGATATTAAGGAAAGAGAGACGGGAGAGAAGAGGAATGAGAGAGAAAGAGAGTAGGCAGACAGAAGGAAGGAGAAAGAGAGGACAGGGACAGAGAATCCATTAGGGAACAAGGGAGGAGCTGAGAGAGATGAGAGATGTGTGAGCAAGTTATAAGCCAGGGTGCTCAGTCCTTAAAACTATAGCACTTGGAATGGTGTGCTTTGATAGATATCTACTGCCCAACTCATGTTATTCATCACTGCCATATTTCTACAGGCCTGGGGAGTGGCAATTCAGTGCAGAGGAGAAGTGTAAAGATTCCACTTTCAAGAACATTGACTAAATCCTAACTGATTCAACAGAGCTCTCGCTCTACAGCTTTCTTATGGCTGAGTCAGAGTTCAATAAGCTCTACAAGCACACCATTGATTAATGAGCGAGATCGGTTTAAAGTGCAATGTCTATGGAAACTAAATAGTGGATCCTACTTTAGGCGAATGTTCTTTCATTTGAGCATAAAGTGCTATGAGTTTTTCCACAGGCAATGCCGTTCTCCGTATGCTTTCCATCCATTTATTGAGGGTTGTAATGTATTACTTTGGGAAAAATAGTTATTCTATTCTGTTTTATTCTTGATATATGGAATGGACAGGGGTTTATAAATGGAACAATGCCTTTTCTTATTTTATACAAGGCCTTTTCTAGGTATTGTTCATCATAGGGTTTTACAAGAGGAACATGTTTTCTGGGGCAACGCCAAGGACAGGAGTAGATGGATAGAGTGAGGCTCAGTGAGGCTTTCGGGCCAGAGGGGACTGAGAGGATTAAGGGGTTACTCATGAGACTCACCCTACCCAACCATGAGACTCACCCAACCCAACCATGAGACTCACCCAACCCAACCATGAGACTCACCCAATGAAAAGAGAGGGGGAGAAAGGGATCCAAAATAACAATGCAGTCAAACAAGGATGAAGTAGGAGCATGAGATAAAGAGATATCTGCTAATTTTGAGCTCTGTGGTCATGTTTTATGCACTTGACCAGTATGGTGTAGGATGAAGTTGCCCCTAGACACTGATCTTGGGTCAGTTTAGCATTAGGATTGGTGGATGGGAAGGTGATCCTAGATCTGCACCTAGGAGATACTTCACCTCGGAGCGTCCAGTATAGTTTATGGTAATGTGTGGGTGGGGGACAATGAAATACATAATGGTCGGGGAGTTAAATATGCTTGACTTGGATGTTAAGAACTTGTATAGGTGCAGATCTACGAAACATTGGAGCAATGTATTTTACTTTTTTGCAATGCTTGTCCAATTCCTACCATTGTAAAGTTTGGTTTGGAAAATTGAAAATTAAATATGGCTGAAACAAGTTAGCAAACAGAGTTCATGTGGTGCTGAACTTCTGAATTCCAACTGTTGCTGCGCAATTCAAGGCTGCTGAATCTCTGCTTGCAATGTTAGTGGCCTGTGATTCTTGTAAGACAATGAGTGTAACCATAATATTTATTATCGACCATGGTATCACACGTGTAGGTTTTACTAGAGAGAGAGAGAGAGAGAGAGAGAGAGAGGGGGGGGGGGGGGGGGGCGGTAGCTAGACATGATTAAACCCTATCATCTATTACAGCTTGGTGCTTTGATCCGTCTTCAAGGCTGCACACCTCGGCTTACTCCGGCTCTGCTCCACTCGCATTAAAAGGTGACTAGTCTCTCACCACCATGTTTCATCATAGATTTACCATACATAATTTACAGTAGCCCCAGGGGAATCATAGGATTAAACACACACACATTTCTGGGTAGAAATAATCAGACAGGAGTCTTCAGACATATCACAAAATTAAGTACAAATGTGTATTAGGGTGGCCATTTTGGACACCAAAGGGAAAGAAAACTCCTCCTTTTCATTTTCTTGGACTTCCCATCTTTCTTTCTTGATCTCCTTCTCCTTCCTTATACCCTCTCTTTCTATTCCCTTTATGTCTTCCTTCCTCGCTCCTCTACGCCTCCTTCGGTGGATCCTTTTTTCTCTGATTTGGATTTTCAATTTCAAGGTACTTTACAGGCGTAACGTGTTGCCGGGGCAATCAGCAGAGAAAACAATTGTACGCTTAAAGTGGTTGTAACGACATCAAATTAGGCCGCTGTAACAGCTGGGGTGGTATCAAAGGTGAAAATGAACAAGATTAATACGGTGAATAAATGTTTCCTCTACATGTTGAGTAGGCCTCTCCTCTGGCTGTGGGATGTATGGGGAACCTTGGTGACACACAACCCTATTAGGGCCACAACAGGTGGGAATCTGTGGGAGATTTCTAAATAGTCAAAGTTTTCACTTTCAACCACATCTCTCTCTCTGTCTCTCTCTCTCTCTCTCTCTCTCTCTCTCTCTCTCTCTCTCTGTCCCAGTCTTTCTTTCCCCCTCCTCTTCACACTCAACAGGCGAGATAATCTCTTACATGATTATCTCCCTTTCTCTCTCTTTCCTCTTTTTCCTCTCTGACCCTCCTTTTTTCTTCACAGAGCAATGCCAATGATCTCTCTCTTTCTTCCCCCATCCTCCTCTCTCTTTTCTTCCCTCCCTCTCTCTGTGTCTGTCTCATCCATCCTCTCTCTCGCTTTATCCCTATCTCTCTCTCTGTTCCTCCCTCTCTATTCTCTGTTTCACTCTAGCCCTCTAGGGATATCTGGTTTCAGAGGGCAATCTCAACGGGACCCCAGGCGTTCTCTCCCTCTCTCCCTCCCTCTTTCTCTCCCTCCATCCCTCTTTCTATCCCTCGCTCCCTCCCTCTCTGAGGGACAGTGCATTACAAGCATGTGTCGGCCACCTATGCCATGCCAATTAATGAGGGAGGCTTAAGGACCGAGGGAGCAGGGAGAGAGAGGTAGAGGTAGAGAGAGAGAGGTAGAGAGAGAGGTAGAGAGAGAGAGAGAGAGAGAGAGAGAGAGAGAGAGAGAGAGAGAGAGAGAGAGAGAGAGAGAGAGAGAGAGAGAGAGAGAGAGAGAGACCGCATTTCAATACATTACCATACTAAACAGGCTTGCGGCGGGGCGTCTTATACCCAGGCCCTGGCATAGACACACACACACACAGAGAGAGAGAGACAGACAGTTAGCGCCATGCACAGCAGACACTTGAGGGAAGACTTCCCTAGTGAGTCTCATTCTAACCTCATCAGATGGGGTATTTGGATAAGGTCTGCATCCCAAATGGCACCCTATTGCCTATACAGTGCACTATAGTGAACTACTTTTGATCATGGTTAATAGGGCTCTCTATAGGCAATAGGGTGCCATTTGGGACTCAGATAAGCATAGCACTGAATTCTGATCTACCTGGGTTTGATTCAATGTGCCAAAATGCGTGGATAAATGACATTACTGCATATGCCTTTATATTTGGTTAATTGGCAGTGAAATTATTGTCACTTAGGCTTTCAGTTGTTCAATGTCATTAACTTTTGCTCACTCACACATACACACACACACTTCTGGCAAAAGGCAGAATGCAGAAGTGATGTGCTAACTGGGGAGTGGGATTCCCAACATATTACAAACTTTTGGTGATATATAATCAAACATTCTTCAGCTCCATTGCCATCCCAAAAACACGGAATGACAACTCCAGGGAGCTTTGGAAGAATGAGGGTAATTGGCTTTGTCAAATCTTCTCAGGTGTGTCTTTTATAAAAACTAAAACAATGGAATACAAACAAACAGCCACTTTTGACAGGTTTATAAATAAATGTAGAGCCTGTTTACAGCCGCCTGGTTGAATTACTGATTACTATCATGAATTCCATTAATGGGGTATTGACACTGCATATCTCACTATCAAATATGTTTGGTTCCATATAAAGGCAATGTCTTTCTATGCTAATGAAGAACCAGCTTTGTATCCTGCGGCATTTCAATGCAAATATCTAGAAGTGTAGCTATGTGGGCGTACTTTTTAGAAAATACCATATTGTCAGTCTACAATGTTTTACATAAACAGACAAATATAGGATGTGAATGTAGCCTTACAGTGTGTTATATTCAAATGCTGGCAAATATGCATATGGTAATAACACCATGCAAAAGTGAGAACAAATTGTGAACTAATGTATAGCCTAACTCCCTTAAAAGTATTGTGTAAGATATTTTGGAGCAGGCTATGGACCCATGGGTCATTATTAGAGTAGGTAACAGAGTTCCAGGGTTGGGTAGGTTACTTTCTAAATGCAAGCCATAACAGTTACTAGATACCTGTCTGAAATTGTAATAAGTAACATCCCTTTTGGATTACCCAAACTCAGTAGTGTAATCTGATTACTTTCAATTACATTTACTTTCCCCTTAAGCACATTAGAAGAAGAAAAAAATGAATTTTACCAATTGAACGACATCTAATGCAGGATAAATCGAGTTTACATAGCTGGCCATAAATGGATGTTGCATTTAACTTTATGCGTTATGTATGCTTCTTCTAACCCATTGCTTTCTACTTCAATACAGATAGTAATACGATAAGGCTATATCTTTACATTAAAAACCAAAGTAGGTCAGATTTCCAGTCACTCCAATTCATTTAACACCCCTTAATCTTCAAGAATAGGATTTGGAATTATGGAAATATAGATTAGCCAAATTGTTTTACCTGAGCATAACCTAAAAACAAGGACTTATTAGCCTACTCTGTTGTTTATGATTTTGTTGTTTATGATTTTGTTGTCATGGAGGACTGATTGGGCTCATTGCTACGAGTTGAAAAATAAATGTTGCTCTCATGCAAGGGCATGCTTTGAGCACTACCGAAAAGTGCTATTTGGATTTGAAAGATTATTGACATATGTTGCATTTGCTATAGGCCTATTGTTCACGTTTTTTATCAGCACGAATTAGATTGAGCATTAAAAGACCCACTTGTGGTCTTCTTAAATGAAACTCGTTTTTGACAGTATGTGTAGCACATTACCACGGAGGAGTTTAGAAGGGAGGAACTCCCTCAAACGTTTATTCCACCCAACTGGGCACAGGCGTCAGTTCAACGTCTAGTTTTCATTTACATTTAGTTGAGTTGTCAACTCTAACGTGATTTCAACGTTAAATCAACAAAAGATGTCACCCTGTCAATGGACACCCTGTCATTTCCTTACGTTGATGACTTTTTGCAAATACAATCAGTTTTCCACGTTGTTTCAAGGTCATCGCATTTATTTTTTGTTGTTGAAATTAGGTAGAAACTACGTTGATTCAACCAGTTTTTGTCCAGTGGAATAGGATGGGATCCGCACTATGCAGCTGCTGCAAGAGCACCTTTTGTCACTGTCTGTCCACTGGTCGGAAAAACAATGATTGATGGGCAGCTTAAACTTATTCAAAACATCCATTATTGGGTTAAATTACACATATAGTCTAAATTTGTGAACAGCCATCCACAATAACCACAATCCGTAAGGATGATAACAATATGTTTGCTGGTAACATAGTGGCTTACAGTTACAGTTTATTTTGTAATCAGTTACGTAAAACCGATTACACTCCCAACCCTGCAGAGTTCCTAGGGGAGCATCCCCCTTCCTGGTTAGGCTTACTCTCATTATAAGGGATTCCCCATTATTGCGCCCAAAACGCAGCTGTCCATTGCTCAGGAGCTGAACTTTCGAAATCCGATTCGCTCACTGTCCACCTCAATGGTGCTGAACTTCCAAATTCCTGTTCTGTCGCTGTCCACTTTAATGGTGCTGAATCTGAATCTCAGTTATTACAGCTTGTTGGGTGACTCTGACTGATTTCATTTGACTTTCAATGGAATATATGATGTGTAGGGAATATTAGGTGTCGCATGCTTCAATCAATCAATCAATTTTATTTTATATAGCCCTTCTTACATCAGCTAATATCTCGAAGTGCTGTACAGAAACCCAGCCTAAAACCCCAAACAGCTAGTAATGCAGGTGTAGAAGCACGGTGGCTAGGAAAAACTCCCTAGAAAGGCAAAACCTAGGAAGAAACCTAGAGAGGAACCAGGCTATGAGGGGTGGCCAGTCCTCTTCTGGCTGTGCCGGGTGGAGATTATAACAGAACCATGCCAAGATGTTCAAAAATGTTCATAAGTGACAAGCATGGTCAAATAATAATCAGGAATAAATCTCAGTTGGCTTTTCATAGCCGATCATTAAGAGTTGAAAACAGCAGGTCTGGGACAGGTAGGGGTTCCATAACCGCAGGCAGAACAGTTTAAACTGGAATAGCAGCAAGGCCAGGCGGACTGGGGACAGCAAGGAGTCACCACGGCCGGTAGTCCCGACGTATGGTCCTAGGGCTCAGGTCTCTCAGTTGGCTTTTCATAGCCGATCATTAAGAGTTGAAAACAGCAGGTCTGGGACAGGTAGGGGTTTCGTAGCCGCAGGCAGAACAGTTGAAACTGGAATAGCAGCAAGGCCAGGCGGACTGGGGACAGCAAGGTGTCATCATGCCCGGTAGTCCTGACGTATGGTCCTAGGGCTCAGGTTCTCAGAGAGAAAGAGAGAACGAGAGAATTAGAGAGAGCATACTTAAATTCACACAGGACACTGGATAAGACAGGAGAAGTACTCCAGGTATAACCAACTAACCCCAGCCCCCCGACACATAAACTACTGCAGCATAAATACTGGAGGCTGAGACAGGAGCGGTCCGGAGACACTGTGGCCCCATCCGAAGAAACCCCCGGACAGGGCCAAACAGGAAGGATATAACCCCACCCACTCCGCCAAAGCACAGCCCCCGCACCACTAGAGGGATATCCCCAACCACCAACTTACAATCCTGAGACAAGGCCGAGTATAGCCCACAGAGGTCTCCACCACAGCACAAACCAAGGGGGGGGCGCCAACCCAGACAGGAAGATCACGTCAGTAACTCAACCCACTCAAGTGACGCACCCCTCCCAGGGACGGCATGAAAGAGCACCAGCAAGCCAGTGACTCAGCCCCTGCAACAGGGTTAGAGGCAGAGAACCCCAGTGGAGAGGGGAACCGGCCTGGCAGAGACAGCAAGGGCTGTTCGTTGCTCCAGCCTTTCCGTTCACCTTCACACTCCTGGGCCAGACTACA
This sequence comes from Coregonus lavaretus, assembly GCF_964263955.1. Lineage (NCBI taxonomy): Eukaryota > Metazoa > Chordata > Actinopteri > Salmoniformes > Salmonidae > Coregonus > Coregonus lavaretus. The sequence continues at coordinate 66,925,543 of NC_139990.1, forward strand.
CTCAATCATATGACCTACTGAAGAGATAAGTCTTCAGTAAAGACTTAAAGGTTGAGACCGAGTCTGCGTCTCTCACATGGGTAGGCAGACTGTTCCATAAAAATGGAGATCTATAGGAGAAAGCCCTGCCTCCCGCTGTTTGCTTAGAAATTCTAGGGACAATTAGGAGGCCTGCGTCTTGTGACCGTAGCGTACGTATTGGTATGTACGGCAGGACCAACTCGGAAAGATAGGTAGGAGCAAGCCCATGTAACGCTTTATAGGTTAACAGTAAAACCTTGAAATCAGCCCTTGCCTTAACAGGAAGCCAGTGTAGGGAAGCTAGCACTGGAGTAATATGATCAAATTTCTTGGTTCTAGTCAGGATTCTAGCAGCCGTATTTAGCACTAACTGAAGTTTATTTAGTGCTTTATCCGGGTAGCCGGAAAATAGAGCATTGCAGTAGTCTAACCTAGAAGTAACAAATGCATGGATTAATTTTTCTGCATCATTTTTGGACAGAAAATTTCTGATTTTTGCAATGTTACGTAGATGGAAAAAAGCTGTCCTTGAAACAGTCTTGATATGTTCGTCAAAAGAGAGATCAGGGTCAAGAGTAACGCCTAGGTCCTTCACAGTTTTATTTGAGACGACTTTACAACCATCAAGATGAATTGTCAGATTTAACAGAAGATCTCTTTGTTTCTTGGGACCTAGAACAAGCATCTCTGTTTTGTCCGAGTTTAAAAGTAAAAACTTTTCAGCCATCCACTTCCTTATGTCTGAAACACAGGCTTCTAGCGAGGGCAATTTTGGGGCTTCACCATGCTTCATTGAAATGTACAGCTGTGTGTCATCCGCATAGCAGTGAAAGTTAACATTATGTTTTCGAATAACATCCCCAAGAGGTAAAATATATAGTGAAAACAATAGTGGTCCTAAAACGGAACCTTGAGGAACACCGAAATGTACAGTTGATTTGTCGGAGGACAGACCATTCACAGAGACAAACTGATATCTTTCCGACAGGTAGGATCTAAACCAGGCCAGAACTTGTCCGTGTAGACCAATTTGGGTTTCCAGTCTCTCCAAAAGAATGTGGTGATCGATGGTGTCAAAGGCAGCACTAAGGTCTAGTAGCACGAGGACAGATGCAGAGCCTCGGTCTGACGCCATTAAAAGGTCATTTACCACCTTCACAAGTGCAGTCTCAGTGCTATGATGGGGTCTAAAACCAGACTGAAGCATTTCGTATACATTGTTTGTCTTCAGAAAGGCAGTGAGTTGCTGCGCAACAGCTTTTTCTAAAATTTTTGAGAGGAATGGAAGATTCGATATAGGCCGATAGTTTTTTATATTTTCCGGGTCAAGGTTTGGCTTTTTCAAGAGAGGCTTTATCACTGCCACTTTTAGTGAGTTTGGTACACATCCGGTGGATAGAGAGCTGTTTATTATGTTCAACATAGGAGGGCCAAGCACAGGAAGCAGCTCCTTCAGCAGTTTAGTAGGAATAGGATCCAGTATGCAGCTTGAAGGTTTAGAGGCCATGATTATTTTCATCATTGTGTCAAGAGATATAGTACTAAAACACTTAAGTGTCTCTCCCGATCCCAGGCCCTCGCAGAGCTGTGCAGATCCAGGACAGCTAAGCCCTGGAGGAATACGCAGATTCAAAGAGGAGTCCGTAATTTGCTTTCTAATGGTCATGATCTTTTCCTCAAAGAAGTTCATGAATTTATCACTGCTGAAGTGAAAGCCATCCTCTCTTGGGGAATGCTGCTTTTTAGTTAGCTTTGCAACAGTATCAAAAAGAAATTTTGGATTGTTCTTATTTTCCTCGATTAAGTTGGAAAAGTAGGATGATCGAGCAGCAGTGAGGGCTCTTCGGTACTGCACGGTACTGTCTTTCCAAGCTAGTCGGAAGACTTCCAGTTTGGTGTGGCGCCATTTCCGTTCCAATTTCCTGGAAGCTTGCTTCAAAGCTCGGGTATTTTCTGTATACCAGGGAGCTAGTTTCTTATGACAAATGTTTTTCGTTTTTAGGGGTGCAACTGCATCTAGGGTATTGCGCAAGGTTAAATTGAGTTCCTCAGTTAAGTGGTTAACTGATTTTTGTCCTCTGACGTCCTTGGGTAGGCAGAAGGAGTCTGGAAGGGCATCAATGAATTTTTGTGTTGTCTGAGAATTTATAGCACGACTTTTGATGCTCCTTGGTTGGGGTCTGAGCAGATTATTTGTTGCGATTGCAAACGTAATAAAATGGTGGTCCGATAGTCCAGGATTTTGTGGAAAAACATTAAGATCTACAACATTTATTCCATGGGACAAAACTAGGTCCAGAGTATGACTGTGGCAGTGAGTAGGTCCAGAGACATGTTGGACAAAACCCACTGAGTCGATAATGGCTCCGAAACACTTTTGGAGTGGGTCTGTGGACTTCTCCATGTGAATATTAAAATCACCAAAAATTAGAATATGATCTGCTATGACTACAAGGTCTGATAGGAATTCAGGAAACTCAGAGAGGAACGCTGTATATGGCCCAGGAGGCCTGTAAACAGTAGCTATAAAAAGTGATTGAGTAGGCTGCATAGATTTCATGACTAGAAGCTCAAAAGATGAAAACGCCATTTTTTTTTTTGTAAATTGAAATTTGCTATCGTAAATGTTAGCAACACCTCCGCCTTTGCGGGATGCACGGGGAATATGGTCACTAGTGTAACCAGGAGGTGAGGCCTCATTTAACACAGCAAATTCATCAGGCTTAAGCCATGTTTCAGTCAGGCCAATCACATCAAGATTATGATCAGTGATTAGTTCATTGACTATGACTGCCTTTGAAGTGAGGGATCTAACATTAAGTAACCCTATTTTGAGATGTGAGGTATCACGATCTCTTTCAATAATGGCAGGAATGGAGGAGGTCTTTATCCTAATAAGATTGCTAGGGTGAACACCGCCATGTTTAGTTTTGCCCAACCTAGGTCGAGGCACAGACACAGTCTCAATGGGTATGGCTGAGCTGACTACACTGACTGTGCTATTGGCAGACTCCACTAAGCTGGCAGGTTGGCTAACAGCCTGCTGCCTGGCCTGCACCCTATTTCACTGTGGGGCTAGAGGAGTTAGAGCCCTATCTATGTTGGTAGATAAGAGGAGAGCACCCCTCCAGCTAGGATGGAGTCCGTCACTCCTCAGCAGGTCAGGCTTGGTCCTGTTTGTGGGTGAGTCCCAGAAAGAGGGCCAATTATCCACAAATGTTATCTTTTGGGAGGGGCAGAAAACAGTTTTCAACCAGCGATTAAGTGCTGAGACTCTGCTGTAGAGCTCGTCACTTCCCCTAACTGGGAGGGGGCCAGAGACAATTACTCGATGCCGACACATCTTTCTAGCTGATTTACACGCTGAAGCTATGTTGCACTTGGTGACCTCTGACTGTTTCATCCTAACATCGTTGGTGCCGACGTGGATAACAATATCTCTATACTCTCTACACTCGCCAGTTTTAGCTTTAGCCAGCACCATCTTTAGATTAGCCTTAACGTCGGTAGCCCTGCCCCCTGGTAAACAGTGTATGATCGCTGGGTGATTCGTTTTAAGTCTAATACTGCGGGTAATGGAGTCGCCAATGACTAGGGTTTTCAATTTGTCAGAGCTAATGGTGGGAGCCTTCGGAGTCTCAGACCCCGTAACGGGAGGAGTAGAGACTAGAGAAGACTCAGACTCAGACTCCGACTCGCTACATAATGGGGAAAACCGGTTGAAGGTTTCTGTCGGCTGAATGAGCGACACCGGTTGAGCATTCCAACAGTATTTCCCTCCAGAAGCCATGAGAAAGTTGTCCGGCTGCGGGGACTGTGCGGGGGGATTTATACTAACGTTACTGTCTGTACTTACTGGTGGCACAGACGCTGTTTCTTCCTTTCCTACACTGATATTACCCTTGCCTAACGATTGCGTCTGAAGCTGGGCTTGTAGCACAGCTATTCTCGCCGTAAGGCGAGAATTCTCCTGTATATTATGAGTACAGCGACTGCAATTAGAAGACATCATGTTAATGTTACTACTTAGCTTCGGCTGTTGAAGATGTTGATGAACCATGTCCAGATAAAGCGTCCGGAGTGAAAAAGTTGAATAAGGGAAAAAAGTTGCGATGGAAAAAAGGAAAATAACGTAAAGTTGGCAGCTAAAACGCACAGGAAAATGACTCTTCTGTCTCGGGATAAACGTCCGGGGTGAAAAAGTTTAACGAAAAAAGATGAGTGAGGACAAAACTAAAAAGTTGGTAAATTTGTTGAACACAGAGATTGATTAAACGTTTATTAAAAGTAAAACGTGAATAGTTTGGCAGGTAGCCAAGTAGCAACAAACAGCACAGCAGCACGGAGACAATGCGGAAGCGAGACGGAAGTCTATCTGTTCTATCTTCAACACTGCAGAGCAGGAAGTCTGTCATCACTTTACTGTACTCATCTGCTACTATCGTGTTAATCTCAGTCATCTCGCACACAGATGGTGTGTCGCCATGTGTATAAAGCCAACTTAATGCAGTTGGCTTTTTTTTCCAGACGAGTAGTCCTAGTGACATTCCAAAATGCTCATGTGGACTCAATTGCATGGTCTTCCAACAAATGCAGTTATAGGTGTAACTGTGATCAAAATATTTGCATTTCCATAATAAGTGTTCACTGGTCTATTCAATTTTAAGGTATTGGAACTCCATCCATTCTTTGGTCATGTGGGCAACCCCTGGGCATAAACCCAACAAAACAACCCGAATAGAACCTTAACCCTTTATCCAATAGCCTAATTCAGCTACCCACCACGCACCCATTCCTCGTAGCTCCACCTGTCCCTCTGTCACTCTACCTCGGTCCCTGTACTATAGTCATTATGTCTGTCCCCCTGTGGACCACTGTTTCTCCGAGTACTGCAGCAACACTAAGCTTGCTATAAATCACATTGCATTATCACCGCTCCGTTTTCGCCTCGCGCTTTTACCCGCCCACAATGCACCTCGGATTGGCCAGTCCGCCTCCTTTTCCCACCCTCTCCGAAAGGGGCTGCAGTGCAATTGTAGCTCCCGCCCCTTCCTTGGTGGCGGTGATTGGAAGAAATGAGTTCTCCTTGAACTGTCAATCATGCCTTTTCTTGCGCGCTTCGCATTTGTTGTTTCTCTGAGCGATGCATTGAATGCGGAGCGGCAAGACGCGCTGCATACGGACAGAGATAGAGGATTGTCGGCTAATTACGAGACGAATTGTCTACTACAGAACGCACAGATTGTATCCATTAGTTTTAAATGTTCTGTCGTATATTTGGCAGAAAACAGTAGAGTATTTACGTTCGTGTCCAGATGCGCATTTGAGCACATTTGCTCCAAACCATTGAAAACAACATTAATTCAGTGTCTGGAATATTTGAGATTTTTGCACCAGGATTTTGTGTCATTTGTTATTCCCTCTACGTCTTCTTTGGCTAAGGGGGGTCATCAACGGGAAAAGTCAAGGGGATAGACTCATGTTTTTGTCCAGTCACATGTAAAAGCAGTCGGTTATTGCTGTTGGACATAAATAAAACACACCAAGTAGATATTTTTATATTTTTCCTGCAAAGGCTCCATACAAGGGGACTACAACGGTATTCTACTACGAAAACAACAACGAAAAATCTATCGAAACCTCAAGACATGAGCTGCCCAGTCTTACGAAACGTGTTCGCTGCTTTGCTCCTCGCATTGCTGTCGAAAGGTAAGTTCTAGTAGGCTACTTTGATTTGATGTTGCCGCTGGATTGGATCCATGCATGCATCTTCCCCTTCATTCTCTCTGGGATGGTGCTGGAGGTGAATACTAATGCCGAGGCTTTGTGATGGGGGTCTACCTGCTTATCAATCATGCGTATGTGTGCTAGAGTGTACACTCGGTTTTCATTTTCTCACAGTTTGGAGAGAGAGAGAGAGGGAGAGAGGGATAGAGAGAAAGAGAGAGAGAGAGAGAGAGAGAGAGAGAGAGATAGAGAGAGAGAGAGAGAGAGAGAGAGAGAGGGAGAGAGAGAAAGAGAGAGAGAGAGAGAGAGAGAGAGAGAGAGAGAGAGAGAGAGAGAGAGGTGTGAGTGGATAAAACAATGAGTGTGCGTTAGCATGTGATAGGTATAGGCTACAGCCTTTGCGCAGCGCACGGCTCCATCTTCAGCTTGCTTGTAGCCTACGAGTGGTGCATGTTAACATATTTCACTTCAGAATTCGAGACACCCTATTCCCATCCTCTCTTGTCTATCAGATGGCGGGCGCATTCCAATACGTGACATGATTGATCTGGTGGTAACCCGTGCACATGACGTTCGTACTATGGTGCTCACACTGCTCCTACATAATTTTCGATGCAGTACAAGCAGTTGAGAAGAGTAGCAAAAAAACGTTTTCTGAAAGGTTGAGAGATAATAATTGACAGAGAGATAGAGCTTGGGGCATTCCAACACGTATAGGGCACTATGTACCGTGTAGCCTAGTAACCTTCACTACTTTCCCCCGCCGTGGCTAGTTATTTATCCACCACATTGTCTGTTGCTTTTAACCTTCTCTCATCAGGCTAAGTTAAATGTAAGATAATTGCGGTGCTCGCTTGTACATCCGGATGATTCATAGGGGATTTCAGTATGCTTAATTATTAATTGCACAAAGGATAGAGGCGCGTCAGAAATTGGACAATGGTTTATTGTTGTGCAATGTGCACTGCAGAGGAAGGGAAACTTGGGCATCACAAAAGTGCCTTGTCATATGGAGCGCCTGAAGATAAATAGCATTGCAATATGAGTTATAGCCCTAATACTTTTCATTTCTCACCGTGACCGATATTATAACCATATTGCAGATTTGTTTTATCTCAATCCACACACTGTTGATGTTGTTGTGGATTCTATTACGCCTCCCCCGGCGCTCCTTCCAACATCTGGTGCGCCCCTTGCGCACGTGCGCGACGCAAACCACACATTAAACCACACATTAAACCACACATTAAACCACACATTAAACCACACATTAAACCACACATTAAACCACACATCACACATGCGTGCCTCAATTACTCTCCCTCATTACATGTGGGAAATCATGAATTAAATAAATAACCTGGCCTTAATAACAATAATTGATGTGTCAGTGCAATAAGATGCAAGGTTAACTGCTCACCGATGCAGGCGGCAGGAGTAGTGGAGTACCCAGCTGGTTATGGTGGAATTCCAGTAGGGCCTAAACTACAACAAGAATGGGGCAGATGGACAGCCCTGCAGGACACAAACACCAAACAGAACAGCATGAAACCATATGATTATAGCGCCATATTGGCTTCACAGTACCAATTCACAACCCGCTTTTAAGATTCTAAGGTCAGATTACCTTTGTTGAATTGATTGAACTAAAATTGCATTTTACAAACCTACCATATCCACATGTTCTAGCACTAAACTATACAGTTGATGAATGCAGCCCAGAGAGGCCATATTCTTGTTTTATTGTGAAGCACATTAAAGCTATGGTTTGCAGTTGACTGAGAATACTGTATATCAGCATCACCTTTGTTCTGTGTGGTACATGGACACGATGGTATGAAGTTGACTGAGAGTATATCATTGCCATCTTTAGAAAAGGATGTAGCCAGTTTCCCGGCTGCTGCTACCACCACATGCCCACTCATGTGGAGGCATGCATGAATGATGAGGGAGGAAGGATGGAACACAGCCATTAAAAGCCTGGTCATCTCCCTGTTAAATCATGCAAGGTGCCCCAAAGACGTGAGCATGTGTAGTGCTCATTGGAGTGTGTCAGATGGAGTTCCCACTCCCAAATGGACCCTTAGTCCCTATAGCTATACTTTCTATGCACTTGTGTATATCTGTGAGGATTGAATAGGTATCGAAATGTACTCCTATAGCCTATCGGGGAGCTAGGTAGGGTCAATATTGCTTAGACCTATACAGTACTCTCAAGTCTCAAATCAAATCAAATGTTATTGGTCACATACACATATTTAGCAGATGTTATTGCCGGTGTAGCGAAATGCTTGTGTTCCTAGCTCCAACAGTGCAGTAGTATCTAACAATTCACAACAATACACACAAATCTAAAGTTAAAAGACTGGAATTAAGAAATATATAAATATTAGGACAAGCAATGTCAGAGTGGCATTGACTAAAATACAGTAGAATAGAATACAGTATATACACATAAAATGAGCAAAGCAGTATACAAACATGATTAAAATGACTAGTGTTCCATTATTAAAGTGACCAGTGATTCCATATATATATATATATAGGGCAGCAGCCTTTAAGGAGCAGGGTTGAGTAACCGGGTGGTAGCCGGCAAGTGATGGCTATTTAACAGTCTGATGGCCTTGAGATAGAAGCTGTTTTTCAGTCTCTCGGTCCCAGCGTTGATGCACATGTACTGATCTCATCTTCTGGATGGTAGCAGGGTGAACAGGCTGTAGCTCGGGTGGTTGATGTCCTTGATGATCTTTTTGGCCTTCCTGTGACATTGGGTGCTGTAGGTGTCTTGGAGGGTACATTTACATTTACATTTTAGTCATTTAGCAGACGCTCTTATCCAGAGCGACTTACATGAGCAATTAGGGTTAAGTGCCTTGCTTAAGGGCACATCGACAGATTTTTCACCTAGTCGGCTCGGGGATTAGAACCAGCGACCTTTCGGTTACTGGCACAACGCTCTTACCCACTAAGCTACCTGCTCTTACCCACTAAGCTACCTGCCGCAGTGTGCCCCCGGTGATGCGTTGGGCAGACCGCACCACCCTCTGGAGAGCCCTGCAGTTGCGGGCAGTGCAGTTGCCGTACCAGGCGGTGATACAGCCCGACAGGATGCTCTCAATTGTGCATCTGTAAAAGTTTGTGAGGGTCTTAGGGGCCAAGCCTTCTTCACCACACTGTCTGTGGGGGTGGACCATTTCAGATTGTCAGTGATGTGTACGCCGAGGAACTTTTCACCTTCTCCACTGCGGTCCCGTCGATGTGGATAGGGGCGTGCTTCCTCTGCTGTTTCCTGAAGTCCACGATCAGCTAACCTCCTCCCTGTAGGCCGTCTCATCGTTGTTGGTAATCAGGCCTACTACTGTTGTGTTGTCTTCAAACTTGATGATTGAGTTGGAGGCGTGCATGGCCACACAGTCATGGGTGAACAGGGAGTACAGGAGGGGGCTGAGCACGCACCCTTGTGGGGTCCCTGTGTTGAGGATCAGCAAAGTGGAGGTGTTGTTTCCTACCTTCACCACCTGGGGGCGGCCCGTCAGGAAGTCCAGGACCCAGTTGCACAGGGAGGGGTTCAGACCCAGGGCCCGAGCTTAATGATGAGCTTGGAGGGTACTATGGTGTTGAAGGCTGAGCTATAGTCAATGAACAGCATTCTTACATAGGTATTCCTCTTGTCCAGATGGGATAGGGCAGTGTGCAGTGCGATGGCGGTTGCATCGTCTGTGGATCTATTGGGGCGGTATGATTGAAGTGGGTCTAGGGTGTCAGGTAAGGTAGAGGTGATATGATCCTTAACTAGCCTCTCAAAGCACTTCATGATGACAAATGTGAGTGCTACGCGGCGATAGTAATTTAGTTCAGTTACCTTTTCTTTCTTGGGTACAGGAACAATGGTGGACATCTTGAAGCAAGTAGGGACAGCAGACTGGGATAGGGAGAGATTGAATATGTCCGTAAACAATCCAGCCAGCTGGTCTGCGCATGCTCTGAGTACGCGGCTAGGGATGCCGTCTGGGCCGGCAGCCTTGCGTGGTTTAACACGCTTAAACGTCTTACTCACGTCGGCCACGGAGAACGAGAGCCCACAGTCCTTGGGAGCGGGCTGCGTCGGTGGCACTGTGTTCTCCTCAAAGCGTAGGGTATAAGAGCTAAGGGTCGATTTTGGATTGGTCATATCATTCTCATCTCCGTTGCTATTTGAGCTACATCCATTTAGTCATTGATCAGCACTCCTGTTAGGCTGCTATTACCATTAACTACTATGAAGTGTCAGTCATCAAGTTGGTTTCTGCTGACCTGTGCAGTGACGTTCAAAGTTGTAGCTGTTGCATCTCTAAGCACAATGCCTAGTGAGCATTCTGAGGAGCACCTACGTGCTATGGACCTTTTGGCATAATGGCTTTGGCTGTATTGGACTGAGAGATGCTAAGTCATTAGTTTCCATCCTCAGACAGAGTGATAACCAAGGTCGTATTCATTATGGCACACGGTAGCAAAACGTTATGCAGCGGAACATGAAATTGAATGTTTCTTATTGGACAAGTTCAGGTAGTTCCTCCCTGTGTCAGTTTGTTTTCTATCTGTTTGGTGCCTAATGAATACTACGCGGTTATTGTTCCTCAGGCAGAGAGGAGTGCCCCCGTAGCAAAATGTTTTACAATGGAACAAAAAAACAACTTCTCATTGGACAAGTTCAGGTCGTCTCTCCCTGTTTCAGCCAATTTTCTAATGTTTGGCACCTAATTAATAGGACCCGGTTCTCCTAAACCTTTGTCGTCTACGTCTGAGATGGCACGCTGGGAGACTTTGCTTCCCACTTATTTTCTCAATGAAAGCTAACTAAGCTTGAGAATATAACTACACGCCCCCACACCAAATTAAACCATTTAGACTCCACAAAGAGGATCGCTGTTATGACAGACACCTGCGGTAAGTATCTTATTATTAGGTTCATGTTAGCATGTACTTTGCTGGTAATGATAAATATGTTGTGGTGCTGCTAGTGATGATATTTCATGGTCTAGGAATAGGAGATGCTTATTTACGACCTCATGATGTAGGTATGTCAGTAACACAAGCTAGCACCTGCACAAAGGCATAACACCTGCTTCTATACAGATTCACATTCTAGCACATGTTCCTATACAGTAACACATTCTATCCAATTACATATCTGTATGCTGAGAGAAATGGCCTTAAGTCAAGGTCACACATCAGCATAACCTGGCATTTGACCTTTGGTCTTACCTTGGTAGCAGATCAAGCTCCATCAAAGGTCCTCTAATCCATTAGGTGCACTACATAAACCTCTCTCTACTTTTCCACATTACAGTCTTGGATCCCTCTCAGACACATCATCCTTAACCTTTGAAAATACTCTCCTGTATATCACTGAAGCCATTTTCAAACAACCCAACAGATGCTTCTAGCTCCAAACGACTCCAAACGAGCATCCACAGGACAAAAGGTGGCCACAATGAATCAAAGGGTACAGGTGCGTCGCCCGCGATCCCTCTCGTTACCGCGACATATGGGAGGGACAAGTGGGGTCAAGGCGCGTGGCACATCATGGCACATGTTGATGGCATGGCCCCCCTGTTTGTGCTCGGTCGAAACACCGGCTTTGGCTGGGAGATGAAGAGCTGCAGACACGTCGGTGTGCCAGCACCAACAGATGCCTCACGCTCCTAATCTGGAAGGGCCTCTGTTCCCCTCTTCCTCCCTCCCGCCTCTTCCCCCTCCGCCCCCTGTTTGAAAGCCACCATTTCTGTGCCGCCGTTGTTCTCCAAGCCTGGCTTGCACATGGTCCTCTTTTTTTGGAGCCTGTATTTGTTTGCCTTTTTCTCGGTTCTTCTTCATCTGTTGCCAGACACCATTGGATGTGAGACCGAGACGCCCAGGGTTTGGGTCTCTTGGAGTTGCTCTTTAGGAGAGTAAAATGGGGCTGCTGGATGCTGGGAATATATAGCAGTGACCTGACAGAAAACAAGTAGGCTGTGTTCTATATCACATTTTCAATTTGTTTTTTTATTAGGCCCTTTTTGCATGAACAATTGTCACAAAGTGTTTTACAGTTGTATGGGGGGAATGTGAGACTGTGTACTGGGGTTTGTGCTATGGATGATGAGCTTCTACCGTATGCTGGATGGAGAACTGATAGATACCCTTGTGTGATTCGAACTAAATCAGGAAGTGTTGCTATGGAGAGGGGCACCATGGAGAGAATGGCCCCAAGTGTTTCTGTGGAATCTTCCACTTTTCCACCCCTGCCTATTACTGACCTTATCTTGGCTTAAACATGACTGGCCTTAGGGGCTATTCCATCCACATCAATGGCCAAATATGTTTCTGTGGGTATTTGGATTGTTTTCAACAGGGTGAGGGTGGTGAGATGCTGGCCTCTGGAATGGTGTTGTAATGTTAGTGGCTTTCAGGCTGGAACAGTGACTTGGGGGTCATGGGGTCAAACTCGAGATGGGTGCTCCGAGTGCGGAGAGGAGGAAGGGTCGATGGGTGCTCCGTCACCTCAATGACCTTGAGTTTTCCTGCATCGAGTTTTGATAAACACTTCACTGGCCTCCTATATTGGTTCTGGCTAGGCAATTATACATAAGTGTCAGTGCCATAAATAATGATTACAGCCAGGCTTGTTTGTAATTATAATCACAGTTATTATATATGGAGTTCGGTGTAATGGAAATGAACCAGGATCACTTTCAACGTGGGACAGGTTCTTTTACTGTGTTTAATTACGGTAATACAGTGTAATACTTCCCTTCTCTCCCACCCCGCCTCCTTGTACTATTCCCAGCTCAACCCCAGTGGCCAGTGCTACCCTGTGCATGAATACGTGCATGAGCAATGGGCCCTCACTCTAATAGTAATGAAAAAAGTCCTATGTTTTATTTAATGCAGGAAGAGAAACGTAATTCAAGTGGCATCAGAATGGCTGTAGAGACAGAGAGAAGTGGAAGGCCCATATATACGGTATATATAGTCTCACAGAAGCCCCCCCCCCCCCCCCAATCACACACACACACACACACACACACAGTCACCCAGTCACTCAGTCATTCACACACAAACGCAGCCTTTATAGGGCCACCCGCAAGATGAATTTAAACAATTCTCCCAGTGAAGGTCCGAACAGTAAATCAATGAAGGCCATCGGAGCCAGGAGTACCCAGCCTTGAGGGGTAGAGAGGAACATCTATATATTCATACATCTTTGTCTACATAAATAACTTTCATTGATCTCTTATCAATACAGCCGTATAGGGAAAATGGAATATGTCTCTGGCACAGGCTAAATCCTCATTCCTCTCTTTCTGGCTCTGAGGCTCCGAGGCTTTAGCCGGGGCATGTAGATTTAGCTATCTGGAGAGAAGGAGAGAGACAGAGAGAGACAGAGAGAGAGAGAGATTCTACCCCCCTCTAATTCTTGCCTTTTTATGTGAGGGAGTTAGCATCGTTGGAAACACGATTCAGATTAGAGCAGCCGCTGCTTCTTTCTCCTGTGGGAGCTGTGAGGGACCCGGGTCCCGCTTCTCTCCCTGTCCTCATTACCAGAGACAAGAAGCTTCGCTGGCAAATCAATGGAAGAGGCTTAGGAAACAAATGCAGCCTGGTCCATGCCTGGTGATGGGACTGTGGGTATGTGTGGGGGAGGGTGTGCGTGTGCGTGTGCGTGCGTGCGTGCAAGCGTGGGTGCATCTTTATGTGTGTTTGTGTGTTTGTGTTTGCAAATTTGTAATTGTCTTGTGTTTGGCTATGTGAAGGAGTCTGTTCATTTGTACGACAATACAGGGGAGACAAACATTAGTTTCCAACCACTGCTCTATTGTGGTCTGTTGGAGTACTCTCCACGCACCCGTTTAACCACGGTAATATTTACCACTGGGATATGATACCGCATAAGCCCGATAATTACTTTGAGATAAAATTAGATCTGAATCCATTTTTGTGGAATACTAATAGGGTAACATGGGGTACGATGCCCCTAAGATCAGTGTCTAATTGCTGACACACAAAAGCAAATTTTGGAGAAAGAAAAATGTTGGTGGATGATGGCCATGCTTAGGGTAACAAACTATAAAGGAAAATAAATGGCTACAGTTGACAGATTTTTAGTTATTTAATAATTTTTACCTCACCTGCACGTACAGTAAATTCTCTTTCTTCTTTTACCTTTTCCTTACACGCCATTATGTACAGTTAAACTAAACTCATATTCATCTTAATTAGGCAAGATTTTAAATCCCAGCAGTCTCTAAAATGAAATTCAAGAGCAAACGGTTTTCAATAGTTTGTAATATTTATAAATTTTTGGAAATATAACAGATTAAATATTGAGTAAATACACACACACACGCACACACACACACACACACACACACACACACACACACACACACACACACACACACACACACACACACACACACACACACACACACACACACACACACACACACACACACACACACACACACACACACACACACAGCTCGGGCCAGACTGGTTGCTTGTGGGATACGGACCGATAATTCTGGGTGGCGCTTCATAAAACCGTAAAACCAGGTTGCTGACCACCTTTCTTTATTGAATGTGTTTTGGATTCCCATCCACTCCGTCAGGTCAAAGGCAAGTGTTCGGACATCCCATGATGTAAATCCGAAAAGGGCTCTTTCCATTCGAAAGAGCCAGTGAAGACTGTTAACCCACCCAAATGGCTGTGGCTTGGGGTTTTGACCTGCTTGTCTCAGTGTCGCCTCAGTGTATTGGGTGGCAGATTAAAAGCACGGGACGCTGCCTTAATCCCCTGCCCATTTTCAATAGCATTCAGGGCACAACAAAGCACCTCTTTGCCAAAGCCGCCACGATCAGATATTTTCTTAAATAAAAAAATGAAAAGTATCTTAGGAACGGTGGAGAACTGACCCCTAATCTAACCCTAACCCTAACCCTAACTCCAATTCTGACACTAACCTAACCTTAGCCCCTATTCTGACCCTAACCTAACCCTAACCCCTATTCTAACCCTAAACCCTATTCTGACCATAACCCCTATCCTAATCCTAACACTGGCCCCTATTCTAACTCTGACCCCTAACCCTAATCCTTACACAGCTAACTGGAGGTTAGCTTGCTTTGCTAGCAGACATTAGCTTATGATAACTAGCTGGCTAGCATTTATTTCACCTCAGACTTTCTGCTAGTGAGGTTGCTAGTTGGCTAAGTGGGCTAGCCAGTGCCTAAATTACAGCTAAAAACAAATTATCAACCACAAAGGGGGCACCTCGCCCCATTGGAGGGGGGCAGAGGGGGAGTGTAACTATTGAAAATAATATTTT